>NC_142584.1:2100000-2410000 GCF_965207765.1 Zootoca vivipara
ACTTTATTAGTGGTGGATTCATGAAGTTGGGGTTGTTGTGCCGCTCCCACCACTAACCTGCCTTTGGCACCCGGCTATGGATCTTTGGGGAAGAGGAGAGAAGAGACAAGGTGAGCATCCCAGTTAGTTCCCCATTCTCCACTCAAGACAGGACTCAATTACTTTTTCTGCAAATGGAAAGATCATATGGCTCCTGGGAGACAGAAAGCCATACCTAGAATAAAACACAGCCTGTGTACATGCTATGCGTTTAAAGCATGCGCACACACACCCTTAAAGAATCCAGGGATTTGTAGTTTGTTGAGAGTGCTGGGAAGGGGAAACTACAGTCACCAGGATTCTTTGGGGGAAATAATATGCTTTGAATATATGGTGTTATACAGCAAGAGACAGCAGCTTAAGGGGCTTCTATCACCATCCCCGACTAGGCTGCGTAGAGAAGACATGCTTGCCAGTGCTTAAGAAGCGCACTGACTTCCAGCCTGTCTCCAAGCACAATTCACTCTGTCAGTGCTTATCCTAATAAAACCTTTGGCCGTTGGGACCTGGGACCTGACACAACGTCAGCTTGCCCACGGGTTGAGGTCATCAGGGGAGACTGTCCTCCAGGTGTCCCCATCAACTGAGACAAATGGGAAGGACTTATTAGTGATGGCACCCAATTTATGGAACTCCCTGCATAGGGAAGCTTATGTGGTGTCCAATCTGCTTAACATTTGCCACTAGGCAACCCCATCATAGCAACATTTTGAAAGAGGTTGTAATGGGGGGGGGGAGAAAAGCCACCCTCTCTGCCAGGGACCAAACATGTCCAAGGAAAAATTTCCTGGTCAAAGACTATGGAAGCAGGAGCGAGGAGGGTGCTTTCAGACCATTTGTTGTGAGCTTGCTTTTTCTTTAACTAAACCACTAAGACCCGATCAACCTGGTAGTGTGGGAAGCCTTCTTTGGGAACCTGAGTATCCGGAACCCTGTGAGCCATGGGTAGGCAAACTAAGGCCCGGGGGCCGGATCCGGCCTAATCGCCTTCTAAATCTGGCCTGCGAACGGTCCAGGAATCAGCATGTTTTTACATGAGTAGAATGTGTCCTTTTATTTAAAATGCATCTCTGGGTTATTTGTGGGGCATAGGAATTTGTTCATTTCCCCCCCTTCAAAATATAATCCAGCCCTCCACAAGGTCCGAGGGACAGTGGACCGGCCCCCTGCTGAAAATGTTTGCTGGCCCCTGCCAGTGTGAGCCCTCCTTTGGCTCTGCGGGATAGAACATTGGGCCATTAAGCGTGCTCTGAGTTTAGCTAGTTGTGGAAGGCAAGCTCCTCCTCAGACCTCCCTAGTTTACAACTTGATCCTTTTTTAAAAACAAAACGCTTGTTATAAATGCTCTTTTGTTTCTTAATTTTTAAATAAAATGCTACCAGCTGCATAAAAAAAGAAAAAGAAAAGGGCTGCAGAAACATGCTGGGTCCTGAGGCAGAACAGGCAAATGGCACCTTTCACAACATGATGAGACGGATATATTGGAAACCGAACTTTTGGTGATAGCATGGTTGAAGGGGCTCTGTCCACAGCTGAAATGCATATATAGTGCAATATGACATAAAAGAGGAGGGTTAATTGTGTTAAATTGTTAAATAGTTGAGCTCCTTTTGCTCTGCACTGGGGTGTATATCTTTTGAAGTGATCAATATATCCGTATATCCTAACTAGATGGAGTTCAGAATTCAGTTCAATTCACTTTTAAAGGCAAACTTCCTGAATCTGCACTTTCTAAAACACTATGTGAACTGAAACATAGCCATTCTTCAAAATCTGCATTTCTCCAAATCTTCATCCAAGTAAAATGCAAATATGAGTGTAATGTCTGTAAAAATGCATATATTAGTAAAAAGAATAAATGTTCAAAACTGTGTTATATATGGGGTAAATGCTTTGCAAAAATGTGCATATTTGGAATAACTGCATTCACACTGGGGAAGATTCCCACTAAAATACTGGTAAATTTTGGGATGAAAAGTTCTAACTCAAATACAAGCATTCATACTTATGTTCTTTTTTTCCTTTTGAAAAGATTCCCACCAGTTATGGGTGCTGTTGAATTTGGAAGTTTTAGAAAAACTTACAAGTTTAATTTGTAAGAGAACTTGGTCTCGGAATGTATCTACAACCATTTAAGTTTTAAAGTTCTTTTTTTTTAAGCAGGGATTTCCAAATAAAGTTTCTGAGATGGTGCAAAAAAATATTGTAACTTCAGTTCCACCTTCCACCCACCTCCCTCAGTCAGTTCCTGCAATAAAAATGTTTGTCCAAGCAAACACTATTCTATCCCAAACAAAATGCCATACATTCAGCTGGAAACACAGGTTGATCATGCCTTCCATTAATTTAGCTATTTGCTTCAACCCAGCATTGTGTATGCAAGAAAAGCGGGATATATGTTTTCTAAATAATTTAATAGGGGAGTGAGTGACTAGGACACCACCCACCCTCACTTCTGCAGATCCTGTGAACACTCACTGTGTTGTATGCCTGATCTGCTGTTGCTTTGATGGCAGTGTCAAGCAGGGTGTTGTTGTTGTTGTTTAGTCGTGTCCGACTCTTCGTGACCCCATGGACCATAGCACGCCAGGCCCTCCTGTCTTGCACTGCCTCCCGCAGTTTGGTCAAACTCATGTTTGTAGCTTCAAGAACACTGTCCAACCATCTTGTCCTCTGTCGTCCCCTTCTCCTTGTGCCCTCCATCTTTCCACATCAGGGTCTTTTCCAGGGAGTCTTCTCTTCTCATGAGGTGGCCAGAGTATTGTGGCCTCAGCTTCAGGATCTGTCCTTCCAGTGAGCACTCGGGGCTGATTTCCTTCAGAATGGATAGGTTTGATCAGGCATCCCCAAACTTCGGCCCTCCAGATGTTTTGGGACTACAATTCCCATGATCCCTGACCACTGGTCCTGTTAGCTAGGGATCATGGGAGTTGTAGGCCAAAACATCTGGAGGGCCACAGTTTGGGGATGCCTGGGTTTGATCCTCTTGCAGTCCATGGGACTCTCAAGAGTCTCCTCCAGCACCATAACAGGTAATCCCAGCCAATTGGGGATCACGTAGTAAAATGCTGTGATGTCATATTCAGTACAGGTACTTGGAATACTGTAAACTAGTCTGCATCTGCATCAGAATTGTTTTAAAGATGTCTTAATTGTTTTGTCAGTTGCATATTTGTCATCCTGGGCTCCTTTGAAAGGAAGGGTGGGATATACATCAAACAAACAAATGAATAGTTTGATTTCATGAACTTAACAGAATTAGTTCAAAAAAATATTTGGACAACACCTGAAAGTAGTTCCCATAACTGCCAGGTGAAATTGAACTAAGTTCAATTTGGGGCAGAATTTTAAACAATTTCTAGGTCATCTTCAGGTTCATTCTCTTACATATTTTTATATTATTTATACTCCAGGCCTTTAATTGTTGAGGGAAATAAATGAAACTATTCACATTCTGCGTTTGATGTTCTATTAATCTTCAGAACAGCTGCTTGAAGAAAGAACTCAGGAGAGAGGTTTGGGTCAGGGGGACCATTGCCCTGTGCACATGATTTTTAGGGGGCACAAGCCAGGTGCCCCCATGGGGGATTCCCCTCCCACCCTTCCTGCTGCTGGGGGGTCTGGGTCATAGCCCAGCCTGGCCTCACCGCCACATCCCTGCCCCTCTTGCTGAATTTTTTCCTGGCCAGTGTCAGGGAGGGAGATTTTCCCTCCAAGGGCCACTGCGGCCAGCGGGGCTCCTCCCTGTATGGGCAGGCAGGGGGGCAGCATTGCCCCTCTTGGTTCTGGTGGCCAGGGCTGAGCTGGCACACGGGCACTATGATCCCTGTTTGACCTGTGTGAACGCGCCCAGCTGGCATGGCATGATGGGTTCTGTTGACCCTCCTTCTCCCCCCCTTGCACGTATGCATGCTCTGGATGCCAAAAATGGAAGCAACATCGCTGGTTTGGGTGGACTTAAATTGAGCTGTGATCTGAGTTGGTTCTTCTTGCAAAGGGTTGAATGTGCACTGGGATTAGTTCCTTCTTGGACATGTTGAACTGGAACTAGTTCCTTTTCAAGATGAACATTCTAAGCTCTAATCACAACACTATATAGCCAATTAGATTTGCCTACAAATGACATCATATAGCTAACTGAGAGCGAGAGCAATTGACCTCACTTATTCCCCCTGTCTGAGAGGTAACATAAATTCCTAAACGTGTGTATTTGTACTTTGCTGCTGCCATTTTGTGTGTGAAAAGTGTGGGATGCAAAGGGTTAAGTGCAGTCAAGTCACAACAATCCCTAGATAGTCCACTTGGAGGACTGAGGAGGAAACACATGACTAAGCCTAGTTTCCTCTTCCTTTACATGCTAATTAGATGGGAAAGGCGATAGATAAATTCTGAAGGAAACAGCCATTTCCTCCCTCTTGGACCAGACCTCTTGGACTACACACATCTTAGTGAGTCTCTCTCTCAAGGCCTCCAGCCTAGAGAGAGAGATGAGATGGAGTCTCACTTCTTATAAGTGAACTTCACAATGTATATATTACCTTTTAACTAAGCAAGTCTACTTCTTGAGTGTGCTGTACCTCGAGATGCTTGTAAGTAAACATCTTTTATACTTTTAAGAGCATTGTGTCGTGTCTTTTCTTTTAAGAGGGAAAAAGGGGAACTACCAGGAAAATACACTTTATTTTATAGGCTTAAATCAAGCCTGCGCAAACGCTTTTCTGCTGTGTATTTTGCAAAAGGGGAATGTTTTTACTCTGCTAAAGTTTGGTGCTTGCTAGCGCAAGCGGGGATAGGATATATTAAACAATATCTCCTCATCCACATTCCTGAACATTCCCACAAAAAGTGCACCCCTTTCAGTTCAGATCTAGTTGACACACGGCTAGCAGAGGAGACAGGTTTTTGCTGCTGAGCGGGAAGCATGACCGCCCTCTCCTCATTGCACAACACACATATGCAAACAGAGGGACATCCAGACCTTTCCCAATGCTCTCATTACACAAGGGAAAATAGACCAAACAACTGGAGCCAAACAACTGCCTCTTTCTGCGGTGATGCATCCATTTTGCTTGCATGGAGCCAAAAGAAATCAGACTGCCAAAAAAATTAAAGCTGAGAGGAAGAGGAAGGTAGCTGTGTGGGAAGAAGGAGTGAGGGATCTCAGAGGATCTAGTAATTTAGGTGAAGTTCAGAGGAAAAAGCGGGGCTGGATACAGGGCATCGGAAGAGCTAGCAGGGAGTGTGGAGGTGAGGGCAGGGCATTTTGGTGAGGGCTGTGGGAAATCAGAAGTAGTTAAGTGAGGCTCTAATTCTGGAGCTGCCCCCTCTTCCCTTCCTCCCCCCTCCATTACTTTGATGGGCCCAGGTTCTCGGGGTCTTTAATATTCATATGGCAAGGATGCCAGCTCCAATGTTGTTTAGGGCCTTGTGGTTCTGCCTGCCCTGATCCTAATTGGCTGTGACAAGGACAGGCACATAGACGGTGCCACCTGCATCTTAAGCAGTGCCAGCCAAGGCAGGAGCCAGTCCCGGGTGAACCGGCCGGCACCTCCGCCCGGCTCTTTGCATGCAATGTGCACTCACTGAGATCTGCCTCACCTTCCTTCTCAGCCCTTGCTGCACCTCTGATGCCCACTCTGGTCCCACCCAGCTATTTTATTCCCAGCCATCTCCCAGCAGAACTAGAGCCTGGCTGGATCAGACCAAGTTCTGATCTGGTTCAGCATCATACAAAGGTAGATCAGCTGGATGCCTCTGAGAAGCTAAGTATCAAAAGGGGGAGTTAGGAAATGCTTTTTTAAAAATGCACAATGCCAGGAATGTTAACGGGATCAGAGCAGGCATGGAACAAAGGATTTAATTAACCCTTTCCCCACCTTGATGAAGTGCTGAAGAAATCCCTCCTCTAAAGCTAGCATTTGCCTTGGGGTGAACTCCCCCATATGAGTAAGCACTCCATCCTGCTGCTTCCCATGGAAATCTTACTCAGCCCTGCCCACCCCTCCACCTTTTAGAAGAGAGGTGAGTGATGTGACGGAAACTCAATATCCAGACAAGGTTCAGGCACTGTATGTCAGAAAGGAAACCACTTTCTGTTCCTGGAGGTTTGCAACTGGTCTTGGCAGTGTCACCAACTTGAAGGGGCCCAGGCACCCACAATTTTTGTTGTTGTGGGTGCTCAGCCACCAAGCCCCACTGCCCCTCCACCATGCACCACCACTGCTGCTACCACCACTGCTGCCATTACCCACGCTGCTGAAGCTACCACACTGCCTTACCATGAAACTGCACCCACAGGCCACTGGGAAGCCCAGGCCCCCATCGAGCCTTCTGGAGGCCATGGCAGGCCCCAGTGGGCCTCCTCCTGCCACAAGGTGTCATGTGTGTGCCACACACTTGATGCCACAAGCCTGCACCAGTCACCCACAAAGGGGGGGCAGAACCTCATGCGCCTGGGTCTTCGGCTGGGCTGCACTCCTCTTGAAGGCTCAAGTACACCATTTGGAGTTCCTCCGAGAACAAATGTATGGGGTTCTAACTGGGTGGTGTGGCATGGATGCACTTGGAGTGCCTACTCAACCCTCCACCTTCCCCCAGTGAAATGAGCACATCTAGAGCCTTCCTTGTGACCAGGAAGCCCTGACAGCATAGAGCTCCTGATCACAGGGAGATTTCTAAGCACAATCGGCCTGAAGAGATCCCCCACCAGACCTTTCTGCTCAAAGTGGGGAAACTGTGGGTGGAGCAAGCACCCCGGCACCTGTAGGACCATTGGAATCCGATGGTGTGCCTGCCCCTCCCTAGTTGAAGTCCTCACACTTCCTTTTGAACTCCTGAAGCAGGCTTTGGCCTTGCATTATCAGTGGAAGTACAGTTGGCAGGGGGGCCTGGAGCGCCTTTTACCAGGTGATGCTGGTACGCCAACTGCAACCCAATCTGGAGAGGATGTTATGCATCTACCAATGACATTCAGGCTGGACTACTGTAATGTGTTGTACATAGGGCTGCCTTTTAATGCTGCTCAGAAACTTCAGTGGATGCAAAAGTGGTGTGGGGACAGACATTTGGAACATGTGACAGTTGCACTGGTTTCTGGTACATTTCAAAGTCCAGTTCAAAGTGCTGGTGGAAAACCTATGGTCCTTCAGATGTTGATGGGCTCCAACTACCATCAGTCCCAGTCAGTGGGGGATGATGGGAGCCTTAGTCCAACAATGTTTGGAGGTTGACAGATTCCCTATTTCTCCTTAAATGGTTTGGGGGCAGGTTATTTGAAAGGCTACCTTCCCTTATATCAGCTTGCCTGCCATTTGAGGGCAGTTTTGGAGATTCTCTTCAGGTGCCCACTGGTGAGACCTTTTACTCATGTAGGTAAAGGAACACGGCCTCCTCACCAGTGACCCCATCCCTGTGGAGCTCTTTGCCAATTAGAATCATAGAATCATAGAGTTGGAAGAGACCACAAGGGCCATCCAGTCCAACCCCCTGCCAAGCAGGAAACACCATCAAAGCATTCCTGACATATGGCTGTCAAGCCTCTGCTTAAAGACCTCCAAAGAAGGAGACTCCACCACACTCCTTGGCAGCAAATTCCACTGTCAAACAGCTCTTACTGTCAGGAAGTTCTTCCTAATGTTTAGGTGGAATCTTCTTTCTTGTAGCTTGAATCCATTGCTCCGTGTCCGCTTCTCTGGAGCAGCAGAAAACAAGCTTTCACTCTCTTCTATATGACATCCTTTTATATATTTGAACATGGCTATCATATCACCCCTTAACCTTCTCTTCTCCAGGCTAAATATACCCAGCTCCCTAAGCTGTTCCCCATAAGGCATCGTTTCCAGGCCTTTGACCATTTTGGTTGCCCTCCTCTGGACATGTTCCAGTTTGTCAGTATCCTTCTTGAACTGTGGTGCCCAGAACTGGACACAGTATTCCAGGTGAGGTCTGACCAGAGCGGAATACACTGGTACTATTACTTCCCTTGATCTAGATGCTATACTCCTATTGATGCAGCCCAGAATTGCATTGGCATTTTTAGCTGCTGCATCACACTGCTGACTCATGTCAAGTTTGTGGTCTACCAGAACTCCTAGATCCTTTTCACATGTACTGTTCTCAAGCCAGGTGTCTCCCATCCTGTATTTGTGTCTTTCATTTTGAAGTACATGTGGCCCCCATGAAGGTCAGACTCTGTTGTTTAGAGCTGCTGCCTCTTAAAACCCTTTCAGCAAAATACCCAAAAGCCGCAATATAAAATCTTTTTAACTATCCTACCTGGATTTATTCTTCTTGTGTCCTGGGTTACCAGTGATATTGCTGGTTTATTGGAATTCTGTTGTTGGGAGAAGTGCAGAATGAAGAAATGCCACATGCAACTGCATCAGCACAACCGGACACCTTCATCTGCCCCAAAATATGTCTCTCCCAGGTCTCTACAGCCACAGCAGACACCATAACTCTCCAACAGTTTGACTGGAAAGCGTTCAGAGCGTGCTTTCCCATTGTCTCCTGAGGCACATGGATGCAAACAGCATGTTGTTTAATCCCTCTTGCTACTTCATGGCAACAGAATGACATTTGAGTTTGTTTGCATATTGTGTTTTTGTTTAAGGAAGCATCCTTGAGGGTACCTCACCCCAAAAGGCAGGCAGAAGGAAGTGATATTTTCTGCTATGTGATGAGTTGACCTCGCTTCCTCCCATCTCAAAGCTCACAGTCGGGATCCATGTAATGTAATCTTTGCATGTTTGCAGTCCTCTCCCCGCCCCCCACCCCTGCCGTTGTGTTGAGTTAAACAAAAATGGATGGGAATATGCCCCATAGTGTTCCCCCCCCCCTTTCAGACTGCACTGGAAGATCCTGCAAACTCCTGAAGGGCACTCAGGGAGCTGTAGCGAGACTGGCAGGCATCAGCACCACTTAGCCATTGTGCCACTCAGGGCCAACGAGGCAGCTCCTCGCTGGGGCTGGGAGTGAAGCACCCAGCAGACTTCATGTCCACCTGTCCATTGCTGTCCATCAGGCAGGCAAGGCTGTGATTGATGCCCTAAGAGAGCTGTCACCACTGGGAGCCTCTCCTGAAGATCTGTGTGAAATTAAGCTAAGCCTAGGATTCAGATGTCCCGATCTCAGCGCCCTTCCAGTCATTCAGGGGGGAAATGTTTCAGAGGCAATTGGCACCAGTGGCAGGACTAGCTCTCGGTTTGAGGGGTCCCCAGCAAAGTGCCCCCAAGTGAGCCACCCCCTGAAAGCAGTGTTGCCCCGCCACAAGCAGGCTTACCTGCTGGCAACCCGCAATCTCGGTTACAATGCCCCAAACCAGTACATTGGAGCCATTATGAGTAATCAAAATGGTACATGGACACAGTTGGTATTACCTGTGAGCGCTGCAGGGCCCCAGAAGCTGCATGCGCATGCCGGGTGGTGCATGTAAAGAAGCCCACATCCCTGTTAGTTGCTATCTTCCAGCAGCAGTTCTGGGTGCCAACAGTGTCAGTTCACAGCAGCCATGTCTACTTCTCTGGTTGGCAAATTAGGGTTAACCACAATGCCTTTTCCACAGGGTAAGCACCTTCCAATTGTGGCACACGGGTTGTGGCTGGTAGGTGAATGGATGTGTTTTGGCAGGTGTGTAGGGCTTTCTTCAGACAGCACCATTATTTAAACAGTCTTAGCTCCCCTTCACCAAGGAATCACCAGAACTGTAGTTTGCTAGGGAACTGAGAGTTGCTAGCAGATCCCCATTTCCCTTACAGAGCTACAATTCCCCAGGGTGGTTTAACAATTGATCTCTCTTTCCAGGGAACTATGGGAATTTTACAAAGCAGCATAATAGTTTTTTAAATGTATAGTGTAGATGTGCCATAATCTTTTAGCCTAAAGGATAAGCATAGAATGAATCGCTCTGTTTGGCTGAAATAAGCCATTTGGGACTACTGTAGGGAAAGCTGAGGATTGCCACCCTCATTTTATTAATTACTCATTCATTTGCTGCCTTATTTCAGCTGAATGAATTATACACAGCTATATTGTGAGGGGAAGCACTTACGCTTTTCTAATCCATTGTGGCGGCTGTGGCATATAATTATGCAAAGTCAATGCCAAAACTAGACATCCAGAACCTTATACAAGTCAATGAACATTTTGCATTGGCTAGGCGTCATTTCTACGACTCATAATCTATTTATTTGCATGTAATCCATCCAAATAATCATCAGGACCCCCTTCTCTCCACACACCCCTCCTGCATCAAAAGCTTGAATAAATTCTGGGTATTCAGACATAGACTCCACCCCAGCAGTCCAAATGCCTGTGCACAACAGAACACATTAAAGTCATTTGCTGTTTTCTGTGAGTAAAGATAGTTTGCTACCTAGTGTGGATCTCTCACTCAAGTTGATGGCAGGTTTATTTCGAATTGCAAGGTCAGGATTCATTATGCACTGAGAATCGGCGTGGACACCAACTGAAAGATTGCAAATTTCGCAGATGCAAAATTAGAGCAATAATTGGGTTAGGGAGGAAATCCCGCCCCCCACTTACAGGGATTGTTGTTATAATTATTAGTAATAATATTATTATTGCTTTTGAGTAGGATTACCGCCTTACAAGTCAGCCATTAGCCACATTCCTTGAACTCTCCCTGTGCAGAGGGAGAAAGGGCAGACCTAACTCCCTCTTCTGGCTCCAGACTTGCCCCGCCATTTGGGCTGGGGAAATGTGTCAATTTTGTCTTCTCTCCATTTCTCATTTCTCCAATCTCACATTCAGTGCACCACATTTCCTTATCTATATCTATCTATATCTACACACACACATTTCAGATTGAATGAGGGACCACATGTTGAGATTCCTGCATTGCAGGGTGACCCTTGGGATCCCTTCCAACTCTATGATTCTATGACACTAGCCTACTAAAAATTCATGTGTTCTCTTAAAGTACATATTTTTGTATGCTGGAGCTTTCCAGAACTTTTCATGATGGTGACACACTTTTTAGACATGCATCATTTCATGACACAGTAATTCGGTTTTACCAGCAAACCAGAGGTTCAACTAATCCCTTTCCAGCCCCAAGAGGAGCATGGCAAGCGTTCATGTGATGTGTGAAAAGCTCTGTTGTATGCAATCTCCCCTAATATAATGCATTTTTGTATGTTATTTTCACTAATATACACATCTATGTGCACACTTTGCCCTAGTTGATGTCATAATGTGGAAATGTGGAGAACTGAACTTTAGGTTGAAATGGCAAGAAACTGAAACAACGCATTTGTCCTTTTTATTGGAGATTGAGCCTGGAGTCTTTACATCAAGGATAGGGCATTCTGGTCTTCCAGGTGTTGCTGGGCTCCATCTCCCACCATCCCTGCTCCCTGGCCATGCTTGCAAGGGCTGATGGGAGCTGGAGTCCATCAGCAGCTAGAGGGGCCACAGCTTCCCCTCCTCTGCTCCACATCTGCAAAGCATGCATGTGCTCTTCCCCACCATCACAACCATGCAGGTCACTGCAGCACTGTTTGTTTTCAGCCTCCATTAGACAAACTGATCTGAGGGGTTCCTTATGTACGCTTCCACTACCCTATTTTAAAGAAGCATAACTATCTAGCAGCATTGGCTTCTGCAAATAATAAATTCAATGTTCATAAACAGAAATGGAGTACAGCTTCATTTGTCTGACCGGCCTGGGCAATGTCCATACAATTAGATTAGCAGAGGAAATACTGCGACAGAATATGTGGAGGGGACGTCTTTCTCTACTGTTACAATTTCCCCCTCTTTTAAGGATTCCCCTAAAAAGAATTGTGATAGGCTGCCGCCCCAGACTGAATCTAGAGGCGGGCAGGGAGACAACCTGTTTGGCTTTGTGGGGGCTGAGATTTTAAGCCCAGCTGACAATTAAATTTCTGTTCATCCTTCCTCTAGAAATAGGGAAGAGAAGGAACTTTTTATTTACTTACCTAAATCCCAGAGGATACAAAATTTAACAGAACCTTGTAAAATACCTTTGGATTGCAAGGGTAGCTTAACCTCCTTGTGGTCCAGTACATGGGGGAGATTTTAGCAAGAAATTCCAGAGGAGTGCCCCTTTTAAACCAATAAAGTTCAGTGTCAATATATGTTAAGAAAGTTTATTTGGAAAAGGATTTGGACACAAAAGAAAAAGGGCAAAGAAGGGTTGGCACAAAAAACACAGATTTTTCAAAGAAAAAACAAAATGTCACTCTAACAGCTAGAACTGTAGAGTTGGAAGGGACCCAAGGAACATCTTCTAGTCCAACCCCTGCAATGCGGGAATCTTAACTAAAGATGGTAGATGGCCATCCAACCTCTGCTTAAAAACCTCCTGTGATGGAAAGTCCACAACCTTCCAAGGGAGAGTTTACCACTGTCAAACAGCTCTTACTGTCAGAAAGTTTTTTCCGTAAGTTTAGTCAGAATCTCCTTTCTTGTAGCTTAAAGCCTCTTCCATGTGACAGCCCCTGAGATATTTGAAGATGGCTATCCTATCTCCTCTCAGTCTCCTCTTTTCCAGGCTAAACATACCCAGCGCCTTCAACCTCACCTGTTCTTCAAGAATTCTCAAAGAGCATAGATGAATGCTCTGAAATGCAAGCTTATTTAGTACCTTTGGATGCAGCTCATCAGGCCCTGGAGATTTGAATTCATTTAAAGTAGCCTGGTGTTCCCTTGGCTAACTTTACCTATCTTTGGCTGCAGCCCCCTCCTTATATAATTTATTCTGTTATCACCAGGTTGGGCATCACTTTCCTTTTAGGTGAAGACAGAGGCAAAGTAGGTGTTTAATAGTTCTGCCTTCTCTCTGTCACCCAGTAGCATTTCTCTAACTTCTCCACACAGAGGACCTACCACTTGATTCTTCTTCCTCTTGCTTTGGACATAGCCAAATAAATCTTTTTAAATTATTTCTAACATCTCTTGCAAGCCTGAGTTCATTCTGAGCTTTAGCCAGCCTGACTTTCCCCCTGCAACTGTTGGCTACTCATGTCTACTCCTTCTTTGTGATTTCCCATTTCTTCCATTTCTTATACATGTCCTTCTTAACTCTCAGCCAGGGCAGTCTCGAGCAGGTCGGGCGCCCTGGCGCTGAGGGGCAGAGATCGCTCCGGTGCCCCCGCTCTCGCAGGGTGCAGCATGGTTTCCGCGCGGCTTTGCCGCGCAGCGCCCTGCCTACCGGCCCCGCGCCCTGGCGCACCGCACCACCGGGGCTCTACCTAGAGCCAGCCCTGCTCTCAGCTCATCTGTAAGCTCCTTATGCAAGCATACTGGTTTCTTTAGATGACTCCCACTTTTCTTTCTTCTTGGAATTGTCTCCATTTGGGCCTTCAATAGCTCTCCTATTAGAAACTCCCATCCATCTTGGACTCCCTCCTCTTTGAGTTTTTCTGACCATGGGATCACACCCAGTAGCTCCCTCAGCTTTTTAAAATTGGCCTTCTTAAAGTCCAGAGTGCATATCCAGCTATACAACTTCCCCTTTCCTCTGTATTGTGAAACCCAAGAGGACACAATCATTTCCTCCCAAGTTTCCAAGTACTTCTACTTCATCAATCAGTTCCTCCTTGTCGGTTAGGACCAAGTCCAAGATAGACGATCCCCTTGCTGCTTCTTTCACCTTCTCTCAAAATTCTCTCACTGCAGCCCTTGGGGCTGTCTCTAAGACATGCTCCTCACCAGTCTTGTGCTGCATCTTCCTTAAGCACTTTTGTATAGCTGGAATCTGTTCTCTGACCAGCAGTGTTGTGTGAGCCCATGGCACCTGGGGCGCACGGGTGCGAGCTCCAGGGGATGGGTGCACGCTGGGGCGGGGAGTGGACCCCAGCAGTCCCATGCACTCAGTGTACAGAGGGAGAACCGAGCTCCCTTTGTCACAGCACATCTCTGATGCTTCTGCCCTGTAGTGATTTGGTACTCACACTTGGGGCAGTAAAAATGCAGATCTTCCAATTATTCCAATGTACTACATGTAAAGTTTGCTTTTCAGTGGCAACTGTGCTCTTCAGGAGCAGCAGATAATAGCAATCCCAAATTAATTGATCCAGACTCATTGTGTGCATGCACTAACCGAATTATCCCAAGGGACCCCCCCCCCACCAACATACACGCATGTGTGCCGTTTCCAATCAAAAAACAAATTTAGCTCTTGAGAAAACCGGAGAAAGCAAATGGATGTACTGTAGAACTTAACCCAGAGAGCTGTCATTGCAAGACTCCCAGGAGTCCACAAGCCGGGTAGGTTAATGAGAACTGCGTGAGTGAAGAGCCAGACTCGAGTCAGCTACCAAATTGCTTCAGAGACCCAGGGAGGAACCTGTGTTCCATAACAGCTGCACAAGCCTTGTCACCTCCAGAACTGAGTCTCATTGTTTGGAAAGGGTGTGGTTCCCTGAACGTCACAGTCCTGGGCCTAGTTGTTGACCTTAAGAGCAGGTAAAGGCAGTACCACTTCAGGCGGTGGTGGGGTGGACATCGACTATGGTGATGACGCTCTTTAGGCTTTTCCATTAACAACTGATGCTGGGTGGAGCAGCACTCTCTCCCTGAAATACCAAGTGCAGAGCTTGGGGATGTTCCTGAACTGAGTACAGACTTGGAAATCCCAGTAGCACTGATGATCAGGAATGAATTTTATCAACTTTGATAACTGACTGTGGTTCTTTTTAGAGAGGGCAGACTCAACAACAGTGATTTGTGCTCATGTCACCTCCAGACTAGACTACTTATAATGAGCTGTACTTGGGCTGCCTTTAAAGATGTTTCAGAAACTTCAGCTGGTTCAAAACACAGCCATTAGAGTCCTCATTGGGTTCCAATAACACCTGCATTATACTGGCTCTACTGGCTTCCAGTGTGTTTCTGGGTCCAATTTAAAGTGTGAGCTTCAACCTAAACAATTTGTGTGGGATTCAACTCAGTCAGGCATAGGCAAACTCGGCCCTCCAGATGTTTTTAGCCTACAACTTCCATGATCACTAGCTAACAGGACCAGTGGTCAGGGATGATGGGAATTGTAGTCCAAAAACATATGAAATTCATTACTTTCAGTAGGCCTACTCTGAGTAACACTTAGGTGAATATCAGCCATTGAGCCTGAATCATCTGAGCTTTGGAGCAGCAGGATATACATCTTTTCAATAAATAAATAAGCCTTTAAAGGAAAAACATGAATGCACATTTTAGCTTGTCAATAATGAGAGGCTGGGAGATGGGAAGAGCAAAGGCTTCTACTTTTTGAAACTAAGAGAGGAGAATTAGAAAGAAAAGGTAGGGGTGCAAGCGTGCAAAACCCAATTAAAGGCGGACCCAGCTTAATGAATTGACAAGCAAGTGATAACCTCTCAGCTGGTTTCCTCCCTATTGGACTCAAGCAGAAAGTTGTGGAAGGTGGGAGGGAGCCCCCCCCCCCTTCTCCCACTTTGCTATTGCCTGGCACCGTTTCTCCAGGCTCCTGTCATGAATTATTGAAGCTGCAAAGAACAGGCAGTGACAGGGCAGCGCTAAGCACATACCCGTGTGTCAACCTTTGATCAAGCTGGAGAGTGTACAGATCAATTCTTCAAGACGAAGCACAGTTAAAAGGGATGCAAGGCCATGCCAGGAATGCAGCAAAGTGGGGGGGGGGCTGCTCTCTGCGCTGCTATCAGAATGGAGGGCAAAGGCGGGAGGGGAGAACAGCTTGCACTTCTACCTGAACCTGAAGATCTCTAGCCCCTTCCCTATCAATAGAGGTGTGTCTGCATTAGAATTGCTATTTTTAAATTTAATGTTGGGGGGGGGGCATATGTCCCAAATGACCAAGCAATGCAAGGTTTCGGGACAAGGGGGATTTTCACCCATTCACAAAACAACAGGAAGGATGCTCTTCTCTGTCTCTCCATCTAAATCAGGTGGGACAATCCTTGGCCTGAGCTCAGCAATGGCCAACAGGTATGAGGAACCTAATACTGTACCAGAGTGCAGCCCATGCCCCTCAGCAGCCCTGCTTTGCACACTCCTTGAGTGTTTTTGCCAGATTTGAATGTGTCCCTGATCACGTGGCACTCCTATGAAAGGATGTCATATGGAGGAGGGAGAAAGATTGTTTTCTGCTGCTCCAGAGAAGTGGACACGGAGCAATGGATTCAAACTACAAGAAAGAAGATTCCACCTCAACATTTGGAAGAACTTCCTGACAGTAAGAGCTGTTTGGCAGTGGGATTTGCTGCCAAGGAGTGTGGTGGAGCGAGTTTCCTTCTTGGGAGGTCTTGAAGCAGAGGCTTGACAGCCATATGTCAAGAATGCTTTGATGGTGTTTCCTGCTTGGCAGGGGGTTGGACTGGATGGCCCTTGGGGTCTCTTCCAACTCTATGATTCTAGGATTCTATGATCAGGTTTGCTGATTTCCAGTACTTCTTGATGTAACTTTTCCACTTGGGATGTTGCTGTTGTTTTTCCAGTTACTGTAAAGATTTCTTGGTTTACAAAAGTATGTGCAATGTCTTTTTTTTCAAGTTACATTTTCTATAGGTCAGCTTCATTTGTTGAGACATTAGGGTTACATTAGGAAGAAAAAAGGGGGAAGAGGTGGAGGGGGTCATGGGGGTAGGGGGTGGTGGCATGGGATGTTCAACTTGGACTTGAATGTCAGCTGAAGCCTCTCCTGGGACAGGCTGGCAACATTGATTCATGATAAGGTAATATTCCATTTAGACTACTATAATGCATTGTATGTAGGGCAGCCCTTGAAGGTGGTTCTGAAGCTGCAATTACTTTGAAACACAGCGGTCCAAGATGGCACACTGGGAAGATACCTTAGCAGTTTGGAGAGCTCTGCACTGGTTACTGGTTCACTTAAGGTTCACTTACTGGTTCACTCTGTCCGAACATGAAGGTCTTCCACTGAGGACCTCTTATAATGCCACCCTCCAGAGACGACTGACGACTTCTTCATTCTTCTTCTTCTTCTTCTTCTTCTTCTTCTTCTTCTTCTTCTTCTTCTTCTTCTTCTTCTTCTTCTTCTTCTTTCTTCTTCTTTCCCAATGAATTCTACCATTGAAAGTTTACCTGTTGCTCTATCTCTCTTAACTTTTAGGGATCAGGCTAAGATACCTCACAGGTATTTTGATGGGTTGTATTTTCAGAATTAGGAGGGTGCTGTATTTTGAACTATGGAAATGCACTTCACTGCTGTTTTGGTTCTTTTATTCATTTTAGTTCTCTAATTTGTTTTTTATTTCAATTGCTTCATTATAATAGTTTTTCTTTTAATATACATTGTAAACCATGTGGGAATCAATATTATGAGAGGCAGCAACAAGAAATAGCTAAATTGTTTTGCATTCATTAGGGAATCTACTGTTGCTTCAACATCAATTCATTTTCTTAGCTTCCCCCCCCCTCCTTCTTTCGGATTCTAGCCAATCAGGAATCATGCAGGAATGACAAGGTGATTCAAGCAAGTGGACCTGCCTGGACACAATGGGAAGAATTCAACACAGCTCTGAGCAGGTTGCTCTGTCAGCTGAAGTATTTCTGCTTGCCTGAGGGAATGATGTGCCCTCTCTTTACCACTCGTGCTATTCCGGGGGATGTCTGACACACACACACCCCCAAGCCAATGCAGTGGGCATGTAAGGAGGTGTGGGGAAAGCCTTGCACAAGCTTCTGCTGTTGGGACTACTAAGTTGAATCTGCCCCTACAGTAGAAATAAGGTATTCTAGATCAGTGTTTCGCAACCGCTGGCGCCTTGCCACCGCCCCCCCCCCCCGATATTCTATGGGGCCCACAGGTGAAAATTGCATTAATGGGCCACAGCATGAGACTAGGGGGCCACAGAGGGAAGTAAGAAGTGACTCTGCAAGGCGCAGGGTGCAATCCACCCCAGCGCTTAGTGGAGCAGTGCCGTCTGATGTGGTCGAGGGGAGCAGGGCCCTTGGGCAGCATCAGGCAGCTGGGCCTGACTCTGCAAGGCACGGGGTGAAATCCACCCCAGGACCTAGCCGAGTGGGGTCATCTAGTGCTGCTAACTTGCATCTAGTGCCTACTCTGAAGAAAGCCACACTGAGTTCAGTGGGCCTTACTTCCAAGTAGGGGGGGGGCGGGCTATAATGTTTTATCTAGGCAGCCAGGGCTCCTCCGGATGACAAGATCTTTTTGCACCAGCTCAGTGAGGACCACTTGCTTTTTAAAATTCTCCTAGTGCGCCTTTTGGACTGTATCTGTAGGTTTCCTCCTCTGTGTCAAATAACAGGGGTCAAATAAGTGTTGTTTATTTTTTATTATACATGTAAGATGGATCTCCCTCGGGAGGTTCTGGACTCTTCATCCTTAGAGGTTTCTAAGCAGAGGTTGGATGGCCATCTGTCATGGATGCTTGAGCTGAGTTTCCTACATTGCAGGGGGTTGCATTCAAAGATGACCCTCCAGGATTTCATTATGTTTCTATCATTTTATAGAAGTCATGTTTCCCCTACCAGGCCAGTAAAATAGTTCCCCACCCCCAACCTTCAGATTATTTGAACCAATGTGCTTTTGGGTTTGATTCAAATGTAGTAGATGCAGGCACCTGGCACAGAATTGGTGCTAAAGATGCCAACAAGTAGCGGAAGCAGATGCTGCTACACATCGAGGCAGAAGAAAATCTCCTTCACTGTGGTGCACAAGCTGGTCTACTCAGTACAAAATAAATCTCCAGTTGTGGCCAGTTCTAACATTCTAAAATAGAGGTGGGATCTACAAGATCCCTGGAGGGAATTAAGTCTTGATCTCCAGCAGGGCTCTGCCAAAGTATCAGATTAAAAGTCATCATATATAAAACCCTCATAAATTTAGCTAGATCTCTTGTAAATCAAATGCTGTTCCTTGTTCCCACACCTGGCTCTAGGGAGCAAATTTGCCCTCATCTATCCAAACACATGCCGACCTCCCCTGTATTATTCAACCCTAAGTGAGCTGCCCACATGCCTTGTTCGCTCAGAATCACTCCCTCCAGGCTAACCTGCTGGTGCTGCTGATGTTATCCCAGGGGGGTGCTCCAGGGGGTTCAAAGGATGATTCATGGAAGCCCTACCAGGTTCTGCCAAAAGCGTTTGAAGTGTTATGTAGCCACAGAGGAAAAGCCCTGGGTAAGAGTGATCTGACTTTTACTATATTCCCTGGCCAAAAAGCTGAATTTAGGCAGAACTGCACACTTCCTTTTGAATTTACATGATATTTATATGCAAAATGCAGAGGACTCAGATTCAACACCTAATAGTTCATACCCATGACCTCAAAAAGCTGTGTGGCAACACTGTGGTACAAATCATAGAGTGACAGAATTGTAGAGCTAGAAGGCACCTTGGTGGTCATCTAGTCTAAGCCCCTGCAATGCAGGAATATGCATGGATACAAAGCCCTGGTTCACATGGAGGCACCTTCACTATTTCAAAAGGAACCTCCCCTAACACATGGAAATAATCTTATCTGAGTGCTCAGCATCCTCGGCAAGTGATTGCCCTGCAAACAGCATGGATCCAGCAATTTGTGGCACAACCAGAGCACAAAAATGCAGATATACATGAATCATAGAATCATAGACCAATCAAGAGACCACAAGGGCCATCCAGTCCAACCCCCTGCCAAGCAGGAAACACCATCAAAGCATTCTTTGACATATGCCTGTCAAGCCTCTGCTTAAAGACCTCCAAAGAAGGAGACTCCACCACACTCCTTGGCAGCAAATTCCACTGTCAAACAGCTCTTACTGTCAGGAAGTTCTTCCTAATGTTTAGGTGGAATCTTCTTTCTTGTAGCTTGAATCCATTGCTCCATGTCCGCTTCTCTGGAGCAGCAGGAAACAACCTTTCACCCTCTTCTATATGACATCCTTTTATATATTTGAACATGGCTATCATATCACCCCTTAACCTTCTCTTCTCCAGGCCAAGCATACCCAAGCTCCCTAAGTCGTTCCTCATAAGGCATTGTTTCCAGGCCTTTGACCATTTTGGTTGTCCTCCTCTGGACACGTTTCAGCTTGTCAGTATCCTTCTTGAACTGTGGTGCCCAGAACTGGACACAGTACTCCAGGTGAGGTCTGACCAGAGCAGAATACAGTGGTATTACTTCCCTTGATCTAGATGCTATACTCCTATTGATGCAGCCCAGAATTGCATTGGCGTTTTCCTCAGGATTTTTACAAGTGGACTACAGAACCCCACATATACACACAATTCATGTCTCATAGGAAGCTGCCTCATCAGCCAGCTCTATCTATCAAGCTCAATATTATATGTACCAACCAGCAGGGTTTCAGGCAGAAGTCTTTCCCAGCCCTGTCTGCAGGTGCTGTAGATTGAATCTTGGACCTTCTGCATGCAAAGCAGATGCTCTGCCACTGAGCTGAAGCCCTTCCCTCTGCATGGTCGTGGCTCATGACTCTTGCTCTTCGTAGTTTCATTGTAGATTGAATATAAAGCTCCAAAGCCCAGATCTTCATGGTGCTTTCTATGATAACTCTCAAAATCCACCATATGCTTGTAAACTCACATTGATAGTCATGGAGTGCATCATAAAAACCTCAACTCACATTCTTCATGGCACCAATATAGTAGAAACATATCTGAGATGTAGATATTCATAATTTTTTCAGGCAGACACCTAATCCATCCTGTGTAAGAACAAGACTGTAAGAAAAGCCTTGCTGGATCCAGTCCAAGCCCATCTAGTTCTGCATCCTGTATTCACAGTGGCCAACCTGCCTCCTCAATGGAATGATGAGCCTTCTCCAGGTGCCGTTCAAGGAGTTCTCCTGACAACCCCACCAAACCAATGGGGGGGGGGCACTGCAGTGGCAGAAAACCTTGCATGGGTTTCCACTGGCAGGGCTCATTAACTGAATATGTACTGAATATGGATGGATGTGTGGATGGATAGCTAGACAGACAGACAAATTCTCCTCTGGCTTCCAGGAATGCTATTCTCCTTGTTATAGATGATGAAGCTGCTGGTTGAAAAACTAAGGTGCTGGAGGTCATCACAGCCTTTGGCAGCCTGGCTAACTTCTATATCAATAAAGAGAAGACCAAAATGATAATCCAAAACATGGGAAAAGAAAACCTCGAGAAGAGGTCTGGTATCAAAGCAGAAAAGATAGTTAAATACTTGTGAATCTGGTTAGCACCTAGAAATCTGAACTTATTTCAAGATAACTACACCAAGACCAGGATAGAAATTAAGAAAGACCTCAAGAAATGGAATAGAATGAAGCTCTCATTTCTTGGAAGAATATCTGCAATCAAAATGAACATCTTACTGAAGATGATATTTTTGTTTCAAGTCCTAACAGTGATAAATGGCACCAACTGCTTTAAGCAATGGGGAAAGGACATCACTAATTTCATCTGGCAGGGTAAAAGCCCTGGATCAAATACAAAATTCTAATTCCTGCAAAGAACCAGAGGAATGGATTCAGACTCCCAGACCTGAAGATGTACTACGAGGCGGCCTGCATTGTTGGATGAAAGCCTGGGTGGAGCTGAAAAATTCAAACACTCTGGACATAGAAAGATTCAATCTGGTGTTTGGATGGCATGCCTACCTATATTATGACAAAGCTAAGGTACATAAGGGACTTCATAATCATGTCATTAGAAAGAACAGCTACAGCATATGGGCAATATATAAAGATTTTCTAGAAAGAAAGATGGTGGATATCCCCCATCGAGGCAGTGGCAGTAAAAAAAACCCAAGCATGAATAAGACCTGTGGCACAAAAAGGACCTACTTGAGCATAGAGAGGGTATTATAGTATTAAAGAAAAGAGGTCCAAAATTGGGTATTGGGTTGGTTCCAATACTTTCCATTAAACAAGGTCTTTAGCGAAGCCGTGCTCTCCCACTGAGCTACATCCCCAAACAAGGTCTTTAGGAAAGACAAAGAAAGGGGTTTTTTGGAAGGGGGATCAGAATTTGGGGGAAGGATTTGCATGTGTGTCTCGCTTTCTGGATTGGGAACCACAGTTGTAAATCAGATGCTCACCCACATGAAGATATTATGCATTGGCATCCTTTCCATGTGTGTGGCTGGGGAAACCCAGCAAGATGGGCTGGGTATAAATAATAATTATATATCCATCTGAATGCACATTCCGATTCTGTTGCAACATGTCTCATGGCAAATACCGGTACTATTTTACGTACGACTCAAGCTGCATCAGGGTGCTAATGCCCAAAGAGTTCAGGTCACATTCCTTAGTCATTGCGGACCAATATGCTTTAAGGTTATAGCAACTAACTAGCACACATGCTGCTCCAAGAGGTATATCAAATGCACAATGGACAAATGGATTCAAATCGATTTAAACAGTCCCCTTTCTCTTGGTGATTTAAATCACTTTAGATTGCCTGGACTTAAATCCAACTGCCGTGATGCAAAGGACAAGAGCCCTCTCCTCATTTGCATTCAGTTATCTGATTGGTGGCTGAGGGACCACAGAGAATTGTGTGGGCATGGCAGAAGTCTTGGGGAATGTGCTAATTGATTGGAGAATTCTGCTTTCTTCCATGTAAAATATAATGGCAGGTTCATCAATCCCTCTCTCCTCACCCTCCCACCACCACAGAGCCCCCACCTGCGTCACCTTCCCTTGCTAGCCTGTTTCTCTCTCTTTCCCTCTCCAGCTGGGTGTTCAGGTGCTGTGAAATTGCCATAATTACTTGAACTTAGAGATAGTTTTATCGGCACTTCAGGATTTCTTACGTTCAACCCTTTTCTTTTCATTAAAGAACGCTGATGTTGGAAAAGGGAAGAGAATGAAAGCTAGACGGGAGGTGTGGGGGGGCAGCACTGGAGTTCAAAAGCACCCAGCACTAACGAGCTCCAGGGAATTGTTGGCTGAGCCCTTAACAGGCTTGGAAACCAGACACAGAGAGAAGGAACCTTTTGTTCAGGGACAATGAGACTCAGGTGGGAGACGTCTATGTGGGAGAAAGAAGGACCCAGGTCCCAAAGCCCAAGGATGTCTCCATGCTGCCCCCTGCTGGCCAAGATCTGTTTGATTCCAGCTGCTACTTCACAACCGGTGTGTGCGTGTGAATGAGCAAACCTCAGCTGAATACACTTCACTGAATGTGGGATGCAGGGACTTCCAGAGAGCAGCTCCAATGCTTAGCCATGCAATCTGTTTTTCATGCCACTGTTCCATCCTGGAATATGCAGATAGATATGCAGATAGTTCACAATCATGTCTCTGCCTATAATTCTGGGTTTTCGCACACTCGAACATGGAATAAGAGCACTGATTCCATTGCAGTCAAATGCTAATATGCTACCCACCTTTTCAGAGTTCACGCTCCCCTCCCACCCAAGTCAATTAAAAAGTATTACTGTATTTGATGCAATAATCTGGGCACACGTATGCCAGCAGAATTCTTCCAGCACTCTCCTTATCTCAACACAGTGAGCTGCATCTGCTCAGTGGCAACTGCTGGGCTTCAACTTGACCCTGGGCAGAAGCTACCTGCCAGATGGGTTGGTGATGTCATTGATGATGCCCATGCTGGCAAAGGCAGCACTGAGAGGTGACTTGCCTGAGCTCGGAGCAGATTCTCTAAAGCTCTCTCAAAATCCAGTCTTAATTGCCTGAGGTTATTGCACACACACGATCAACCTCAAGGTTTGGGGATGAGCAGCATTGGGTAGCAACTCTCTAGCAGCTATGCTTCCTGATTATCCTACCTCACTTGAATCCAGTTCTGATGGCCACATAAGTTTCCTTATGCTTCAGGATATTGACAAGTTGGAACATGGACAGAGGAGGGGGCAACCAAAATGATCAAGGGTCTGGAAACCAAGCCTTATGAGGAACAGTTGAGGGAGCTGGGTATGTTTAGTCTGGATAAGAGAAGAGTGAGAGAGGATAGATTAGCCATCTTTAAATATCTCAAGGGCTGTCACATGGAAGAGGGAACAAGTTTGTTTTCTGCTGTTCCAGGGGGTGGGACCCGAACCAATGGCTTCAAGTTACAAGAAAGGAGATTCTGACTAAACATCAGGAAGAACTTTCTGGCAGTAAGAGCTGTTTGGCTGTGGAACAGTCTCCCACAGGAGGTTGTGGACTGTCCTTCCTTGGAGGTTTTTAAGCAGAAGCTGAAGGACCATCTGTCATGGACTCTTTAGCTGTGATTCCTGCATTGCAGGGGGTTGGACTAGATGATCTTTGAGATCCCTTCCAGCTGTACAATTCTATGATTCTGTTTCAGCCTCATGGGGAAAAGCATTCTACGTTTGCACAACTCCCATCATCTCTGACGGTTGTGCTGGTTGAAACTGATGGGAGATGGAATTTGGCAGTATCTGGAGAACCACTAGTTAGCAGTCCCTGTCCTCTAATCTTGCTAAAACCCATTGTATTATTTCAAATAATGATCTCATAAATGTATGTTATCTGATTTTATGTTCTTGTCACAATGCTGCACATTCACATTTTCATGGAAAAAACAAGGAGCAAAGCATCCAGCCACGACAACGATGGAACTGTTTGTGCAGTTTTAAAGCTATGAATTCCATTATGCAGTGTAAGTATGAGTGGAACATCTGTGAGAGAGATCATTTTTGTGAAGTCCCAGTCTGCAGGACTCCCAAGGCAATGTGACTGAGCGCTAAACCACCCAAAGCCTTCACTGGAGGCAAATCAGAGTAGCAACTCTTAAAGGAACCAGACTGCAAATCAAGCCAGACAGGACAGAAACATTCAAGACTTTGGCAACCTGTTGCCCTAAACCAGGAAATATACCTGATGGCAAAATTCTTCTGGACATTTTACAACATCTCTGCATATTCCAGTCATTTCCCTAATCAGCAATATAGCTCCAGGTTTGCTTGCTATTGTCTGGCATATAGCCTTTCCATATTGCACTCATTCTATGGCAGGCAACCCCAAACTGTGGCCCTCCAGATGTTTTGGCCTACAACTCCCATGATCCCTAGCTAACAGGACCAGTGGCTGGGGAAGATGGGAATTGTAGTCCAAAACATCTGGAGGGCCGAAGTTTGGGGATGCCTGTTCTATGGGAAAGAACCTAATTGCCAACATCCCATCACACTCCAGTGTGACCAAGGAACCAAACACAGAATAGGACCTATGAAGTGATGTAGAAAAATTGGTGTTTGGTTTTTGCTGCCCAATTATCCAAGGGACTGAGTCTATGATCAGTCAGAGATGAATGGATGGAAGCAGGATCCAGAGAAAGCAAGGCAGATCTTAGTTTCCTTCCTTCCTTGCAAGGAGGGAGAGACCCAAAACAAAAGTGTGCAGGAACCTTTAAAGCCTTTTGAAATTGCCCGGCCCCTTAGCCAGAGACCATCCAAAAACATCATACATACTGTACATCACAGAAGGAGGTAGTCTCCCACAGAAATTTGAGAGTGTTGCTTCGCTTCTGTCTGCCAGGATACCCATTACTGGTCACTGATTGTGTAACCTGGACAGACTGGCCATTCTTTTGTGATGGAAAATACTTTAGTTCCTGAATCTCTTTTTACAAACTTACACCTATTGTCAGTTTGCTCAGCTTAACAGAAATTTTCCAGACTGGATTTGCAGTGGGGGGGGGGGAATAAGTCCCCTACATTCAAGGTGGTTTTATTAACTGGATTTGCAAGTGTGAAGACAACTGGAAATCTTTCCCCGTTTCCTTCCTCCTACTGCAGAAGAATATTTGTGGTCATTTTGAGAGAGTCAAAATGACTTTTTGAGATTGTTCTGTTTGTGTGTCTGTTGCGTGAGTGCACCCTAATTTTTTACAACAGCAGAGAGGGACAAGCTTCATTCTTATTCACTCATGGAGTTCTGTTGGTGGCAATCAGGGTGCCTTTATTTTTTTTGTAGGTCAGGGGACCTCCCCAGTCAACAGGGGCAAATAGCAGGTTGACCCAAACCCATCCAGCTGTTGTCTACAGCTCAGTGGCGGAGCTTCATGCTCCAGCACTAGGGGGCAGAGAGCAGGCGGGGGCGGGGCTGGCGCACGTCCCAGGGGCGTGGTGGCTGCCCACGGGAGTGTGGCACGTGTCCTGGGGGCGTGGCGCTAAGTGTGGGCGGGGGGCCAGCTGGGATGGCACCCCACTGGGATCAATCGCGCTGCTGGGGGCGGTGTGCTCCCCCCCCACTCCTCTTCCCCTTCCTCTGCCACTGCTAAAACTGAACCTCTTTCTTTACTTTCCATACATCCAAATAGCTCTCCTTCTCTGCTGGAGATTGGGGAGTTCAAGCCTGTCCTTGAGGGCAAACCCTACCCAACATTGCTGCCATGAACAGGCAGTGGAGATTCAAAGCATCTCCTGTGTGGAACTCAGCAGACATTGGCTGCACACAAACCATGCGTTTAAAGCACACCCTTTCCTCAAAGAATCCTGGGAACTGTAGTTAACCCTCCAAAGAGCTAGAATTCCCAGCACCAACAAACTATAGCTCCCAGGATTCTTTGGGTGCTTTAAAGGCAGAGGGTCTTCTTGGTAGTGGCACCCTCCCTGTGGAACCCCCTTCAGATGTCAAGGAAATAAACAACTATATGACTTTGAGAAGACATCTGAAGGCAGCCATGTTTAGGGAAGTTTTTAACGTTTGATGTTTTATCATGTTTTTACTATTCTTCTTGGAGCTGCCCAGAGTGACTGGGGAAACCTAACCCATTATTATTGTTATTATTATTAAATGTCTGGTGTGTATGCAGATTTTCTCCATACCTGCCTTTCACAACACACACACACACACACACACACACACACACACACACACACACACGAAGAATAGCATATATTGTGCTAGTCCAGACAGCATAGCAGAATAAAGTAACAATAAAGACTTCCAGGAAGTTGCAGCAATTGCAGTTAAAATTAGGACGTGAAAACTATATACATGTCCTTGAAGTAAACAGAGCTTTGCATGCACACACAGTGTGTGTGTGTGTGTGTGAGAGAGAGAGAGAGAGAGAGAGAGAGACGTTTACTCCTTTACTTTAAACTGAGAGAGAAAGAGAAAGCAGCCGCCCTCATCCTTTCCTGATTTATAGAGCAGCAGCCAGGACTGGGCTCGAGTCCCTGCAGGCCAGCCGGCCATCTCGCCAGGCGGGCGCCCAGCCAGCCCCGGCAAGGCAATCCGTGGTGGGCTGCAACAAACAGGCCCCTCGGGGACCCGCTGGGGATTCTGTGAAGGCTGCAATTTGCCGGCAATAAGATTACAAGAAGGTATAACAAAGCTGGCTAATTTAATTAGGCTCCTGATCGCAGAAAGATTAAAGATGTGACAGGCTGGCTGAGCGTGGAGAGAGCGAGAGCGAGAGCGAGAGCGCTGGGATGGAGTGTATGCAAAATCACTTTGGGGAGGAGGGAGAAAGATAGAATTCTGTTCACACGCTGACAAGCAAGAGGCGAGGAGAGCCGCGTGACTCAGGGCAAAGCCGTGGAAAACAAGGAGAGAAGGGCTGGTCCTAACATGGGGGCAGCAGCAGAAGACTCCCAGCAGCCGGGAAGGGGCTTCTCTCCCCCCCCCCCGCGCCTCCCCGCCTTTCTCCATCAAAACGACCCCCCCTTTCAAAGGGAAGTGGGAACAGGCCTCCATTTAAGCCTCCACACACATCTGGCAGACTTCAGTCCCAGCTCTTGCTCAGAGGATCCTCCGTGCGGGGGGGGGGCGGAAACCATTAAGGGGGTGATTAATGCAGTGCCCATGGGCGCCAATGCACCCATCAATATTTGCTTGGGCGCACCTGCAAGGTGGTCAGGATCCCGCCCGATTTTCCTGTTCACTTTGGATGGCAGCCTCTGCTTGCTTCCATTGTTGGCAGGAGGAGAGGAAAGGGATCCTCAGAGGGCGAGGCTGAGGGGCAGCACCGCCAAGCACAGGGCCTGTGGTTTTGCTTTATCTATTCTACAGTACAGTATTAAGCAGTCTGTAGGCACCAGTGTATTATACCAGAAAGATATGGAGGTCTCGTACACCCCAGGTAGTGTGGTTGCTGACCTTGAGCCAGACATCTTGGAGAGTGAAGTCAAATGGGCCTTAGAAAGCACTGCTAATAACAAGGCCAGTGGAAGTGATGATATTCCAGCTGAACTATTTAAAATTTTAAAAGATGATGCTGTTAAGGTGCTACACCCAATATGCCAGCAAGTTTGGAAAACTCAGCAATGGCCAGAGGATTGGAGAAGATCAGTCTACATCCCAATTCCAAAGAAGGGCAGTGCCAAAGAATGCTCCAACTACCGCACAATTGCGCTCATTTCACACGCTAGCAAGGTTATGCTTAAAATTCTACAAGGCAGGCTTAGGCAGTATGTGGACCGAGAACTCCCAGAAGTGCAAGCTGGATTTCGAAAGGGCAGAGGAACCAGAGACCAAATAGCAAACATGCGCTGGATTATGGAGAAAGCTAGAGAGTTCCAGAAAAACGTCTACTTCTGCTTCATTGACTATGCAAAAGCCTTTGACTGTGTCGACCACAGCAAACTATGGCAAGTTCTTAAAGAAATGGGAGTGCCTGATCACCTCATCTGTCTCCTGAGAAATCTCTACGTGGGACAAGAAGCTACAGTTAGAACTGGATATGGAACAACTGATTGGTTCAAAATTGGGAAAGGAGTACGACAAGGTTGTATATTGTCTCCCTGCTTATTTAACTTATATGCAGAATTCATCATGCGAAAGGCTGGACTGGATGAATCCCAAGCTGGAATTAAGATTGCCGGAAGAAATATCAACAACCTCAGATATGCAGATGACACAACCTTGATGGCAGAAAGTGAGGAGGAATTAAAGAACCTTTTAATGAGGGTGAAAGAGGAGAGCGCAAAATATGGTCTGAAGCTCAACATCAAAAAAACCAAGATCATGGCCACTGGTCCCATCACCTCCTGGCAAATAGAAGGGGAAGAAATGGAGGCAGTAAGAGACTTTACTTTCTTGGGCTCCTTGATCACTGCAGATGGTGACAGCAGTCACGAAATTAAAAGACGCCTGCTTCTTGGGAAAAAAGCAATGACAAACCTAGACAGCATCTTAAACAGCAGAGACATCACCTTGCCTACAAAGGTCCGTATAGTTAAAGCTATGGTTTTCCCAGTAGTGATGTATGGAAGTGAGAGCTGGACCATAAAGAAGGCTGGTCGCCGAAGAATTGATGCTTTTGAAATATGGTGCTGGAGGAGACTCTTGAGAGTCCCATGGACTGCAAGAAGATCAAACCTATCCATTCTTAAGGAAATCAGCCCTGAGTGCTCCCTGGAAGGACAGATCGTGAAGCTGAGGCTCCAATACTTTGGCCACCTCATGAGAAGAGAAGAATCCTTGGAAAAGACCTTGATGTTGGGAAAGATGGAGGGCACTAGGAGAAGGGGACGACAGAGGATGAGATGGTTGGACAGTGTTCTCGAAGTTACGGACATGAGTTTGACCAAACTGCGGGAGGCAGTGCAAGACAGGAGTGCCTGGCGTGCTATGCTCCATGGGGTCACGAAGAGTCGGACACGACTAAACGACTAAACAACAAAGGCACCAGTGTAAGCTTTGATTTTGAAGGCAGCTCCTGTAAATTCAAGGGGATCCATTTTAATTCTGCCATATCTGACTTTTGCTCAGACCCCTGTGAATAACCTCTCTGTGTGCGTGTGCGTGCCCTGGGAGTGCAACCAACAGAGGAGGAGAGGATATGGAGATTGGTTCCTATTAGCAGTAGCAGCAGTAATACCGTAGTAATACCGTAGTATCGGTGAATACCAATAGGACAGGATATATCAATTTAAAATTCAGGATCAAAAACTGTTGAAAGCAAATTAGTCAGGGGAAGATGGTGGCACTTCCACAGCCAGGACTGACCCACCCATGAGACAAGGTAAAGTGGAAGGATGGAAGGATTCACTGGGGCAGCAGATCCTGATGTAGATCTTCACTCACCCCTTCTACCCTGATGGAGAGGGGGGGGGCACCGTTTTGTGGTTCACCTCGGGTGCCAAAATGTCCTGTCTACAGCATTCCAAATGTGCCCACATGCCACAAAAGTATTGGCAACGCCCCCTCCCACTACATGGAGTGTTAAAAGGCACACTGCTTTGCTACTTGTTTATGAGGGAAGCAGGGGGAGTCCTTAATGAAACCCCCTGCATGCACACACACCTTCCATGGGGCTGTTTAAGACATTTCTGCCCCACGGGAAGGCAGTAGTGAAGTAGCTATCAACTCCTGAAGCTGATCTGATAATTATTTTGTAGCATTTGTTCATTCTAATATCTTAAAACTGTAAGCCTCCGTGGGTGCCTTGGCAGAAAAGCAGTGTAAAATGCTTTGTTAGCTGTGTTGCTGGAGGACGAAGGGCAGATGGGTGCAGCTTGGAGCAATGCTACGGAAGTTGGAGCTTCTCCTCCACATTAGCCACCCCTTTTCTCCCATCTGCTCTTGCAAGGGGCAGTGACAAGCAGTGCCCACTGGGACTGGTAGGGTGGAAAGCAGGGAGGCCAACAGTAGGGGTGCCAGGACCATTGACAGGCAGAGCCAACTAGTTCATAGAAGTGGTAGAATTATAGAATTGGAAGGGGACCATGAGGATCCGCTAGTCCAGCTTCCTGCAATGCAGCCTGGGGCTCAAACCCACAACCCTGAGATTAAAAGTCTCAGGCTCTACCAACTGAGTTCTGGCTTTGTACAATGTCAAGAGTGGCAGAGGCGGAGAAAGGTGGGTGCCATCCCTGAGGGGTGTGTGACATTGACCCCCACCCCCGACGCTCGTCATGGGTGGCTCACCCCCCAGGACGCGTCCCCTGCCCTGCCCCCCAGGATGCTCGACCCGCCCCCAGCAGCTTGTCCCGCCCCCAGGTGCACACTGCTCCGGGTGTCAGAGCAGCTAGCTCCACCTCTGAACACTGGGACTAAGGAAGAGGAAACTGACAGGCAGGGCCACTTCTAGGTCACTTGTAAGAAATAAGACAAGCTGGCTGGCGGGGGGGGGCAGTGCCCCATAGACTAGCCTCCCCTGGTGAGGGAGAATTTCAGTTTTACCTTATAGGAGCTGCAGGAGGGTGGGCAAGAAAACAGGGTGTGGTGGGGGGATGTGGTTGAATCGTGACATTGTGGCTCCAACAGCAGCCACACTGGCAGTTTTCAAAGGTGTATGCAACACCTCTGGTCTACCTTTGCCTGGGTTTAAGGAAGTCCCCTGTGGGTGCCTCTCCTTCATGAACCAACCTCAGACTCACAAAGGGTGGCCTACACTTGGTGTGTGGCGTTTGGCTCAAAAGAAATGGGTTTTTGATGCCATCTAGTGGCTGGAAGGTAGAATACCTGTTATTGGTTTCAAAATAAAGAGTCTTCAGTACAGTTCACCTCTCTCTTCCCCTGGAGGACCAGCCCCCCCCCCCCAAAAGGATCCCACAGGATGCATGGCCAGATCCAGAGGAGAGTGAGATAGGAAGATGCTGGAAAGGGCGCTATTGGCAAGGGCTGTGGAAGCTGGACACAACTTTCAAACATTACATGGTCTTTTCTCTCACACTTCTCCCCCCACCCCCTCCTTTACTCTTAACTCACACTGCATGAGTAAAGGACACCATGCTGCCTAGAGAGTGACAAAGCTGCCCTTTCATTGCACCAGCAAGAGCCTGAAAGGGGGATGTTTCTTTCAATAAGAATTAAGCTTGGCTTCTTGGCATTAGCCACCTGCTCTTTGCTATACTCTCAGTTTGTGTGCCTTCTGGCCCCTAATGGCAGGGTCCCCAAACTAAGGCCCGGAGGCCGGATGCGGCCCAATCGCCTTCTAAATCCAGCCCGTGGACAGTCCGGGAATCAGCATGTTTTTACATGAGTAGAATGTGTCCTTTTATTTAAAATGCATCTCTGGCTTATTTGTGGGGCATAGGAATTCGTTCATATTATTTTTCAAAATATAGTCCAGCCCCCCACAAGGTCTGAGGGACAGTGGACCGGCCCCCTGCTGAAAAAGTTTGCTGACCCCTGCCTAATGGTCTGTTGCTGGGTCTCCCTGCTAGAACCCAGAGAAGCAGCAACACCACTTGAATGTCCCTTAACACTCATCCACACCCAAAAAAGATTGTTAATAGTGGCTGGGCAACTTTGCTTTTCTTAGGGAGATTGCTTGTCAGTCTCAGGTACATGTTTCTTCAAAAGGAGCTAATGACTAGGAAATAATTGGGACATTCTTTTCTTAAGTGTTTTGAATCCCTTCTCCAGCCAAGGGGAGGGGGCTGACCTGGAGAGGCTGGAAACACAGCTGTTCCGGAAGAGAGTGAGATTTAGCTGAAGGTTGAATGCATCTGGAGAGTACAAGATGCCACTTTCTGGAGGTCTGATGTGACCAGTGTCAGTCTGAGGGGCTCAGGAAGGCTCTTTGGCTTAGGCCTCAAGCTCAAGGGGCAGGGAGGGGCTCAAGCCTGTTACATTTTCTTTGCATTTGATAAGTTTTGCCATTTGTTTTACACATATTGAATGAAAATGTGATATACTCTCTCTGTACCTGTCAGGGAGAGCCTGGATTAGACATAGGCAAACTCTGCCCTCCAGATGTTTTTGGGACTACAACTCCCATCATCCCTAGCTAACAGGACCAGTGGTCAGGGATTATGGGAGTTGTAGTCCCAAAACATCTGGCGGGCAGAGTTTGCCTGTGCCTGGCCTGGATGTTAGTGAGCTAATGTGAATTTGTTGCCTGGCAGGAGCATACATGCCACTCAGCTCCACTTATGCCCTTGCTGGGTTGTGGGGTTTTTTAAGCCATGTAGTGCAAGCAGACCCATTGAAGCCTCCATTGCTCCCTCCTCCAAAAAAAGCCCAACCTTGGCAGCTCTGCCCCTTGAATATCTCATCACTGCTAGGGATGTGGGAGAAATCTGGTTTGGTTCCTATTTCCTGAAACAATGTGCAAACCAAAATACAGTTATCCACTGACATTTACAGCTCTATGCATTTTGCAATGCACCCCCCCCCCATTTACTAGGGGGAAGGTGCACACGAAAATGCATATATTAGCAAAAGTAACATGCAACAATACATTATATTAGGGGAAAGTGCTTGCAAAAATGTGTAAGTTAAGATAATGATGAACATTTTCAAAGGATTTTTTATCGCAAATGCCGAAATGTGCTGAAGAAATTTAGGATTGTAAAAATGAGACACTGAAATTTGACAATTCGTCTATCACTAACCACTGCTTAGGGAAGTCCAAATGTGTAACAATATGAATCCAAAGGGACTGTGAAAAGGTCTGGGGCACCTGTTTTTCCAAACACTTGATAACTATAACTAACCTGCCACCAGCACCCTCACCCCACCCTCCAGGAAATAAAAGCCCCTCCAGCCCAGTACTGTCATCAGGACAAAATTTATGAAAATCCTTTTTCTACAACAGATGAAGGAACCTAGGAAGCTACTGAGTCACACTACTGATCTGTCTGCTTCAGTGCAATCTGCACCAGAGCTAATCAACAATGTGCCCTCTAGATGTTAGTGCACTACAACTTCCATCCTCTCTGACCACTGGTTGGGACAACATCTGGAAGGCACCCAGGGTTTTCGGCAGGAGCCTTTCACAGCAGATGCCAATGACTGAAGCCAGGACCATTTGCAGGCAACACATGCTATCTAGCACCAAGCCCTGTAGCTCAGCGGATGGGCATACAACACCTTGGTAGCAAGGCCAGGGTGGGAGAGTACCAGAGTTCTGTCTAGTCAAGTTGTATGGGATCAGTTTCAACTTCTTACCACTGAGGATATGGACAGGCTGCTTGGACGAGTGAAACCAACCACCTGTCTCCTTGATCCTTGCCGATCCTGGCTCATAAAAGCGAGTCAGGCTGGGCTGGGCAATGGGCTCCATGGGGTTGTGAATGCTTCCCCCTTAAAGAAGCTATCTTCAAACCCGGCTGCTATGGCCATCTCAAATGTTCCATTTGGTGATTGAGCGGGGGGTCGCGAAGCAACTCCAGACACGCCTGGAGGATGCGGACTATTTGTACCTCTTCCAATTGGGTTTCAGGCCTTCTCCTGGGACTGAAACTGCCTTGGTTGTGTGGTTGGTGATCTCTGGTGGGTTAGGGATAGAGGTGGAAGCTGTCCTGCTGGATCTCTCAGCAGCTTTTGATACTGTCAACCACAGTATCCTCCTGGACCGTCTTAGGAGGGCCAGGAGTTAGCAGCACTGTTATGCAGTGGTTCTGCTCCTTCCTCCTGTGTCGTGCCCAGAAAGTGGTGTTTGGACCCCTGGACACTCACTAGACACTCTCCTCCATGCTTTTCAATATCTATATAAAACTGCAGGGAGAGATCATCAGGGGGTTGAGGCTGGGTGTTCACCAATATGCAGATGATGTCCAGTGAAGCTGGTGACCATCCTCTTGGGGTGGATGGAGGTTAACAGATTGAGGTTGAATCCCAACAGCAGGGAAGTACTGTTTCTGGGAGACAGGGGCGGGCAGGTGTGGGAGATTCCATGGTCCTGAATGGGGTAACTGTGCCCCTAAAGGACCAGGTGGGCAGCCTGGGAGTCATTTTGGACTCACAGCTGTCCATGGAGGTCAGTTCTGTGCCCAGGGCAGCTGTCTACCAGCTGGTATGGCAGCTGAGACCCTACCTGCCTATGCACTGTCTCGCCAAAGTGGTGCATGCACTGGTTATCTCTTGCTTAGACTACTGCAATGCACTCTATGTGGGGCTACCTTTGAAGGTGACTACCACTACAACTAATCCAGAATGCAGCTGCCAGACTAGTGACTTGGCATGTAGCACTCTTTGTAACTGCCGCTAGGATAATTAAAGCAAATTATATATCCAAGATAGCCACCAACTGTAAAGGAGATGAATTTACTGTAAATGCAAGTAGATAAATAGGGGGGAAGGTAAACGGCGTTTCCATGTGCTGCTCTGGTTTGCCAGAAGCGGCTTAGTCATGCTGGCCACATGACCTGGAAGCTGTACACCAGCTCCCTCGGCCAATAACGCGAGATGAGCGCCACAACCCCAGAGTCAGTCACGACTGGACCTAATGGTCAGGGGTCCCTTTACCTTTACCTTTACATCAATGTAAGACAGAATGAGGGGGGCGGGGGTGGAAACATTCTTGCAGCAGTTTTTTCAATGAGGAGACATAAAAGCATCTCACAATCGACCACGATCTCCACAGGATCTACCTGTGAATCACGGTCCACCAGTTGGACATTGCTGCCCTACAGCAGTCACAAAGCCCCCATTATTTCATCTGTTCTCTCCCAGCCTCAAAAAACCAGCTTGTCTGTACACCAGGATGAAGTAGCTGCCCAGTGCTTAGGTTTAGTGAATGAACAGGGTTGGGACCAGGAATGAAAGCGGAGTGGGAAGTCAGAACTTCCTATTAAAATTACGGTATATTTAAGATGCTTTTGCCTTAATCCTAAAGACTCTCAATGCAGAGCAATGGGATAAACACAAAATATTCATGCATACTCACCCCAGTGATCACATTCTCCACACCAGGTTGGGAGTTATCAGGGCTAAAAGCAGAGTATATTTAGAAGCCAGGAGAGGGAGAGAGGATCCAAAAGGTTTAAGAAGCCTCATTCTAAACCTGAGCTACCAAATCCTGAAGGGCACTAGTGCCCCCTTGAGGTATAAAAATCATATGACATTTTGTTGCCCAACCTTTCTCCCTGACTCTCCTGTTTTGACCCTAGCAGTGATTTAGACACCACAAGTGGACAGGCAGGCAGCACCTGTTCGCTTAGGATCAAGCAGCAGAAGCCCCCTATTCCACCCCCCTGCCTCCCCAAATGTTTGCTCCATCCATGAATTTTCCAATGACTTAACTGTGAATCAACAAATTCAGCTGCACCTGTCTCAGGGCCCCACATATGGCAGCCACAAGGGCAATGCTCCAGTTCCCAGCGATGCTCTCCGGTTTCACATTCCAGTCGGGGACACTGCTTCTGGCTTGACTGTTTCCACTAGGCAAGAAGAAGCATGGTACATTTTCTGCTGAAAACAGATCCAATTTAGAGAGAGGAGGAGGGAGTCTAGATTTCACGCAACTCCACTGTCAGCATGATAAAATGCTAGAGCTGTTTTCCAGAGCTTGTCACAACTGTCTTCCCAAATCACTTTTTGCCACATAGAACCTTATTAACTCAAAGGCTTCAGGGTGCCAACTTCATGATGCCGGCATTTGCAGGAAGATTGCACTGTGGTGTACAAAATGCTGTGCCTGGGTGGTTCATAGAATGTGCCAAAGTCAAATTCTGCAACCTGAATCAGTTATGCAAATCACTCTGTTTGTTTACACTTTTTACAGATTTTATTCTACTTCTATGAATAAAGCACTCTTTGTGCCATGACAACTGGAACTCCTGTTCAGCCCCATCCCAGTTCGAGATTCCACTAGACTTTTGACCAGCCATTTTCAATTTTGCCTCCAGTGGTTTATGGATTAGGAAGCTGCTTTAAAAACACAGAATGCTGAGATTCTCGGGGTACTAAAATTGCATCAGATACCAAATTTCCCATTTGTGCTGTGCAATGACACACAGGGAGACTTGTACCTGACACTAACAGACACAAGTCCCTTGGCAGATGTTTCAAATACAGTGGTGCCTCGCTTAACGAATGCTCTGCTTAACAAAATTTCCGCTTAATGAAAGGATTTTTCGAGCGGAGGTTGCCTCGCTAGACGAATGCGTTTTACGAAAAATTCGTCTAGCGAATCACGGTTTCCCATAGTAATGCATTGAAATTCAATTAATGCGTTCCTATGGGCAAAATAAATTTTTAAAAAAATTCAATGCATTCCTATGGGATTCGCTAGACGAATTTTTTGCTATAAGAAAAGACCCGTGGAACGAATTAATTTCGTCTAGCGAGGCACCACTGTATGTCCAGAACAATTGCTTCTCATCACCTGCCCTCATCTTATCATTTGAGATCATAGAATTGGAAGAGACCACAAGGGCCATCCAGTCCAACCCCCTGCCAAGCAGGAAACACCATCAAAGCATTCTTGACATATGCCTGTCAAGCCTCTGCTTAAAGACCTCCAAAGAAGGAGACTCCACCACACTCCTTGGTAGCAAATTCCACTGCCGAACAGCTCTTACTGTCAGGAAGTTTTTCCTAATGTTTAAGTGGAATCTTCTTTCTTGTAGTTTGAGATCAAATGAGACAAGAGACAGGTAAGGTGGTGTAGACACTGGGTTACGCTTTGTTATGGAAAGGTTGTATTAGGGACCAAAAAAAATGTTTGATTTCATGTTGCCTTATCTAGCCCAACTCCATCATTCCCACTTTGAATCGCCCCTCGCAGATACTGTCCTGAAAGGTTCTGGGACAGGCAGCTGGAGGTGTATATTCAAAAGCACTTAGCACCCACAATATACATTTATTTTTCATTGCTCAAGCCATCTTGATCAGAGGACTATGCCAACACTTCCTGTACACATATCCTGACAAGTGCATATTTGCTAACTTCTCTTCCTTGCCCACACAGGATTCAACTTAAGCTCTGAGTGAAGCTGAAAGGTAGCTGGTAACACAAATCCTTTGGCGCAAAAATCACCTGGAGTTCACAAAGCTGTAAAGAAGGTAAAATGAACAAGAGACAAAGGCTGCTCTCCTAATCCCACTTACCTGGGAGTAAACTGCATTTAATTCTGTGGGATTTACTTCTTAGTAGACATGGTCAGGCTTGTGTTGCAAATACCTAGCCCTGCTTTGTTCTCCTTTTCACTCCCCCCCACCCCCACCTGACACTTATCTGAAACTGCAAAGTGCCCATTTTGGGGACACAGGAAGTAGAAGACTTCCTAGGCATTGACACAGTATTGGGGAACTTGTAGCCCTCCTGCTGGATCAGGCCAAAGGCCCATCTAGTCCAGCATTCCTGTTCTCAGGGTGGCCAACCAGGCCACAAGCAGGACATGAGCCCAATAGCCCTCTCCCAACAGCAGAGGCAGAACATAGCCATTATGGCTAATAGCCATTGATGGCCTTATTCCCCCCTCCATTGTCTAATCCTCTTTTAAAGCTCTCCAAGTTAGTGGCTGCCACTGCTTATTAGGGGAGCGTATTCCACAGTTTAGCTATGTGAAGAAGAAGTATTTTCTTTTGTCTGTCCTGAACCTTCCAGCATTCAGCTTCACTGGATATCCGTGAGTTCTAGAGTTAAGAGAGAGGGAGAAAACTTCTCTCTCTCAGGCTATCAGGATAATCATAGAATCATAAGAGTTGGAAGAGACCACAAGGGCCATCCAGTCCAACCCCCTGCCAAGCAGGAAACACCATCAAAGCATTCTTGATATCAACAGATGCTATGAAGGGCACCAAAATGTATGTGTCTCTCATGGCAACAAATGTTGAGTGCCTCCTCAGTGTGCAGGTGTGAAAGTAAGCCCCGTACACCATAACTGCACATGAGAATGTGTGCACAAATAAACATGTGAGCAGGCCACAGGCTTTCGTGAAATGAGTGCAGTTGCACCAAGAGTATCAGCAGATTGCATACTACAAATGAGCTGACCCCACATAACAAGCCTAGTCATCAAATACTATCTGTAACTTTCTCAGCAACCCAAAATCCTGGCAATATCTCAGAGCAGGACAGGCTCAATTTATGTAGTATCCTCACTACCCCTCCATCATTGTTCTCCAGTAATCTTGAATATTAGAAGGAGAAACAGTCTTCTCTGTCATGCAAGGAATTGGACTTTCACTAAGGCAGATTCAGATGTACAAATAAGAGCACCCAGACCATCTTCTGGGGCCTCTCTCCCACCAAGAGATTCAGGAATTCCAGATGAGCATGTAAGTGCATACCTCTGTGGAGAAGGTGCACATGTGGCCAGATCAGATATTATAATGCAAGCATGGAAAAAGAAGAATGGGAGCATTACTTGTGGGCCCTTTGTTGTTTTATTCTCATAACATCCAAAGGGCTCAATTCAGCATGGAATCTTAGCCTTTCTGAGCCACCCCAGAGTGCACAAGGATCATTATAGCTGTCAACTTTCGGATTTGAAAATAAGGGATCAGCAGCAGCCTCACCTGTCCCAGGGACAGTCTACGGCAGTGGTTCCCAACAGGTGGTCCGCAGACCCCCAGGGGTCCGCGAGCTATGCCAGAGGGGTCCGCAAGATGCTATTAGAATAAAAAATATATTAAATATATTTCGTATGATAACAGATTTTTTGTTTTGGCCGCTTCCTGCATGAGCAGAGCCTAGCGCAAAACTAGAATTAGATAGAGGCAGTAGTTCTGCTGTATGCTGTTAGGTGGCGCTTTACAAACACTACTGTTTTGCAAAGAGGCAGCACGCGCATTCTACTAATGCTCACCTCCCGCGCGTCGGCTTCATTTGTGCGCTACTGCGCAGGTACCCTGTATTCTCCATTCCCCTCCCTCCTCCCTGGCGCGCGCTGCCTCTTTGCAAAACAGTAGTGTTTGTAAACAAAGCGTTGTTTTTCACGGAAGCTACAGTTTGCGTAGTTAAAAATGGACCATTGGTTAAAAAGTGGTTCATCTCATTAAGAACTGAAAATTTAAACTAACTGTATACTGATGGAGTACTCTGTTGTAACTGTAAAAAACGTATAAATATAAAATATAAAAAGACTCTTAATTTGGCTCTCACTTTTTAATTTTAGGATTAGGAATTAATGGGGGTCCTTGTCACAATAGCGGCTCGATGAGGGGTCCTCGAGAAAATTTTGTTGGGAACCCCTGGTCTACGGTATATCTAACAATCCAGGATAGCAGCTGGAAATGGCGCTGGAATAAGGGAATTTCCAGCAAAAAAAGGGAAGGTTGACAGCTGTGGCTTGGAATAAGGGAGTTTCCTGCAAAAAAGGGAGGGTTGACAGCTATGAGGATCATAGAAACAGGCAATGCTCTTTTTCCATAACATGCAACCTTCCCACTTTGCTGTGGCCAAGTTATTAGTCACTTTGCATGCTCCCTCCCCCAGAAAGAAAGTCACAGCACTGACTGTGTATAGAGAAATGCATGTATATACATGTTGTAAAGAAATTCAATTGTCTAGAACATCTAGCCTCCCTCATAAGCGAGATCAGAAGGTGCCTAAAAGGGAACAATCTAAAAAGAATCAGTTTCACAACAACAGGAAAATGGAAGAAAAGGATAATGGGAGAGGTATATGATTTCAACATAACTGGAGCTGATTAGCCCTCCTGGATGCTGATTCCAAGTCCTGCAGCTTTACGCTAAAGTAGGTAAGCAGGCTACTGAGGGGTAGAGAGAGATAACATATATAGGCAAAACATAACAAAATCTAAGCAATCCAAATAATGCTAGGAGTTGCCCCACCACCAGCAGCCAAGGGACAGCCATTTGCCTCCAAGTAAACACACACACACAAGCTTTGTGCCACCTGCAGGAGACAGCAGCAAATGCCACTTGTTTAGTCTGGCAGTCAACATGAACAATCAGTATCCACTTCCTTTGCAGACAGGAAGCAGAACAGCTTTGTCTGCATCCCAGCACCGCTGTGGCTTACATCATCAGTGGGTGAACGGCTAAACTCATTCTGGAATCTGCCACCACCACCAGAGTTCAAGAGCAGAGCCTGCCCAAAGGTGACAAAATTATGTGCTCCTCGCCTTGTATCCCAGCTCAGAGATACAGGTCCTGGTGGAATATCTTCACTGGGAGCCACACAGGCACTCGCAGAACCCAGCTCCATTGCAGGGAGTCCTTGGTAGCTGGGAATCTCTTTCCAAAGAAACAACCTGGCCTTCGGCTCTGGCCATGAAACCCATAAATGCCAGGGCTGGGTCTCAGATCTCCTGCAGGAAGTCGACGGGAAAGAGCCCCACCTTGCGGCCAGTGTAGACTTTCACATACCCATTCAGCTCCTCACCTTTCTGCACCACAATCTATTGCAGGATGAAGGAAGAAAGGGGAACAGGTAAGAATCAGAGCCAGCTTGCTATGTCACATGCTATTATACCATTTCCACCTCTCCCAGAGAAAGAGTGAAAACAGCCATTGCTCATTTCTGTAAGTCTGAATACATTTAAAAGCAGCCACAGAGCAGCATGTAAGGCTTTGCTCTAAGCTAATACATAAAGAAACAAACAAACAAACATGTTGTCGTGGGGCTTAGAACCACCCAGATAAAGGCTTAAGATCCTGGATCTGGGGGATCCAGCTGGTGTCAAATTCTGGGCCTGGACTATTGAGGCCACATAACTCCAGTGCTGAAAAGCTTGCACTGGCCGTTCATACACTACCAGACCAGGTTCAAGATTTGTGTGTTCATGTACAACTTGGGTCCAGGATACCTTAAGAAATGCCTGACTCCTTAGATCAGGCTTCCCCAAACTAAGGCCCGGGGGCCAGATGCGGCCCGCGAGGCTCTTTTATGCGGCCCCTGGCGACCCCCGCCCGCTGCCGTTGCCCGCTCTTAACGGCACGCTGCAGCTGCCCACTTCCGGGTCCCCGGAGCGTCGGAAATAGCTTGTGCGCATGCGCAAGCGTCTTTTCCGGCGCACTTCCAGGCCGAAGGAGGCGCATGCGCACAAACTATTTCTGGTGTTCTGGCGCGCTGGAGGGGCGCTGGAAATCGTGTGTGCGCACGCGTATGGGCGTGCACTCCGGCCCTCGGTGAGATAAGTTTGGGGACCCCTGCCTTAGATCCCTCAGATCTCCAGAAAAGTCACCGTTAGTGGTCCCCTATAGCTCGGATGCACAGCTTGTAAATACCACACTCCATGTGTTCAGTCTTGTGGACCCAATTTTGTGGGTGAGATTAGATAAGCAATAAAGCTTAACAAATACGATAGAGGTAACATGAAGTTGAAAACTACCTGTTGAACTTCCAGTGCCTCATGAGGACCTTTTGATTTCAGTAGGCATCTTAAGCCACTTCTGATTGTACAGTTAGTTTTAAATTTCATGTTACCTCTATTGTATTTGTTAAGCTTTATTGTACAGTGTTTAGAGACTATTGCAATTAAGTGGTATATAAATTGTCAAAACAAATAATAAAAATCAAAGTCATGTTCAGTTTGGCCCTAGGAGATGCTTGGGCCGGATCTACGTTGATCTGTAAAAACGTTATTAACAATAATGTTATATAACTCACAATGCAGTTTTCCATTGTTGAAGGCTCGCTGCTCTACAGCATCCTCTGGTGCCACATTTTTATAATGCATTTCTAACGTTTTAACTGATGATTATAGTGTTAAGTGCCTAAGAAATTGGATCTCATGGAAGAGACTGTTCAACACTGGGAAAGGTGTCACAAGAGATGCTTAAGGACTCATTTCAGTCTATTTGTCATGTCTGAATGATTCCAACAAAGACCATGGGGGCGAGGGTATGGAGACAGAAACAGGGGCAGAGAAGAGATTTGTTTTTTCCGTTCAGTGCACAGAGCTGGAAAATGCAAAACTGTTTTGAGCATCTGGTGTGAAATGGCCTAGGAATTCTGGAAACAAAAGCGTGTTAGGGCTGGGAAGGTTACTTCCTGTTTCTGGATCTGGTTTATGGGGCTAATAATGAGAAAGGGAAACAAGGATGGATAAGCCTCTTTCAAATGGAGAGCATGGAGAGAAGGGTAAGATAAGCTACTGACGGCTAGCAGTGTTTTTGCTATTAAGTGGCTGCCAGGGTGAAGGCTCTGATACCAGTGGTCGAAAGACCCCAAAAAACTATTCTGTAGCCATGCATGGGTTTTAAGACAGCATGGGAAATACTTGTTTTGGAGGGGGGGGGGTTCATGAAACTTCAGAATGGCCTCTACGGGTCAGATGATTGAGCCACTATTTTCCTGCCTGCTCCACAACATTTAATCCAAAATTATGCCACAGTCAGTTAGGAATGCTCAAGAATTTCATTTGGTCTGCATTTTTAAAGGTAACCACCCATGATTTGCAATTCCCAGATGAATATGCAGTTTGGAGCCCAATTATCCTTTGGTTTTCAACACTTCTCTGAATTTTGCAATAAGGTTCTTGACTCAGGAAATGTACAAAATGAATATAAAAATGTGTATTTGACATTAAATAATGTACATTCCCATGCATGTGTTGTTGTTTTTTAATGTAGAAATGCATAAAATGCATATTTGACATTAAATAATGTAAATTCCCATGCATGTGTTGTTGTTTTTTAATGTAGAAATGCATAAAATGCATATTTGACATTAAATAATGTAAATTCCCATGCATGTGTTGTTGTTTTTAATGTAGAAATGCATAAAATGCGTATTTGACATTAAATAATGTAAATTCCCATGCATGTGTTGTTGTTTTTAATGTAGAAATGCATAAAATGCGTATTTGACATTAAATAATGTAAATTCCCATGCATGTGTTGTTGTTTTTAATGTTGAAATGCATAGAATAAACTTATGAATGACCATATGTGAAACTGACTCAGATTGATACAGCCATCCCTACTGTAAGAGTGGCAGACAGCGGGGAGGTAGGGTGTTAATTGTGAAAGAATAGAGTTGCCTCCAAGTTACTTACCTGATCCTTTTTTAGTGTGATCTGCCCAATTTCTTTGTTGCCCACAAAGGACCGCATCACTTTGTGTACCCGTTCTCCTGCACGTACCCGGATAATAAAGTTTGGTGGGAAGTATCCAATTTTATCACCAATCTCTCCAATCTTCTTGCCCTAGAAGATTGTCGCACATGGGGTGAAGGTGTAAAGAAGTCAAACCACCAGAAAGCCACACTCTTCTGCTTGCCGCTAATTAGGACAGTTCAAATGTGGTGAAAGCGGCAGGAGATACAGGGCACAGCACAAAAGTTCCAGGGTTTGGGATTCCTGCCCTCATTATAAGAATGTCCCTGGCAACATCCATAGTTAAACCAGTTTACATTTACCATGTGAACATGCCCTGACCAGCACTGAAGCCCATAACTGAGATATCAAGGGAGCTTGCAAGTCAACATCAAGGGGGATAGCTCTGAAACCACAACTGAGACAAGCCCCAAATAATGTTTGTGGCCCCACCACTTACTAAAGTTCTTTTTATTTTTTATTTTTTACATCAGTTCTAAGAGATCTAACACTTTCCCCTCAAATGACCAGATTTTGCCCTGAAGCAGAAACACAAGTTATCTTCTGCTTGTTATAGATCTTCCCTGCCCCCTCCATGGCACATATCCTTCTTACCCGCCACCATTCTTCATTGGAGTCATCAACAATGGCAATTTTGTCCCCCGGGCTGAAAGAGAATGAGTCTGAAGTTAAAATATTGCCACAAACGATGGTAAACCGTATGTTCCAATTTGCCCACAGAAATTCTGGAGTCTTGGACAGGTTTACTAAATCTGTCCCCCAACCTAGGAGCTTGACTAAGACCGGCCCAACACTCAGCAAAGGATGGGAGTCATCAGTGAGCATTGGTACTTGCCTAGCAACTGCCCTATTTATTCTTCTGCACCACACATCACAACAAGACCCAGTAGATGGCCTTAGTGTGAAGGCATCAGCTGGGGTATGTTTTGTATGGGGCTCTGCTCTCCTCCCTATTGCTGCCCAAATCTGCACATGCAATGCCATATTTTCATAGCACCCCATGAGAAGCTGTCCTAAGACGGCTGTCAAGCTGTCAAGTCAAATCCCAGCATTAGCCTTCCTATGTGGGATACGGTCATTCACTCAGGATTAGAGGTGCTTGAGGCAGAACCAAGTATGTCACCTTGAGCTCTTTGGAGAAAAAGCGGCATTTAAGTGTAATAATAATTTTTTAAAAAGGAAAATGGTCAAAGGCCTGGAAACGATGCCTTATGAGGAACGGCTTAGGGAGCTGGGTATGTTTAGCCTGGAGAAGAGAAGGTTAAGGGGTGATATGATAGCCATGTTCAAATATATGAAAGGATGTCATATGGAGGAGGGAGAGAGATTGTTTTCTGCTGCTCCAGAGAAGCGGATACGGAGCAATGGATTCAAACTACAAGAAAGAAGATTCCACCTAAACATTAGGAAGAACTTCCTGACAGTAAGAGCTGTTCGGCAGTGGAATTTGCTACCAAGGAGTGTGGTGGAGTCTCCTTCTTTGGAGGTCTTTAAGCAGAGGCTTGACAGGCATATGTCAAGAATGCTTTGATGGTGTTTCCTGCTTGGCAGGGGGTTGGACTGGATGGCCCTTGTGGTCTCTTCCAACTCTTATGATTCTATGAAATCCTTCAGTGTGAAGTAAAACCTGGCAATGGATCTTTTGGCTCAGCTCCTCAGTTCTAACTGTGTTCTTTGCATTTGCATCCCACCCTAAAGAACTTCCCCTTTTCAACTGTGATCTTTCAGGTGTTTCCCCCATAATGGCAACAGTATATTACTGATGGGAAACTGAGTTTACATTTTATTATTCTAGTGTCATCACCACCAAACCACTAGCTATAAAATTACTGCTCAGTCAACTGGGAAAAGCAAACTTACCCATCACTATTGTTCCCTAGCACAAATATTATTTTCAGTGTCAGAAATGGAAACATGAGCTCAGAGACCAAGACAATAAGAATTTTAAAAAAGATTGGGGAATGCTTAATGTATATATTAAAAGGTATTGTTGCAAGTCAACATCATTGGCAGGATTTTAAGAACACTTGTCATCTTAGAGATACTATAGGAGAAATTGGATGGGTTTTTTTGGGGGAGTAATAATGATATGGATTTGGAAAGGAAAAATAAGGAACCAGGGGAGGGGGGGGAGGGAAGTCACGGGATTCGGGGAATCCTTCATTTTAGATTTGAAATTGGTTTTACATAAAATTGTGTGTGTGTGTGTGTTTGATAATAAAGTGTGTGTTTTTGATATGGTTTTTTATTTTTGTATGGTTTGTTGAATTTTTAAAAAAGCAAAAAAGGAAATGCAAACATGTGAAACCTTACTGATTTCTTTATTTCAACATTTATAAGCCACCTTTCTTGACCAATGCCACCCAAGTCAGTGAACAAACTACAAACATTTTATTTCTTTGTTTATTTTATTAAATTTCTACTCTGTTCTTCCTCCCAAAAGAACCCAGGGTGGCAGAAACACAATAATATTACAATTAACCTTTCAACCTTTTAAAAAATACATCCCCAACAATACATTAAAATATAATTCTGCCGGTATAAAAACCATTTCCAGAACCAAAACAATTAAACATCAATGCAACAGCAGCATGGCCAAAAATTCCATCAATTAAAAGACATTGTGGAAGAGGTGCACTTTCAAAGTCTTTTTAAATACTGAAACCGAGGAGGGCCAAGGGTACGGCCCTTGAGAGGAACTTCCACAAGGGAAAGCCCTGTGTATAGCAGCTGCCAGTCTGACTGAATTTAAAGGAAGTTTCAATGAGTGTGGCCTCCAACACTGGGTTCCAACCCCCACTCAACCATGAAGCTCACCTTGGGCCAATCCCTACTTCTCAGGCCTGTTGTGAAGATAGCATCATGTGGTATATAAAGGTAAACAAATATGTCTCCAGGCAGGTCCTTCAAGTAACCTGGCTCCTCCAAGCCATTTAGGTTAGGGCTTTTAAAGTCAAACCCAGTATTATGAATTGGGTCTGGAACTGCCCAACTAGTACAGAATCAGCACAGCATGTTTTGACCGTCTGGCTTCCATGAGCAAGCAAGCAGCCACATCCTGCTACAAGTGAAATGGTTTATAGGTAGGTGACAGCCAGAAGTAACCTCTAAGATCTAGATTCTGTTGGCATCAGGTTGGCTAAGGGTATGAGAAACACAACCCAGACATTTCCATGCTGGGATTTGTCTCTGCAAGACAGTGAATTCAAGATCATCTGAGCTTGGTAAACTCTGACCAACACATACAAATTCCAAACCACTTACTGAAAATCCAGGTCATCCTTCTCCAAAGCTCTGAAGCGATAGAGTGCAATGAAGTAGTGAGACTGCTGGAACCCAGGTTGCTGCTTTTTATTCTGTGCAAGAGAAGAAAGGAGCCCATCAAGACTTAAGCAATGGAGTTTAGGAGAGCATCGAGGAAACCCAAGGTCTCTTCAAGGTTCAAAAGTAAAGGTAAAGGGACCCCTGACCATTAGGTCCAGTCGTGACCGACTCTAGGGCTGCGGTGCTCATCTCGTGTTATTGGCCGAGGGAGCCAGCATACAGCTTTCAGGTCATGTGGCCAGCATGACAAAGCCGCTTCTGGCGAACCAGAGCAGCGCATGGAAACGCCGTTTACCTTCCCACTGTAGCAGTTCCTATTTATCTACTTGCACTTTGACATGCTTTCGAACTGCTAGGTTGGCAGGAGCTGGGACCAAGCAACGGGAGCTCACCCCATCGCAGGGATTCGAACCGCCGACCTTCTTATCGGCAAGCCCTACGCTCTGTGGTTTAACCCACAGCACCACCTGCGTCCTCTTCAAGGTTCAAAAAGAATGGCCTATACATAAAAAGTAAAGGTAAAGGGACCCCTGACCATTAGGTCCAGTTGTGACCGACTCTGGGGTTGCGCGCTCATCTCGCATTATTGGCCGAGGGAGCCGGCGTACAGCTTCCAGGTCATGTGGCCAGCATGACAAAGCCACTTCTGGCAAACCAGAGCAGCACATGGAAATGCCGTTTACCTTCCCGCTGTAGCGGTACCTATTTATCTACTTGCACTTTGACGTGCTTTCGAACTGCTAGGTTGGCAGGAGCTGGGACCGAGTAACAGGAGCTCACCCCGTCGCAGGGATTCGAACCGCTGACCTTCTGATCAGCAAGCCCTAGACTCTGTGGTTTAACCCACAGCGCCACCTGCGTCCTCTTCAAGGTTCAAAAGGAATGGCCTATACATACACTTCCCAAAATCCACCCTTGCCAGATAAGGTGGACAGTTGTGTATTGCAAAAAGAGTGATTTTTGCACCACCTAAAACAATGACTCCAGTGTGCATAAATGCAAATTTATAAATATTGACGATAAAGAGCAATACATCTCATTGTAGTGGGGAAGACCAAAAGTTATTTGTGTGCCTGCTCAGTCTGCTCACCAGGTGCTGCTAACGGTTGATGGGCAACTTCAGTGCTTCTGTTCTTTAGTTTTATGGTTCTTTATCTTGAAATGAGACTTGAAGAGCCCTCAAACAGAGGACACCTTCCAAGAGAAGACTCTCCACTGGCAGTCATTCAAAATAAAGGAATGTGTCCTGTGAAGTAGGACTCAGAGCCCCCTCCCCAACTGCCAGATCTTCAGCGGCGCACAATAACTGTCACAGAGAGTTCAAGCATCTCCTTGCAAGCAGGAAGAACCAGCCACAGGCAGCCATGTAAACTGGCCTCCTCACAGACGTGCTATAGACTCTGACCCTGTCCATTTTTAAAAGTATTTCCATAGCAGCTTTCAGTTAAAAAGCCTCCAGGACAATAAGCAACAGTAAATAAAAACTGCGGGAAAATTAGGAAAAGGCAATGCAGTAACAGCAAATATCAGAAGGTGGGGGAAGATAAACCAGGGGATAATCTCATTTCAGGAAGGGCACACATTATACCCCCCACCTCCCAAAGGGGGAAAAGGGGCAGGCAGAGTCAGGTACCTTATCTTCAGGGGTATTCTTCTCAGCCTTCTGTGCTTCTGGATGTCCTGGACACACACACAAAAAAACCAGCATTCAGATAGGGGCATAAGTAGGGAGAGAGGGAGATAAAAGGAGAGTGAAACTCTAAATTTGTCCACTCCCCAGGCATCACTACACTCTCTCCTGGTTGAGTTTTCAGTGCCTAAAAATGAGGAATCCATATAGTGAACCTCTCCAAATCACCATTGTTGCTTTTACTATGTTTATTACCCTTACATACAAGATTGCAGCAGTTCCCAGTTTAGTTCTCTGTGCATTTTATTCAGCCCTGACTGCCTTTTCATGTTCTCTCTCTCTCCCCCCTCCCCCTCCCCACTAGAGACCAGTACAAGGAAGACAGCAACTTCCACCAGTATTACAGGTGCCTCCATGAGAAGAGGTGAAGCAATTTGCCTCCGGTGGCAGAGCCGCCCCTCTCCATTATGGCCGCAGCCAGGAGCAAGGATGCTGCTGCAGTGGCAGGGCCAGTGGCAGAGCAGGAGTGATGGCAGGGGTAGGAAGCGTCAGGGAGACAGCAGCAGGACGCTTTGCCTACAGTGTCAAAACATCCCACACACACACACACCCTTGACAGGTGCAGCCGACTGCCATAACTGCAACAGCCATTCAGTCAAGGGAGAAGAGGCAGGACATTAGGGTCCTGCTTCTTCTTCTTCTTCTTCTTCTTTACTTTTCTGTTCTCCCTTCAGTGCCGCAAGGCAGCACCACTCCTGGGCTAGTAAGGATAGGGAAATGGTGGCCCTAGGTCAATTTTGGTTTCTCTCACTTTCTCATTTTTCCAGTCTTCAGTTTTCCACATTTCTACATTAATTGCAATTTATTTATTCTGAAAAGTAATTCATCAGCATTTTAGTGTGAATTTCTTCTAACAGACAAAATATAATGCATTTTCAATTTATTTTCTCTAACATATGTTTTTTCATATGATTTTTCATCCCATCAGATGTCAAGGAGATAAACAACTACCTGACATTTAGAAAACACCTAAAGGCAGCCCTGTTTAGGGAAGTTTTTAATCTGTGATATTTTAACGTATTTTGGTAATTGTTGGAAGCCGCCTAGAGTGGTGGGGGAAACCCAGCCAGATGGGAGGGGTATAAATAAATAAAGAAGAAGAAGAAGAAGAAGAAGAAGAAGAAGAAGAAGAAGAAGAAGAAGAAGAAGAAGAAGAAGAAGAAGAGGTTCCAAAAGGGTTTGGAAGAATGCTACCCTCCATAATAATCACTAGGCAATATTGTCCCAAAGACTCCCTTGGAATCTAAGACTTGTTAAAGATGAGTTCACCAACATTTGAATTGAACATATATTAGGTAAACAACAGCAAGAGCTAACTAAAATACAGTAATTAAAATTATGAAGGAAGTTAACCCAACTGCACCAAGACGAGCTGGATATCTCAATCTACATAAATTATGTAAAGCAAACTGGCACACATTTGTTAATTTTGCATCATTCATTCTACAGGTAGTCATGGAAAGTGGCACTAAAGGAAGGCACTGAAGTCCAACTCTTCAGAAATCCCAATGCGACTCCTTCTGGTATGGTGAAGGGTAGGATGCAAAAAGTCCCCAACATATCCATTTAGAACTGGGAATGTATACTGTCTGAAATTCCTTAAAGTTTTAGACTTTCCAGGGCTATTCAATACAGACAATACTAAATTAGATGGACCAATGGACCAGCTCAGTAATAAGGCAGCTTCCTATGTTGTTCCTATATCTCAGCCCATATATTTTCAAGCTTATTTTTGCACACATAGATGTTTGGCAACTTGAGTGTGGGATGCTGCTTTTAAAATCAAATCCAAGATTCTCAATATGCCAAACTATTTAATCTATAATATAATATTATAGATTATGGCTAAATCTATAGGGCCAGATGAACTACATCCAAGAGAATTAAAATAAATGGCAGAGGTGATTTCAGAATTCCTGGAGAACAGGCGAAGTCCCAGCAGACTGGAGGAGGGCAAATGTTGTCCCTATTTTCAAAAGGGAGAAAAGAGAGGACCCAAACAATTACCGCCCAGTCAGCCTGACATCAATACCAGGAAAGATTCTAGAGCAGATCATTAAGCAAACGGTCTATGAGCACCTAGAAAGGAACACTGTGATCACTAAAAGTCAGCATGGGTTTCTGAAAAATAAGTCATGTCAGACTAATCTGATCTCATTTTTTGACAGAATCGCAGGCCTGGTAGATGAAGGGAATGCTGTGGATATAGCCTATCTTGATTTCAGCAAGGCCTTTGACAATGTGCCCCATGATATTCTTGTAAAGAAGCTGGTAAAATGCGGGCTAGACAATGCTACCATTCAGTGGATTTGTAACTGGCTGACTGACCGAACCCAAAGGGTGCTCATCAATGGCTCCTCCTCATCCTGGAGAGTAGAGACTAGTGGGGTGCCACAGGGTTCTGTCTTGGGTCCAGTCTTATTCAACATCTTTATCAATGATGTGGATGATGGGCTTGAGGGCATCCTGAGCAAGTTTGCAGATGACACCAAATTGGGAGGGGTGGCTAATACCCCAGAGGACAGGATCACACTTCAAAATGACCTTAACAGATTAGACAACTGGGCCAAAGCAAACAAGATGAATTTTAACAAGGAGAAATGTAAAGTACTACACTTGGGCAAAAAAAATGAAAGGCACAAATACAGGATGGGAGACACCTGGCTTGAGAGCAGTACATGTGAAAAGGATCTAGGAGTCTTGGTAGACCACAAACTTGACATGAGTCAGCAGTGTGATGCAGCAACTAAAAAAGCCAATGCAATTCTGGGCTGCATCAATAGGAGTATAGCATCTAGATCAAGGGAAGTAATAGTACCACTGTATTCTGCTCTGGTCAGACCTCACCTGGAATACTGTGTCCAGTTCTGGGCACCACAGTTCAAGAAGGATACTGACAAGCTGGAACGTGTCCAGAAGAGGGCAACCAAAATGGTCAAAGGCCTGGAAATGATGCCTTATGAGGAACGGCTTAGGGAGCTGGGTATGTTTAGCCTGGAGAAGAGAAGGTTAAGGGGTGATATGATAGCCATGTTCAAATATATAAAAGGATGTCATATAGAGGAGGGAGAAAGGTTGTTTTCTGCTGCTCCAGAGAAGCGGACACGGAGCAATGGATTCAAGCTACAAGAAAGAAGATTCCACCTAAACATTAGGAATAACTTCCTGACAGTAAGAACTGTTTGGCAGTAGAATTTGCTACCAAGGAGTGTGGTGGAGTCTCCTTCTTTGGAGGTCTTTGAGCAGAGGCTTGACAGCCATATGTCAAGAATGCTTTGGTGGTGTTTCCTGCTTGGCAGGGGGTTGGACTGGATGGCCCTTGTGGTCTCTTCCAACTCTATGATTCTATGATTCCCTGAATCTAGACACAGGAATTCCCTCTCTACATGCAGCACCCCTCCAGGGGTATTGCACACCAAATTTCCAAGCAAATGTGCCATTGCCAATAGCATCCCCACCAGATCTCGTCGTTCAGGCACATATGCTGTATTTTTCCGTGTATAAAAAATTTTCTTCCTAAAAAATAATGTCAAAAATTAGGGGGCGTCTTATACATGAATATATATCCCCCATTTTCTTAAATCTGAGTCCCCCCAAATAGGGGGCATTTTATAGACAGAAAAATACGGTATATGCAAGGTGTTTCATCAGACACCTAGGCCCTGGAGTCCTATATGGCTCTGCATGTCCACATTTGTATGTACTGTATGATACAGCGTGGCTAGGTTTCATTTATGGTGATTAATTTCCACAACCCCTTTTTAGTATTGTTCATCTGGTCTCTTCTAGAATTGGTCTACATGAGTTCTAGATCTAACAAGCCTTTGGACTGCAGAGTCTTTGAAGAGCGGTTTTTTCCAAGGTCTGACACTTACCTGCCTCAGGTTGGCCACCCTCGTTTTTAGGGGCCTCTGTTTCCTCCTCCATCATAGCAGCCAATGGCTAGAAAGCAGGATGGGAAATGTATCAGAAGGCATCAGCTTTGTTGCAGTTGACTGGAATGAAGCATCCTCACTAACTGAGGCTACATAAGACTCAGGGTTGTGGCACACAACAGGGAATTATGGGTTATGTGAAACTAGGCAGGGCCTCAGGAGTTTCTGGCAGATATTTCAAAGACAATGTGCATAGGAGCATGAAGGGGATAAGGAAAGAACCTCAGTTTGTGGGTGGTTTATATAGGTCTCCAGAGAAGGATCTGGGGAGATAGGGTTGCCAACTCAAGCTGCTATATCCTTAAGTCTTCCAAGGCTGGGAGGAAATGGTTAAGTATCATCTTTCCTGCTGGAGAGCTGAAGAAGTCAGATTCACCTACCCCGTCTGTTGTTCAAGAACAGAGCTATACTTTACATTAATTAATGCAGTAGGAATGATGTACCGGTAATTTATATTTGCACATGCATAAATGTTGACATGTCTGCTGCATTTTGTACTATGTTTTTAACGTAAACGAAACCATGCATTAAATACCTTATTTAAGATTTTTATTGTGTATTATGTGTTAGATGTTAGCATTATAAGATATTTTGTATATTTCATAAATTTACTTGTATTGGCTGCTACTGGCAACAGCAGTTTATGGGCCCAACTCCTCTTCCCCATATTGTAGCTCTCTTACCCATGGTCTCACTTTACAACATTGTGCATTTATCTGCCCCACAGAAGCAGCAGCAGATGTGGGCAAGGAAATGCCTGCACCATGGTATCTGATAAACTGTTCCTCAAGGTTATGGTTGGCAAGGGGGAGCTAAGCTGCACTGTTGATATTTTTAGCAGACTCATGGCAGAATGCTTGAGAAAGAGGGCTGCAGCCTTCCAGCGGGGTGGAGAAGTTAAATGTATAGCGACAAAGAAGGGGAGTGGGGTGAGGAAGAGGTCTGAAATACTGCAAGCCACATTAACCCTTTAATTATTTTATTGCAAAGGCATTAACCCTTTAATTAAGAACTAATTTAGTCCTGATTCCATCACTCCTATCTGGAGGGCACTTGCCATGGCTCTCCCTGGGAGAGGCTGCTATGGTTACGAGATGATGATATTTCTGTGTCATGACTGTTTCCCCACACCATCTCCCTTACGTTCTTTTTGTCATCCTGCCCTTTCTTGCGCTCTTTGTTTGCCATGACAACACCTGTCCGCAGCGTCTCAAACACAGGGTCACTTCGGTTTGCTGTGGAGTGAAAAGCAACAGCAACAAAATTAGGCTGCTGTTTGTGGCAATGGAAGCCAACCATTTGAATGGGTAGAGGCTTGCAACAGGTTACTTACCGCCAGAAAGTTGTTCGGCACCATATAATGGAGAGCTGTAAGCACGACGGAAACCCGGGGGCTGCAGGGCAAAGGAAGAGTGGGATGCACAAGTGAAAGGGAGAACCCAAAACTAAGGAAGAAGGGAAACTCTTTCCTTGGAGAGCATCTCTACCCTAGCTTTAAAAATAGGGCCAGGCAGAAAGGCAGGAACATTCATTTTTGGAAATACTTTCACCGGTTGCAGGAAAAAGCCTCTGGTGATTCTTTGGGGACTACTGTGAAAGGGGTAAAACAGTTGGCCTAAAACAGCCTTCTCCAACCTGGGGCCCTCCAGGTATTGCTGGACTACATCCCTGAAGTAAATATTATGAACAGCTTGATTCCATGCAGTTTTCTTTTTCTTAACTTAATGTTTAGGGAAGCTTTTAATGTTTAATAGATTATTGTATTTTAATGTCTGTTGGAAGCCGCCCAGAGTGGCTGGGGAGGCTCAGCCAGATGGGCTGGGTATAAATAATAAATTGTTATTAGTAGTAGTAGTAGTAGTAGTAGTATTAACTTTTAAAAATTGCTTTTCAGATATATACCAACAGAAGAATGAAATACAACTCCCACCCTAGAAGACCAAGAATCTATCTCATGGATTAAAACAACACACTTCTATAATACTGTTAAGGTGCTGATGGTTCCACATCAATATAAAATGGTTTTTCTACATTTTCAAAAGCAATTATTGCAATATTCTCTGTCCTCGTAATGGTTTTTTGTTTTTTTTAAGTCATCAAACTCAACACTATACCAGATCCAGATACCAGATCCATGCTTCTAATGACAGCACGCAGACACAAATTCTTTCTGTTTTCAGGGCCGGCTCTAGGTAAGGTCCCGGTGGCACGGTGCGGAAGCCGCACAGGACGCTGCGAGGGCGAGGACGCCGAAGTGATCTCTGCGCCTCAGCGCCAGGGCGCCCAACCTGCTCCAGACTGCCCTGCCTGTTTTAGTTTGATTTACTTAAGCTGCAAGCACTAAACTGCCCAGGAACACAAGAGTATTTTGAGCATACAAATTCTGTTATAGTTACAGGTAGGTAGCTGTGTTGGTCTGACATAGTCGAAAAAAAATATAAAATGTTATGTTCCTTATTAAAGCAATCAGAGAAATTTCTCAGTTCTCAAATTAGCATGTCTCTTTGGGGAAGATTTTATCTCCATGCCAAAACATTTCCCACCCTCCACCTTATGGTGGCTAAAGCAATCTCTGAACTTAGCGGCCAAGCCTAAAGCACATGGCATGTCATGTTAAGGAGAGCAAGTGGCAAGAAGCTGGAACTTGGGCAATGGGGCCAGGCAGGGAATACTTACAATCTTGCCAAAGCAGCGCTGGAACTCCACATAGTGTTGGCAACTGTGGTGGATGTGGGTTTTGCAGTTCTTGCAACGCAGGCCGTATTTGTTATTGACTACAGTAGAAAAAAACCAATTTGTTGGGGGCAATTTGGGCTGTAAGAGCCAACCCCATGCCAACCGTGCCCCCCCACCCACCCCCACAACTCCTGCAGACTAAATCATGAATTGGGAACCTGAGGTCCTCCCAATGTCCCTGGACTATAACTACCATTGTACCTGGCCACGTTTTGGCCATGTTGCCTGGGGCTGATGGGAGGTGGAATTCAGCAACATCTGAAGGGCAAAATGTTTCCCCATCCCTGGACTAAACTCAAGGTGTCTGCAGCATGCTCATGTCCTTTAACATGGGCCTGTCCAATCACATGTAATGCCAAGATGGGAGGTGCCATTTGAAGACCACTAACTGGATCATTTCCCCCAATTGGTCTCACTTCAGTATAGAGCCCAGCTTGTGGACGGGTATGTGTGGATGAGTGGGGAAACTTCCAACACTCCCTGAGTGTGTACCCTTTGGGCACTTTAAATCACATTGCATCAAGAGCTGTCAGGGCAGAAATCTTCAATTCTGTGTGCAACTGCCCCATGTGGTGAGAACTACAGCTTGGACCATTTTCTTGGCAGTGAAGTAGTCTCAGGCTCTGGACTGGCCCTGTCCCCCCCCCCCCAAGCTGGCTATTGGGCTCTTCTAGATGGGCAGGCCTATTAAAAGGGTTCCTGATTGGTCTGAGATCTTGCCTAAGCAGCAATGCCTTCCTGACTCCGGTATCCCTGGATCATCTCTTGGAGCTTAGCTTTGACACATTCCCTCCTTATCTGTTTAATACATCTGTGTACATGGTTTTTTTTGGGGGGGGGTGCATTTAAAACCAGTGTTTTCTCCAGCACTTGCATTTGTCTCAAGTTTGCCAGTGTCTGCTTTCAAAATACTGTACTGGAACTTATCTGCCTCTGAGCAGGTGCAGGGTGGTTTTCGTTTATAAAGGAAGCCAGCTAGATATCACTTTTGAAAGGACCAGAAAAGTCTGGAAAGAAGGACATATCAGTGAAACATCAGTTGCATTTGTGGGTGGGGCCTCACTTTAAATCCTTTTTCTGGCAACTGGCCAAGAGGCTGGTTGGTGTCATATGGGACACCAATTGTGCTGGAAGAAATTATCAATGAGCAAACCCTTTCCCATCTCATGTGAATCTCACAAGTCCTCACCTCGCCATAAGAGAGAGCTGCATTATTCCCTCCCTTTCCAGTCATAGGTATGCATGTCATGATATGAAGGGAGAAGATGACAGATAGATCATGTTGCAAATTCCCCAACCCCCAGTTCTTTCAAAATTGGGAGGGAGCTATGACTATTCACTTCATTCCCTCCCTCCCTGTTACATTACAGTTCTCTAGTCAGCATGTACTCACTACAGCATAATAGGAAAGAGAGATGTGGGCTTTGCCTTCTCAACCTTGGATGATGAAAACTCATCTCTGACTCAGTGACATTTAAAACAAAAAATGCTTGTGTGTGTATCAACTATATATTTTGGAAAGTTGTTCATCCATTCACTATGCAGTGCTTAAGATAAGGGAACCAAATTGGACACCATTTTGAATCCTGCAACTTTCACAATGGCACTATTTTAACACTGCTTTCAAAACTGCACTGGCTTGGGGGTTTCTTAGAATTCCCAAGCAATGTTGGGTATGAGGCTGCTAGTTATATATATATATATATATATATATATATATATATATATATATATATATATGAGCCACCATCACCTCCAGCATTTAGCCCAGGCTTTCTCAAACTCGGCATTCCAGATGTTTTTGGCCCACAACTCCCATAGTCCCTAGCTAGCAGGACCTGTGGTCAGGGATGATGGGAATTGTAGTCTCAGAACATCTGGAGGGCTGAGTTTGAGGAAGCCTGATTTAGCCACACAATCCATACCTTCTCCCACCTGTACCTTTTCTTCATCTTCATGACTCCCCATCTCCCTGAAGCCCACGCCTTCCCCATTCCCCCCACCCCCATTCACTCCCTCTCCTTTACCCATTATGGTTGCTGCCATTTGACAGACAGGACTCATGTGTCCCAATTTATAGGGGGCAATTTATTATTTGGATGCCAGTCCTCTAGGTCAGTGTTTCCCAACCTTGTGCCTCCAGATGTTTTGGGACTACAACTCCCATCATCCCTAGCTAGCAAAACCAGTGGTCAGGAATGATGGGAGTTGTAGTCCCAAAACATCTGGAGGCACAAGGTTGGGAAACACTGCTCTAGGTGTCCTCTTGGACTGACAAGCTGAAGCCTTGAAGTTGCCCATCAAGAGTTGCCCATCAAGAGTTTGCAGCGCTCACCACTAGGACAAGATACATTGCATTTCTATTTAAATTATAGTAAATCTTTCTAAACTTGCATCTATGCATATTTATCAAATATGCAAATTAGTGTTATTTTTGTGTGGTGCACAATGTTTGGCAATGCATAACTGCTCATCTTATTACAGGTAGGTAGCCGTGTTGGTCTGACATAGTCGAAACAAAATAAAAAAAAATTCCTTCCAGTAGCACCTTAGAGACCAACTAAGTTTGTCATTGGTATGAGCTTTTGTGTGCATGCGCACTTCTTCAGATAACATGCACACGAAAGCTCATACCAATGACAAACTTAGTTGGTCTCTGAAATATACTCGGAGTCGAGAGTGAATTTCATGCTCTTTATTCAGCTCATATTCATCAGGGAGAAGAAGAGAAGACGAATGGCTCTTTTCCCAAAACCATCTGCTTATATACATTATTTACACAATGGGCCTTGCGTGATTGGCTACTTCAGGGCTACACCTGTGGGCCAATTATATTGTGGATTGACTTCTGCCTGCAGCCTGATTGGCTGCTCCTACAGGCCAATCAGGTAGCAGATTCACTTCTGCTAGCCGCCTGATTGGCTGCTCCCGCAGGCCAATCAGGTTGCGGATTCACTTCCACCTGGAGTTGGATTGGGTAGCTCCCGCTGATTCTGAATCCTATTGTTCTAGGATTCAGCTCAGTACATAACACCCCTCCCCTCTAAGTTCCAGTCCTGCCCGGGAAGTTGCATTCGTAGTCCCCAAGGTCTGCTGGCCGCCTCCGTGTGCGTTGTGGCCTGGGGTGTTCCTTGGTCAGGGGTTCTGGTTCTGGCTCGTGTTCCGAGGCTGCTGGCTGTGCCGGGGCTGTCTGGTCTGGCGCCACTGAACCACTAGGTTGTGACTCTGGTTCCGGTGTCCTTCCAGCCTCGGGGCGCCCCTCTGTGCCTACTGCTTCTGCTTCCCCTGCCCACCCCTCTCGCTCTACAGGCCTCACTGCCCTGCTGTCCCCTTGGGACCCCTCTGTCCCGCTCTCCTCCCGGGTTCCTCCTGGGAATCGTCGCCGTAGCTGGTCGCAGTGGCGGCGCCAACATTGCCCCCCTTCCGTTAGTACCTCGTACGACACGGGACCGGTCACCTTGGTGACTGTGGCGGGTACCCATGCTGGGCCTGCCCCAAAATTCTTTGCATACACTGGGTCCTGGGCCACAAATGTCCGGGGGTTCCTGCCTTTCCCCACCACTACCTCATCCTGAGCTCTGTCGGGGTGAAGTCGGTCCAGTCTAGTTGCAAGGCGCCGGCCCATGAGTAGTTCAGCTGGGCTCCGGCCCGTCGTTGTGCTTGGGGTGCTGTGCTGTGCTAGAAGAAATGCGGCAAGGCGGTATTCCCAGTCCCCTTGTGTTATGCGGCGGAGGCTGTCCTTGGTGGTCCGCACCATGCGCTCCGCTTGGCCATTGGTGGCAGGGTGGAATGGTGCTGAGCGGATGTGGCGGATGGCGTTCTGCGCTGTGAAGGTCTGGAACTCCTCTGACGTGAATGCGGTTCCATTGTCCGAGACGAGGGTGTCAGGGAGCCCGTGGGTTGCAAACAGCTTACGTAGTACCCGGATGGCTGCCGCCGTAGAAGTGGACGGTACCAGTGCGACCTCCAGCCATTTGGTGTAGGAATCCACCACTATGAAGAATGTTTTTTCCCTGGAAGGGGCCAGCGAAGTCCACGTGCAAGCGTGACCATGGATGTCGGGCGGACTCCCAGGGCTGGACTGGGGCCCTTGGGGGATCCGGGCGGGATTCTTGGCAGGTCTGGCAGTGTTGGACCCAGGCCTCTATCTCTCTGTCAATCCCCGGCCACCACACATAACTCCTGGCAAGGGCCTTCATCCTCACTACCCCTGGGTGTGTCTCGTGTAGGGCTGTGAGGACCCTTTTGCGGAGGGGCTGGGGAACAACAACCCTGCTTCCCCATAACAGGCACCCCTTGTGGGCCGACAGTTCATGTTTGCGGTTTGTGTAGCCAGCGAATTCTGGCCCGGGGCTGCTGCTGGGCCATCCTCGCCACACCCAGTCCAGGACCCGGGAGATGACCCTATCTTTTGTGGAATGGTGCGCAACTTCTTGTGCCTGAATGGGTCGGTCGGGAAGCAGCTCCAGGGTCATAACCTCTTGCGCAGGCGCTGGGTCGGGGCCTGTTTCTGGTAGTGGTAGCCTGCTGAGTGCGTCTGCGTGGCCCATCGCCTTCCCAGGGCGGTGGATTAGTGCATACTGGTAGCCGGCAAGGAAAATTGACCACCTGAGGACACGTGGAGACAACACTTGGGGGGTCTGCTTCTCGGGGGCAAACAGGCCAAGCAACGGCTTGTGGTCAGTCACTATGGTAAAGGGCCGCCCGTACAAGAAATCATGGAATTTTTTTACGCCCTTCACGATTGCCAGACCCTCCTTGTCAATCTGAGTAGTTTCGTTCGGCTGCAGCAAGCGTCTGGGAGAAGTATGCCACCGGCACCTCTCTTCCATCCGGGAGTTGGTGTCCCAGGACAGCGCCGATGCCATAGGGAGAGGCGTCGCATGCCAGCACCACTGGCAGCCTCTCGTCGAAGTGTGCCAAGACCGAGTTCGAGACGAGCAAGTCCTTGACTGCCTGGAATGCGGCCCTTTGTCGCTGGCCCCACACCCAAGGGGCCCTTTTATCTAGGAGTCTGTGTAGGGGCTCCGCTACCGCTGCCTTATGGGGAAGGAAGGCATGGTAAAAGTTCAATAGTCCCAAGAATGACTGAAGTTCGGGCTTGCTCTTGGGCGCTGGGGCCTCACAAATGGCCCGTACCTTGTCACCGGTTGGATGGACCCCTTCTGCGTCCACCTTAAATCCCAGAAAGTCCACCTGCGGCACTCCCAGTAAACACTTTTCCCGCTTCACCTTGAGGCCCGCCGTCTGGAAACGGTGCAGGACGGAGCGGAGGCGGTCCTCAAATTCCTCTGGTGTGGGCCCGGCGATCAGTACATCATCGAAGAAGGGGGTGACGCCTGGAATCCCTTTAAGGAGAGAGTCCATTAGATTCTGGAATATGCCTGGTGCCACGCTAACGCCAAATTGCAGCCGCTTTACTCTGAATGCCCCTCTGTGCGTCACAATCGTCTGAGCCTCTGCTGTGGCTTCGTCCACAGGCAACTGTTGATACGCTTGGGCCAAGTCCAGTTTGCCAAAGATTTTTGACCCAGCCAGGGTGGCGAGGACATGGCTGACCACTGGCACTGGGTATGCATGGGCCGTGAGAGCCTTGTTTATGGTGCATTTGTAGTCTGCACAGATGCGGACCGAACCGTTAGGCTTGACGGGTGTGACAATTGGAGTTTCCCAGGGGGCGTTGGGCACCGGCTCCAGCACTCCTTGCTCCACGAGCCGGTCCAATTCCTCGTCTATGCGGGGTTTCAGGGCGAACGGGACCCGGCGGGCCTTGTGCCTGATGGGTCGTACAGCGGGGTCTAGCTGTAGGGCAATGGGGGGTCCTGTATATCGTCCCAATGCCCCATCGAAAACCCCTGGAAACTCTTTGCATATGGCGTCCACGTCCACTTGTAAGCTAGTGCGGTTCACCCCGGTAACGGCTAGCCCCAGAGGTCCAAACCATGCCAGTCCCAGTAAGCTAACGTAGGGGCCCTTAACTACCAGCAAGTCCAATTGTTGCTTTCGCCCTCGATATTGCACCCTGAAGGTCCCCACCCCCATTGTAGGGACCTTACGTTTCTGGAAGTCCCGGAGGGTGAATGGGGCCGGCCTTAGTTTGGGACCCCCATTAGGGCACAGTTCCCTTAATGTTCGGGCCGAGATTATGGATAGAGTTGAACCCGTGTCCAGCTCCATGCGGCATGGGGCTCCCTCTATCTGTACCTCTATATAAATTTTCTCTGTGCTGGGATGGGGCAACTGGAATACCTGGTAGTCCGTGATCTCCGTCGAGTTGCCTTGGTGCATGGTGCCGTGTGACCTGGGGCTCCTGGGTCGGTCATCTGATGCTTGTCGACGGGTGAGTCGAGCCCGACACACCCGGGCGATGTGTCCCAATTTTCTGCACTGCCTGCACTCTGCGTTGCGGAAACAACAGGTCCTCCTCTCGTGGTTCTCCCCGCAGCTTGCACAGTTCCCTCCTTCTCGTCGAGGCTGCTGTGGTGTGTGTGCTGCTTGAGTGCGCCGCTGTACTCGGTGTACTTCCTCCCTGTCAGATTCGGATTCGTCGGTGAGGTCTTCGTGGTAGACCCTCGGTTGGGATGGCGGGGCCGGTCGTGCCTCTTGCGTTGACCTCTCGGCGGCTTCGGTTGCCAGGGCTTCCTCCAGAGCAATCTGGAACGTGAGGTCTTTTTTGGCGTAGAGGCGTCGTTGCAACATCTCGTCCCTCAGGCCACCGACGAGGCGGTCACGAAGCATGTTCTCCAACTCTGAGAAGTTGCATAACCGGGCGGCTTGGCGGAGGGAGGTCACAAACCCAGTTATGGTTTCCCCCGGGGCTTGCCGCTTTGCGTAGAAGGCATTTCGGCAAGCTACCACCGAGGGCTGTGGTGAAAAGTGCTCCTTCAGCCGTTCCATTATTGTTTTGTAAGAGACGGTAGCGACATCTCTAGGTGCAAGGAGAGCCCGGGCGATTTCAAACGTCTCCTCTCCACAGACGCTGAAGAATGTCGCCCTCTTCATGGCATCGTTGGTGACTTCTTTCGCTTGCAGGAGGAAGTTGAAACGGGCGGCGTACCCTTCCCAGTCTCCTGATGCTGGTTTGAATGGCAAGAAGCTGCTGTCGGTTGCCATTCTGGGTTCCTTGGGTCCTGGAGCTGAAGCCTGGATGCACGGTGCGATGCAGCGGTGCAGCAGGTGGCGGTGCTGCGGTGCAGTGCGTGGTGGCGGTCAGCTCAGCAGGATCCCACCTTCGTCGCCAGTGAAATATACTCGGAGTCGAGAGTGAATTTCATGCTCTTTATTCAGCTCATATTCATCAGGGAGAAGAAGAGAAGACGAATGGCTCTTTTCCCAAAACCATCTGCTTATATACATTATTTACACAATGGGCCTTGCGTGATTGGCTACTTCAGGGCTACACCTGTGGGCCAATTATATTGTGGATTGACTTCTGCCTGCAGCCTGATTGGCTGCTCCTACAGGCCAATCAGGTAGCAGATTCACTTCTGCCAGCCGCCTGATTGGCTGCTCCCGCAGGCCAATCAGGTTGCGGATTCACTTCCACCTGGAGTTGGATTGGGTAGCTCCCGCTGATTCTGAATCCTATTGTTCTAGGATTCAGCTCAGTACATAACAGTCTCTAAGGTGCTACTGGAATGATTTTTTTTTATTTTGCCCATCTTATGTTTGTCTTTAACATTCAGCAGTGAAACCTCCTCCCCCCACAACCATAGAGGTGCGGAGAGAGAAAAAGCCATGCTTGTCAGACTTCTGCCTGTTATGCCATTGTCAAAGGCCCAAGCACCCTGCCAATAGGAGGACGAGGCAACCTTCTGACCACCACCATTCCCCCTGCATTTCAACCCCCCTCAGGCAAGACTCACGGACAATCATGCGGGCACAGACGTCGCAAAACTTGGGCTTTTTGAAGTAATGATCCTTGAATTTGTGAGGTCTGTCGTTAACTGGTCTCTCTGGCTCAGGTGGTGGCTCAGGCTCCTCCTCCTCTTCATCCTCCTCCTCCTCCTCATAGATGTAGTAGATGGGTCCTCCAGAGGGGCTGACCAGCTCCCCATTAGCCTGTGGTTCCTCCGGGGCTGGCTCCTCATTGGGCTTGCGTTGGAAAAGCTGCTTTAGCCGCTGAAGCTGAAGGTCCAGGATGGGGTGGGAGGGCAGGGTGGGATGGGATGGGGTGGGGTGGGATGGGGGTTGGTGGACAATCAGCACTTGATAGATGCCAACAGGGAACCTTGGCAACCAGCGCCATTGGCATGCACGCTCCAAACTTGTCCATGACTAGCTCAAAAATGAGGCAAAGTGATGGCAGGGGGAGACCCATGGCACCCCTTGGGTTTTTGGCAAACACAGGGGAAGAGAACCCTGGATTGCAGGCAATGCAAACAAATGTCCAGTGAACATATAGAAGCAGCATGGTGGCAGCCATACAACTGCATGGAGACTGAACCACAGAGCTCAGCCATTTGCACATAGTGGCTTTTCCTTGCACCACCCACAAACCGTTGGTCTGCAGTGGCAGAAAACACCCAGTGGCCACATCTCAGGGGGTGGAAGCCACTTCACAGAAACAATTTGCATTGTAGAACTCTCTCCATGCAATGGCATTCTAAGCATGACTAGCAACTAAATAAATATATGTTCTGTTTTAGTGGATTAATCACCTGTTTTTTAGCTATTAACTGGTCAATAATAATTATTATAAAAGCAGGTATATAGTTTCAAGTGCTTCACATATACTCATTGCAGCAATCCTTTCCCACAGCCTTCTAGGGCAGAACAGTACCATATTGCATATTTGGGGGGGGGGGTGAGGTGAAGTTTAGAGGCAGCAGTCTGCTTTCTGGGTCTGTGGGCAGAAGGTAGATTTCAAGTTGAAAAGGGGGTGGGAGTGCTTTTTGACTCAGCCTGCTTTTCTAAACAAACAACACAACAGGAATAACTTCAGAGTAAATATGCACAGGATCACACTATAAGAAATGTTCTTTATTTGGGGGATGTGTTTTAGACATAGTTTAAATGAATTGTGTGTATGCAGCCCAAGTTACTGTAGGTGTGCTCTCTTTAACTTGCTAGTAATACAAATTAAAATTTAAGTCCACGTGCCTATGACAAAAAACTCAAAAGGTATCACTGGGCGAAAGATCCCTGCATTGCAGGGGGCTGGATGAGATGACCCTCGTGGTCCCTTCTGACCCTACGATTCTGAGATTCTAAACCTGCTTTTGGGTGGGTGGGGGGAATAGATATCAAAAGATATGCTAACTTACAATTAACAACAAAGAAAAGAAAAAGCCATCTAATGTTTTAATTATCATCCTCTGTTGCAAAAACATAGCAGAAGCAAGACAGCCTCAAAAAAGGAATGGGCTTTGCAGCCCTGCTTATTTGAAACAGGCCCATACCAATTAGTCAATTAATTTTTTGGGTCATTAATGTACTGCTTAACACTTGCATTCCTAACTTCAAACCCAAACCCACCACTGATGCTTTGTGTGCACTTAAGGCACCCCCCCCCCATATATATACAGTATATTATTTCAGCCATCAAGCTGGTATGTGGCACTTGCCACCCTTTTGTGGCTTATACAATTTTAATGCAGAATCAAAAACTTACAGGAAGCTACCTCTGCCTATTTTATCTTTACTCGTATTAGGAATGTACGTCCCATCTCCCAGCATTGATTGTGGAAGCCAGCACAGCACCACGTGGATTGGTTGGAAGAGTGGCGATGTCATCAACCCACCCCACAATCTCCTCCCACTGATGCTGCTTTTATTTTAAAAGGGAGAGGCGACACATGCACATTTAATTGAATAAATGTACATAATAACATTCCAAAATAGTAATGGCAGAAAGTCTGCGGGAAAAATATGGGGAGGGGAGACACAGGCTATAGAGCCATCATTCAGTTCACTAGCCCAGCAGTTCTCAACTTTTTCCTATAGACCTTATGAATCATAAATTGTCTTGCTGGACAATTTAATATTTTCTGTACAAGCATATGCATCTCATATTGTAATAATCACAGCATATAGTAGCCTGTCTACTGCAATGGATGTGTGTGTGTGTGTGTGATATTTTTTAAAAAAACATGTTTTCCTTTACCGCTGGTGTTGTCAAATCCAGCACCGAATTATGAACATCATGGGCCCTGGACCAACATTTTGTTAGCCTACTCCAGCCCTGGTCAAAAGCGTCTGAAGCACCACCATCCAGTTAAAAAAAACCAACTCTATGGAGGTTCTATGATTCTATGGAGGTCTTTAAGCAGAGGCTTGACAGGCATATGTCAAGAATGCTTTGATGGGGTTTCCTGCTCGGCAGGGGGGTGGACTGGATGGCCCTTGTGGTCTCTTCCAACTCTACGATTCTATGATTCTAACTCAAGAGCAAGGTCAAGTACAGGCTTTTTCAACTGTTCCACAACTTTTCTGTGGAGCTGCTGGACAGATTGTGAGAGGAGTAGTCCTGTGTTAGTCCCTTGTAGCAAAAACAATAAAGGAGTCTTTCGTTACCTTAAAGACTAACAAAGCATAAGCTTTCATGGACGCAGGCCAATTTCATCAGACACCGTATGTAAAATTTAAAAGGGAAAATTGTAATCTGAGAGCTGAATGGCAATAAGACGCAAAAGTTAAAGTCAATTATTATTAGAGCTTGAATATATGTTAGCCACAGCTTTAGTCTTTCACAGAGGCAGATTGGTGAAAATTGCTGGGACACGTCATTATTCAGCTAATTAACACAATATTGCAATAAAAGCAGAGCTCCTCCAGAGTAGAGCTCGTGGTGGAGCACATCCATCTCCTTGATTGGCACCTGGGGGGGGGGGTGCCACTACCTCTGAATTCCAGTTTTTATGCCACCAGTAACCTCATCCCACAGATGTGATGAAGGTCATTTTGACCCTGAGCAGTGCAGTTTGTGAAAGGCGGCAGCAGTGAGGGGGGCAAGGGGAAGCGTCACTGACCCAGATGTTGCCTCTGCTGCCAGGGAGGCCAGCCAAGTCAGCTCCCAGAGGACTCCTGGGGGCATCAGTAAACTGGAAAGCATGCAGTCAGCGCTGCTTGAAATGCAACCCCACTCCTATGGTTACAGAAGCTGACATGTCCCAGGGGAGGAGAACCAGCCAAGCTCATCTCTCGTGCATTCATTCACATATACCGGTACCTATTTGTGCACACACAGGGTCTCCTGGGGTCTTAACATTTGGCAGTGGAATAAAATGTGGAAATTCTTGCAGAGCTTGGGTTACTGCCACCAGTTTCAGCCACCACAGAAAGTTAAACACGATAACTGAACCGACAACTCTTGAGCTGTGTGCTTAGGATCTTTGAAAACATTGTGTCAGAACACAAATTCTCTGATTCTTGCATGTGTGGGCAATATCTACATACTGATTGTTCTCAGCTAAAGAACAGGAAAGTTGCTAGAGGTAGGAGAATAGCCTTGTGCTTCTCCTGAAAAGGAATTTGACCGGAAAAGGAATTTCACCATTGCTGGATTGTGCCAGAACAGATAATGCCAGATGCAGCACATCACAGTGAGTGGCAAAAAAAGGCTAAGCTGAGAATCTGGAAGCTTCTTGTTCAGATCTTATCTCTGCCACCTCTGAGTCACTAGCAGGGACTGAGGCAAGACCCCTCTCAGCCTCAGCCCCCTCACCTGCAAATGCCCTTGTTCTATAGAACAGCTTTCCTGTTGAGATACAACCAACATCCATTCCTGCACTTTCCAGAAGCAACTGAAGGTATTTTTGTTCTGATGGGCCTCCGCAGCTGGATAAAGTCTTTGCCATGTGGTTCTACTTGATTGGGTTTTAGTTTTGTTTTAAATGCATCAGATGTGGGTGTTTTTTGTGGGGATTGCTGTTTTTTAAATGTGCATTGCCTGAAAACTATTGTATAGAAGGTGATCATATTTAAGGTGATTGATAAATTAACAATGATAATAATAATAAAATAATGCCTGTGATAATACTGGCCTGCCTTAAAGGGCTGCTATGAGAAATACAGAGAATGTACATGAAACACTTTGAACACTCAAGAAAAGGTGCATCTATGCAATGTTTTCTGTGCACATGTTAAATGCATGCTAAAGAACAGGAAAGACTGGATTATCAGGGATATTTCTTATTTGAGCACACATTTTTAAGCCCCCCCCCTCACTTCGCTCCACTTTACCCTTGCAATGCCTCTGATTTTCCATGTGTTCCTGTTCTTGCAATTCAGAATAATCTTCTATGCATTTTTAAAAATAATCTTCAGCATATAAATCACATGACAACTCTATAAAGTAGGCTTTGCTTCCCATTTTACAGATATGGAATGGCTGAAAAATAGTGATGTGTCCAACACACCCCATGACAAGACCATGAGCATGGTGTGGTCTGAAGCAGGACCTACTATGGTACAGTATTGAAGTTAAACACTTTTATCTTCTGCCACGCACTGCCTGCAGACATGCATAATAGCCACTAGAGACAACCAGCACTGCCAAGTGCTTAATAAGTTGGCTGTCTTGGGCCTAGCAGCAAGAAAACTAGTAAGCAATCATGGATGTAATAAACAGTAATGTCCCCTCATGTTGGATCCTTAGGGCTGCCATACATCACTAGGATTTCAAAGGCAGAATTGGCGTCTGGGGGGAATTTCCGAAAAGTGGCTGCTTTGTCCTGGATCGAGAAACAGCTCAACAATTTGGGGTCTTCTTAAAGAAAGTTCAACAACCAAGGTGTCCTGGTTTTTACTTTTTGAAATATGGCAACCCTAGGATCTTGCTTTCCACACCTTTGGAATGAAGCACCACTCAAAATATGGGCAGTAAAAAGCAGAGGCAGTTTTGAATTTGGAGAAAGGCAGAGTAAGTGAAAGTTTAGAGCTGTGAGTTTACTGATTGCTTTTATTTGCTTACACTAGGCACTGCTTTTACGTGTGTAAACAAAAATGGATATGAGATTCATGTTTCCAGTACCCTCGTCCAAGGGAAACTAGAATATCATGCCCTCCCCTGAATGGTGAGTTTAACATTAGTTCTGCAGAACGTACATGATTGATTGTTGAAGAAATTCCTGCCCCATAAAAGAAACATACGGTATTTGATTCTTTTAAGCCCCCAAAAAGAGATGCTACTAATTTCAATGATCTCCTTGTTTTCCCACAGGCAAGCTTCATTGCTCACAAAGACCCACACATCTTCATAAAGTATTGGTAGTAGTGGTTTGCTTAAAGTAAATGTGATGCCACAAAGCAGGAATAGCCAACATGGCGCCCTCCAGATGTCGTTAGCTCTTAGCTCCCATCATTCTCACCACTGGCCATGCTGGGTGGAGCTGATGGGAGCTGGAGTTCAGGAACATTTGAAGGACACCATGTGGCTATCCCTACCGTATAGGAATTCAATCTTAGGCACAGATGTGTTTTACAGGGTTTGTGTACCTCATTTCAGCAGTGTGAAGAGATGAGAGTATAAATTGGTCATTTGCTAAAAGGATATCAATGTATGGCTCTGGATAAGCCTACTGATTTCTAATAGGGGCTTCATAGAGTAAAAGTAAAACTTCACAGATGTGTGTGTCTATGCTGATGCACAGCTCCACCAATCTGGGGGTCCCCAGTCAGGCTGACCCACCATGGGCCAACATGGGAATAACCTACTCTGCACCTGGTTCTGAATTAGTTCTGTGATGGAGCTAATATTTCAGGATGGAGCTGGAGGGGGAGGGTCTAGGGGAGGGTCCTTCACAAATGACCTCTCTTGCAACCCTGCGTAATTGTTTTCTCCACACAGAGGCATTTATCCTGCAGAGTAGTGCTTCAGGGATGAGGCCTGACTGCGCTGGACAGCTCTGGAACATTTAACCCAACTTACAGTGATCCATGGCTGTCTCAACTTGACTTGCTGATGCCCAAATCCCTCTGAACAGGCCTGGTTTGGTTTGGTACTTGGCTGAATCCAGTACACAGCTTGTGTGTGTGTGTGTGTGTGTGTGTGTGTGTGTGTGTGTGTGTCTACAAGGAGCCCTGTTTGCACTTCCATCCTAATGTGTCCGAAGGGAAACTCAAATGGGAAGATGTGCAGATTACCTAAAGCCAGCACAGCTTCCCCCTATGAGATTCCTTTTAGACACAATACATTTGTTTACTGGCACTTCGTGGCATGCCTAAACTTATCTAGTCTCTGCCAATTCTTCCAAATTTCAGCAAACTGTTCAAAATTCCAGACTTCCACAAAATTACACAGCTTGAATACATTTGTATGCTTCACTGGAACAAAACATTCCCTCCAAGGCAGAACTTTGACCTCTGTGCTGCAAAATTCCCAGCATGCCTTGAAGATTTAGACCAGGATCCAAAACAAAAGCACACCAGACAAGCAATTTCCCCCACCAAAAGGCAGGTTGGAGCTTGAGTTTCTTGAACATCAACCTTCCATACAGCAGGACAAATCATTATGGATGACCTAGCTCAAGCAGAACATTGGACTAGATATTGTTCTATCCCATTTGAAATGGTTCTGCTTGTCTTAGAATTGTGATCCTTTTATCTGAAGGGGGCATACGACTGACAATATGGGACATCGCTGTCACATCTACAAACAGGACAGGGGGCAGGGGGTTGGACTGGATGGCCCTTGTGGTCTCTTCCAACTCTATGATTCTATTATTCTATAGGACGGGTTCAATATCCTTGTATTAATTTACAAACCCTGGAACAATTTATGTCCAGGGTCCCATAGGGACCACCCCAACCCTTAAATCCACCTCAGTCACTAAACTTGTTCATAGGAGCATAGCTGGTAGCCCTCTAAATTGGTGAGACTCATTTGACATTAACAGAAAACTGAGGTTTTAGTGCCATCAGCCTAGCCCTGTGGAATACTCTTCCAATAGAAATTCATCAGGTGTATTCTATATTGACCATTCCTGAACATTTCTATGCGGGCAATTACCGTAAGTTAATCACTTTCTGTAATCCTTAGTTGGAGATCTGGTTCCCCCCCCCCCAATGAATGGTTTTTTTATTGTGTATAAATAATGGTAAACCGCTTTGATGTTTTTAGAGAAACTGCAGTCTATAAATATTTTTTTACAAATAAATAAACAAACCTATTGTTCTAATTTTATATTCCATTGTTGTAACCCAACCTAGGACTTGCGGTGAAGGGCAGGTAATAAATCTAATAAATAAATAGATGGCCCACACGGCTCCCTCCGGATTTACAGTATGATTCTGATGCAAGTAGATAAATAGGTACCATTGCAGCAGGAAGGTAAACGCCATTTCCGTGCGCTCTGGTTTCCGTCACAGTGTTCCGTTATGCCAGAAGCGATTTAGTCATGTTGGCACATGACCCGGAAAGCTGTCGGTGGACAAACGCCAGCTCCCTTGGCTCGAAGTGAGATGAGCGCTGCAACCCCATAGTCACTTTTGACTGGACTTAACCGTCTAGGGGTCCTTTACTTTTACTAAACAAAAAAGGCAGTCAACTTGTTGAAATCATCATGTCAATTGCCCTGGTGTATGAAGGGTGTTTTGTTTTGTTTTTCTGAATGAACACCCAACCTAGACAGGTTGGCTTTTGTTTTGTTATTTAAAAGTTTTAAAATTCTGGTTTGTTAGCAACCCATGGGTTATAGATTCATGGCTTTCTGTTCAAGGAAACATGTGTTCTTACATCCATGTTAAAAACCCATTCTTTAGTAGCTTCTTTGGATCATGGCAAAAAGATAACTACTTATATTTGAAGTTGGACAAGCTGGCCCAATGGCAACCATAACCTTCCGGGAAACCATGAGAAGAAAGTGTGCCATACTCTGTGCTCATAGAAATAAGGCAACATCAATGGCTCTTCCCAAGACTTACATCTCAGGGTTCCAGACAGGTACATCGGTGGTTTGTTGGGATGGGATGTCCTCAGCCTAAACTGCAAAGGGCAGGATATTCCCATCTGATTGGTTGCAGCCACTGTGGCCAAAACAGGCCAAAGTCAGAAGGTTCTGGCATGAGGCTGATTGTGGAGGAACTGGGACACAGAAATGGGAGTCACCCCACCCTTGTCCTCCCAGAGTACAGCCCACAACAGCACTTACCCCTTCAGTCGATTTCCCCCCTTCAGATGTGGGTGATGCAGGTGGATCAAGAATTTCTTTTTCTGTCATACTGCATGGAGAAGAAAGCAGGTGCAACAATGAAGATGCAAAGACATAACCCAGGGAGGACGGGTGGCGCTCACAGCATCAATTTCAGGTGAACATGTCCATTATTCACAATGTCCCCACACGCAAACCACACTTAATCAACAATCCTCCATCAAAGTGGGCCAGGGGAGGTGGATTTCCATAACAGGAAACCACAAATACCTACATTAAACCTCCAATCTGGTGCCCTTCCAATGTTTTGAACAACAATTTCTCCCAAAGCATCTGGAGCAGGCATCCCCAAACTGCGGTCCTCCAGATGTTTTGGCCTTCAACTCCCATGACCCCTAGCTAACAGGATGGGGATTGTAGTCCAAAACATCTGGAGGGCCGAAGTTTGGGGATGCCTGATCTGGAGGGTAACAAGCTGGTGAAGGCTGACCTGGTTGTTTCATAGCATCAGGTGTCTAGCCCAAAGGAGCCTTGGGATGGAAAGTGTGAAATAACACCACAGGCATCTTTGTGGGTGAATGGCCAGTGAAGGTAATACAGGTTCACTGGGCTTAAAGCTAACCAGGACTTAGCTCTGGCACCTGTAAAAAGAACACATGCAATGCACTTTTTAACTGGCAGGCTAGAGGTAGTACAGCGTTCTCTACCATCAGTGGGATAGGACAGGTGGAATCTGAAGGGGCTTGATGAAACTATGGATTTATCCAGTTGCATTTTAAAAACTATGAAATAGGAGTTGGCAATCAAATGGGGGATAGAGCATTATTACCTACACAGCAATTTCAATTTTCAAAAGTGAAACAAAACATTCCATGTGGTATGTTTCTATAGAACAACTCGCAGGAAAAAGGAACAGTTTGAAAAATCTTGATGCCCTTTTCTGACATTTATGGAATTGAATAATTTGATTCCTTCTGTGCTGAAATGAAATAAGGCTGTAATATTTTAGGAGGTGGTATGTGGACACTGAAGTTTAATCATTGCAGAAATAAATGAAATCATGTATTACTGTTTATTATATAAAAGCATGCATTTTTAATATTTATTAAGAAAAATGGTGGCGGGGGGCAGGGGGTGGGGAACCCTCACCTTTAAAGTTCTTTCATCAAAAGCCAACACATATTCTTTAACCAGAGCTGGTTAAAGTGCTGACTGAGAAGCAGAGCTGACTGAGAAGATGCATGCAGTTCTGAGGAACAGCTGAGAGTGGTTAAAAAGGGGTTTGGACTTTTGAAAAAATGTCTTTGGAGGAAGGGTGGAATATAAATTTAATAAATATTAATAGTTTCTGCTGCTTGACTGATCAGTAGGAAGGTATGTTGTGGTTTATACAAGATTAGGCAGTGAGCCAGAAGCAAACAAAACCCAAGACAGTATATGCACATTCCCCAAGGCCTCTTGGAGATTATGTAGAATGGCTAGAGAATATAATAAATTCAACCAAGAAATTCACATTTCCCCAAGATGTGCAGAGCCTCTTATACTGCATTAGGGCAGGGATGGGGGACCCTGGGGCCTCCAAATGGTGTCGAACATTTAACTCCCATCAGCTCCAGCAAGAACCGTCAATGGCGAGAGATGTTGGAAACTATAGTGTAGCAACACCTGGAGGGCTAAAGGTTTCCCATACTAGGAGCAGGGTATGTAGACCCACAAGTAAATAATAATAATAATAATAATAATAATAATAATAATAATAATAATAATATTTATACCCCGCCCATCTGACTGGGTTTTCCCCAGTACTCCTGGGGCTCCTGATAAATCCTCTAGTTTTCTTTCTTTACCAACCAAGGCTGGTAAAAGATTAGGCCATTTCACAGATGCAGAAGTGACTCCCTTTTACTTTAAGCATTGTGAATACAGAATCTGTAAGCATTCTAAAAGGGGTTTTCTAACTACTCCCAGGTCACACTACCAAGGGGAAAACTATACCATGGATTTCTATTGGACACAATCCTGGGAAATATAGTTGGGTCAAGCTACTGAGAACATCTTCAAGATGCTGAGAGCTAACTCTTCTCCCACACTTAACAAAAGAACTACATTTCTCATGGTTTCTTGAGAGTGAATGGTTTTATTAAATCATTAGGGAAACAGTTGCACAATTTTCCACATAGGGATTTATTTGATCTAGTGAGGCAGAAGAGAAATTCACAAAGAGATCACCCCCCCCCGACTTCTACTGCTCACTACTTTCCCCAAGAGGTTATGGGGATAGCTAACCAGAGTTCAACATAGAACAAAATCAGGATTTCTAGGAGAAATTCATTCTGAAACCAACTTATACTTAAAAAGACCCCCAGAAATGCATTATTACATGGTTAATGTTTGAAGAGAGCAGATGGATTGCAGCACTGGAAAAGGTATAAACAAAATACTTCCATTTCTATAAACAGCTGCTGGGAAGCCCTGCTTCTTAATCCTGGCTGTATATGGACAGGCTGTGATTACTCAGAGGTGAGGGAAAGACACTCTGAGGTGTTTTTCTTTTATTATTATTACTTTTTCAAATGTTTAAGCCCTGGTGTTGTAAAAGAGGTGCTGGCACTGAGCTCTGACACACATTAAGTGCTGACCAAAAGCACTTCCTCACCCGTCTAAGCTGTCTAAAAACCAGCAGCCTGCACAATTCTCCAAAAATTTCCGAAGGAGCGCCTCTTCCTCAGCAGAATAACTGAACCGCATAAATATCAAACTGGGAAGAAATTTTTTGTTGATATGGACCATTTTCCCCACTCAGCAAACTACCTCCCAAACCTTTGTGAGAACCAGGAGTGGGCAACGGCAAGCATGGCCCATGCCTGTCATTAATAGCCACGTCACACGGTCAGGACATCAGCAGAAAAGCATTTTGGCTTTCCAAAGGTTCTGCAGCAGTCATAGCACCTCCCCGACTCACATTCCTAGAGGTTTCCTCATGGTGGCCCGGCTGTCCGCTTGGACACTCATGTAAGCTGCACATTTGCTGGGTGGTGCAGACAGGCAGCAGAACACACTCTTGTACAACTCTTGATGTGTAAAGCAGATATAACCCCCCCCCCCCAGGCAAAAAGTTATTTGCATTTGAAGCCTACATTTAATCACCTCAGGGCAGCTATGAGGGCCCCACACCTTTAGTATAAATTTCAATTAATTTTTTTTTAGAAAACAGCAGAACAAAAACTTTTTTTAAAAAAGCATAATGTGCTAATCCCGTTTTCTTTTTCAAAATTGCAAGAGCTGCTTTATAGCAGGTGCCTTAATATTCTTTGCTTTAGACTTTTAGTGGGAATCAAACCCCTGTGAAAGCCAGGCGACCGTGCTGCAAAAATGAAAAAGTACTTTAGGAAGTCTTGATCTTTCATTTCTAAAAGCACAAACTTACAACTTGTAGATCCCAACACATACCCTCTTGCCTGTGGATTACCATGAAGCACAATTATTTCTGCAGAAACTGTCATCTCCCCACCCTCTTCCAGAAAAGGCACTTCGGCCATTTTAAACCGCCACAGACTGAAACGTACATAATCCTCTACCTCTGAAAGCAAGTGGCTTAAAGTGGGTAAAATGAACGGCCTTGTTTGTTTTTTGAGGTATGGGTGGCATCTTTCATGGTTCTCAGTTCTGGGACTGAGACGATTATGCCTCTGTGAGCCAACAGCAACAGCAGATGACAGTGGTGGAGGCTGGAGAGAGAAAAGGTACACTTACCTTCAAGAATAAAGGACACACACTTCCTGCAGGTTAAATCCTTCCAAAAGTATCAGGCAGTTCCCACAAACTCAGCTCTCCCTTCGTTCTGCCCAACCCCTCACTTTAGAGATCCATGGGGGATAAAGATTTCCCCCTTCCTGAGTCTTAGCATGTAAAAGTTTGCCGTCCCAGCACCACAAAGAACTTGAGTGACAGGAGAGGGGTAAAGACAGCTGCCATCTCTTGGGAGGGCTGACATGGAGAAATTGGACACTGAATAGCAGCTTTAACATGGCTTGAGACAGCAACACAAAAGCCCAGTTGGGAACTGAGGAGGGGAGGAAACTCTTCAGATATTGGCATAAAAATGAGGCAGATCCATTGGCCTAGGAGCTTTTGAACAGAAATCACTGCCCGAGATACAGCCTCCAACTGACCTCAATGCTGCAAATAGTGCACCTTGACAGAATATCTCAGGCCAAAACATAGCATCACAGACAGCTAGCCAGGAACACACAATCCCACTGGGCTTCCTAATTTTTCAAAGATGCCTTTCTGTACAAACCTATCTTCCTTATGCAAGAGTGCAGCCCATCAGTAACACGTAAGGAACAAGTTTGCTTTCTGTTCTCCATTGCCTTTAACACCTGACAGATTCTGCAGCCATCCTAACTTGACCGTTTTTTTCTCAAGTTTTGTATGTAAGGCACCTGGCATCAGTGTTGATTCAAGAAAAAGGAAAGCAATGTTCAGAGCAGAATTTCCCTCTCCCCCCCCACCCAAAAAAATCTAGCTCTGTAAAGGGCAAGCCATTCTATTTCATACCAGCCACAAATACTTACCTGCTTTTGGCCAACCAACCCAATAAAGGAAATCAGAGGATCAACCTGCTTCATAACTGATGCAGTTTAACTTCTCAAGCCGCAGGCTAGCTCTAACAGCCTGCCGTTTCCCTTGACTTTCACCCATGAAGTCTGGGTAGATTATCCAGCGCACAGGAAGAACACAGGAAGCTGCTTTAAACCAGGTCAGGAGATTTGTCCCTCTAGTTTGGTACTGTCTAATCTGGCTGCAAGCGGAAATCTCAGGGTGAAGCCTTTCCCAGCACCTGTTAGCCAAGATCCTTTGCTTAAACTGAAAGTGCCATGGATTAAACCTGGGATCTTCTGCATGCTATGGTGAACAGCAAACTGACCACATCTGGCTATGAAGCAGATTAATCATATGCACCTAGAACTTCAGAATTGAATTGTATTTCTCTGTAAAGTGCCATATACACTGTACGTCAACAGTCCAAGACTGGATAGGCTTGTCTTTTTAAAAGGCCCTTGCCCAATGAAAGGGACCCACATCTTTTAACCTACCTATTATAGATGATAATGAATTGGGGATGAGGATGATGGTGTGTGTGTGTGAGAGAGAGAGAGTGTGTGTGTGTGTATGTGTATGTATGAAGGCTGAGAAATAGAAGTTTGCTTAGGCTTCCCACTGAGATGATGGCAGAGGAAATAGATTCAAACCAATGAACATCTAGATCACAGCTCAGGATCTCAGTCAGTTGGAGAACTATAAACTGCAGCAACAATGGGGAGGCCCTGACTAGGAGTTCCAATGGTCAAGGGTTGGGGAAGTGGCAGCCCACATAGATGATGAACAGACATGTCATTTCCTTACTTTGCATTATGGGGCTAGATTCAACTGAAAAGCCCCCACAGCACAACGGGGCTTTCCCCCTTCCCTCTGCACCCCCCCAAAACCTGATGTGAAATGGTTAAGCCAAGGAATATTGCACTGGGAATTGGCATCTTGCAAAGAGAATCACAAATAGAAATAATGGTGTGAATAGAGCCAGCATGTCTCTGGTTACAAGGGCGGGTGGGGATTCAATTCACCTGGCCAACTAAGTCAAAATAATCTCTGCCAGGAAGAAGGATGGATCTGTCCCAGGTCTCTCTGTGTTACATTTTCACATGGATGAAAATTATGATTCTAACATCCCAGACATCATGTCTCTTGCTTATGTATTTTGTCTAGTTTTAATTTCTAAACTTAAAAGATGTGGAAGATGAATGTTGCCTCGATGTTACAGTCTCCAAATCTGGAAACTCTTACCTCTAAATCCTAGATGTATGGTAGCTGCTATGGTGAGCTGCAGACATTCAAAGGTACTCTGGTTTAGCATTCCATCACATGTTCCTGGGCTGAACCTGAACACTGAGAAAATACACTGGGGTCCAAGCTAAGCCTTGATCTCCTTAACCAAAGTTTCCCCCTGCCTGATTCCTATTGCAGCACATAAATAGCAACTTACTTTTCAACTTCTCTTTTGCTAGCTGCAGAAGAAGGAATCTTTCGAGGCTGTTTTCCCGTTTGCAAAAAACCCCCAATATTTTGGACTTTAACCCTGCTAAGAGTCTTGAAATGTCTTTTTTTCTTAAACCCATGTAATTCAAAGATCATACTAGTGGTTGAGGGTGGAACTAGTTGTTACACTCAATGAAAGGTTGCTACCAAAATCACCCCAGCCTTGTGTTGAGCTCTCCCTGTAAAGTTTAGCCATCCTTAGCCAAGATTTTCCTCCATCCCTATTAGGCAGGCAAAAGCATAAGTTGTATAGATGTCATGGTGGAGTGCTTCTTCAGCAGCAGACTCATGTGCAGTGAACACCTAGCTCCCTTCTCCAAATGGGTGGCATTATTGTTATTTAAAAGGACTGTAGAAAGTTGTCTTCTTTTAGCAGTATTGTTTGCTAAAAATTGGAAGCAAGCCTAAGCATACAGTCAATTCATATTTGGCCAATAAAACATCTACAACCTAGAAAATGTAATGGAACAGTCATATGTGCTTTGAATACACCTGAAGCTAAGCGTGATTTGGAAGCTTGAGATAATGAAGGAAAGGTGAGAATCTCTTTCGGTAAATGTTGGATGCATTCGGATGTTAACCTTAAATCAGAGATGAAGTACTAAGTGGAAAAGCATTGGGCTCAAACACTCTCACTTCCCTCTCTCCCTCCAGTGAGGGAGAACACTGGAAGCACCCGTTTCCATTTTCAGCTAACTGCAATTTGTCACTGTACCACACTGGGACTTCATACATTATTACACTTTTCTTACCTGATGTGTCTTTGTCACAGATGTCATTTTGTACATTTTTTTAAAATGAAAAATAAAAGAGCAGTATCCAGGACCAAAGGGATGACCTTCACACAGCATTTCACCTGGTTCTTGCATAGGGATAAAACTCGGGTGCTTTACTACCCTGCTAATTCAGGTACCCAAGTGTCAAATTCCAGCATAATACCCCAGCCATCTGTCCCTTCCTAGATAATTTTCCAACAGCTCTCCACCAACCTCAGGTCCAAGCAATATGCCCGGGTTAACTCTGGTGAAAGACAATGTTGTCAAGCCATGAGGCCATCCAAAAGAGAAAGAGAGGCAGGGAGGAAGCAGCAGCTTTAAAGTGACAGACGATTTTTTTATATTTAAAAACCAAATAATAATATTATTAATAATAAACCCAGATTAAATAAAATGTACAGTGAACATACCCAGCCAACATCTGTATGTGCAATTAAATACGGCTCCGTACCGCGGCACAACGCTGAACGAAAACAATATACACATGTTCTGGAGAGGGGTTGAAGGGTGGGGCATGTTCTTTCACGCAAAAATAAAATAAAAAATAAAAATAAAAAACAGAAACCCCCAAAACAAAGCAAAAAATCAATGTCTCTCTCTTCATTCTGTCCATATAAATATCTCCAGAAAGATTCCCCCCTCCCCCACCAAAAATAAAAAGGGGAGGAGGTGCATGTGGGAATAAAAGGAGGAGGAGGGTGGGGGAGGGCAGAAGAGGGCAGCCAAGGAGGCCAGTCCAGTGTGCTTGTTGCCCCCTCCCTGCCTGCCCCTATTGGGAGCTGGCACGCTCCAGCACACGCAGGTCATAGTTCTTTTTGGCCATACGCAACTTGAAGCAGCTAAGTGAGTTGTTGAGACGCAGGGAGGCATTCTGCGCTGCCAAAGGGCTGGGGAAGACGGCCACAATGGTGTATAAGGCAGCAAGGTCAGAATGCCTGCCATTCTCCGTAGTTCCATGGTTGTTGTCGCCTCCTCCTCCTGGACGCCCCTGAGTCTCTTTGAGCCACTGGATTTTGGCACCAGTCATGGCGAGTTGAGTGAAGAGCTTGTCGGCCTCTGTACGTGTGATGCCCTCAGGTAGATCAGTCACTTCCAGTACGCGGCCCAACACTGTTGGGGTGGCCATGAGGGAGCAAGGAATAAGAAAGAGAAAGAAACACTTTCAGTACCCTTGGCAGCAACAAAATTGTGGGCAGAAAAGTGAGCGACAGGACCTAGAAGTCTTGGGTCCGGCTGTCATTTTGGCCAGGTCTTATGGGTTGGAGTGACAGCTGATTTTGTCAGCCATACAAAACTGGGGTTGGACCCTAATCCAAATTTTGTATGGGCTCTTGAAGTACACATTTTTCTGTTGAAATGAAACAGTAATAAAACCTGTTGCTGACTCCTCTAGAATAATAATAATAATAATAATAATAATAATAATAATAATAATAATAATTTATTATTTATACCCCGCCCATGTGGCTGGGTTTCCCCAGCCACTCTGGCCGGCTTCCAGCAGAATATTAAAATACAATGATCCATCAAATATTAAAAGCTTCCCTAAATGATGAACAAATGTGCATGAGGCAATTGAACAGTTTGCTCCACTTGTCAAGCAGGGGGGCCAACTTGAATAGAATACTGGAGGAGGGGGTTATGCCCCACATAACCGATCACAAGATTCAGCAACATACTCCATTTATACCACACACATTCACGACATGCCTGAGGTGTAGTCAAACTGCACTTACCAGATGTATTGCAACCACAGCAAAAGAAAAAAGAAAGCTGGCAATGATTTCTACAGGTGGCAATACTGTAAGCCAGCATTAAAAATCATCTGTACAAAACAGTTTGGTGCCAATGTTTCTGGCATTTAAGTAGGTTGTTGCTGATGTATCTGATATCTCCATGCATACTCCACGATTCCTACATACCAAAGTATGTTAATACAACAGAGCTGTTCAAAGCCCAGCCTTAGCTGATATAATAAGTAGACCCAATTCACACTATCCTAAAGTGCACCAGGCCATTCTCAGCATTTTTGAGAGTGGATCTGGAGGGGTGCAGTGGGTGACTGAAGTTCAAATTGCTGCTCAGCAATTAAGCTCAGTTCTTGAATCTAGGGAAGTCACTACCTTTCAGTCAACCTCTCAACTATTATTGAAATAGTAATAGTTTCAAATCAGTGGTACCTAAAGTCCCAAGGAGAACCTTAGGATCCTTTCTACACTGCAAACCTGGCTTTTATCACTTTAGTTGTGGGGTCAACCTCCAAAGAATCCTGGGAACGTCCGCTTAGTGAGGTGCTAGGAATTATCCACAGCTGCTGTGAGCTCAGGGAGGCATCCTCTCCAGCACACCAAGGTGCTGGTGTTCTGAATGGCAGGTAAGCAAGCCAGATTGGAAGTGACATTGTGAGAACAGAGCACTGAGGATGCAGAATCCTGATCCTGTTCAAACATAGCCTACACCAACTGGCACCCTGAAGCAGCCACTTTGCTGAAGCAGTAATAGGCTTTTCTGTCCTTAGTTCTGGGGGTTCCTGGTCCATAAAAAAAAAACACAGGCCACAATCACAATCAATTGTTGGTGCTTTGAGTCTTTGACAGACTACACTGTCAGTTTCCACAGAACCATATAAAAGCCAGCGCACATGCTTTTCTGCATGCTCATCCCCTCATATACTCTTAACACACCTCAGACCCACCGGTCTCCTTTCTGCCCCAGTCCATTTCGTATCACTAACTAGTTCCATCACTTTCCTAAGCAATTTTTAATTCAGCCCTTTCTCCTCCTGTCACAGCTCCTACACAAATTCCATACTACATCTCCAAACTCAGGTAAAAAGGCTGGTAGCAATCAGGGCCTTGTGGTCCACCTTTTCCCTTTCAACAATCCTGGTAGGGATGTAATCAAAACTTTGAAGACCCATGACTGTTTACAGACTAATTGCCAATCAGGCAATGAAAATATCTGCCTCTTCCCCCATGGGCTACCCCACATGGTCTGGGAAACATTGCTCTAAGCAGAAAAGAATTTTCCCCTCCAGTCAGTGCCAAGTTTGCTGCCAGTCATTTTCACAGAGTCCTGTGCTTGAGGAACTGGGCACTAGAGCCAGTGGTTGTGTCTTGGCAGCAGCTCCAAATCTGCACCCCAAATAAATAACTGCATGACAGTTCTAGTTTCCAGTTAGCAGCAGCAGCAGTGCTGGGTCTTGGCAGGCAGGATTCTTTGCTAATATTAAACAGGCAGAGCAGCAAATATAGCAGACCCACCCCAGGCTATTTTCCACTGGGGGGTGGGGGGTGCAGGTGGAGAAGTTTACTGCTCTAAAGAGACTCTTAAAGGAACAGCAGGACATCACCGTGTAGTTTGTTTACAGGGGGGCATTTTCAACACTCCTCCTCATTTACTGGCAAGTGGGTTTTACTTGCCAGCTTAGCTCACCCTGTCCAAATCTAATTAGCAAGCTTTAGCTAAGCTCATATTACCTTTACCTCTCCTTCAAATCAGAACCAGTGAGGGTGGTGAAGATCCTGTGGAGGCAGTTGGTGGATGGATGGTGGCTAACAGATTGAGATCCACCCTGACAAGAGAGAAGTATTGTCCTTTGGGGACAGGGGGCAGGTGGGTGTGGGGGCCTCCCTGGTCCTGAACAGGGTAACCCTGCCCCTGAAAAACCAGGTGCACAGCCTGGGAGTCATTTTGGACTCACAGCTGTCCATGGAGGCACAGGTCAATTCTGTGTCCAGGGTAGCTGTCTACCAGCTCCATCTGGTACGCAGGGTGAGGCCCTACTTGCCTGTGGACTGTCTCGTAAGAGTAGTGCATGCTCTGGTTATCTCCCGCTTGGGCTACTGCAATGCGCTCTATGTGGGGCTACCTCTTTAAGAATTGAACAGCACCTTAAATATATAAACTGATTCCCTTCCTTTAAAGATCTGAGATTTTCTCAATAAATATTAAAGTTGGCTTCCGTGTAAAGAGTTTGATGTTCAGGGCCAAGCAACTACAGGCATATGTTAAACTAGTCCCTAGAAAGTATTTAGGCTGCAATCCTGTACATACTTTTACCTAGGACTAGGTCCCATTTACTTAAATGGGCTTCCTTCTGAGTAGGCATGTAGGAAGTTGTGCAATTAGCAGCAAGTGGGGGCTGGCCCTGCCTCATGCTCCCAGGCTGTATGCTCAACTGGGGGCATGGCGGGCAGAGGGGACAGGTTTGCTTTGGAGTGGAGCCTTTTTTATCAGAGCTGTGACCTTCAGCCACACACCCTCCCCCTTGATTGATTATTTTTGGAGTGTGGAGTCCATGCGGTTGCCCTTGTTCAGACACCATGGGAATTTCTAGGAGAGTGTGAAGTAGCCACATTTATGGATGGCACTCAGCATGTTCGTCTGTTGAATCCTTCTAGGCTGCTGCAAAGAGCTCCAAAAGGCCCTCTCCAGCTCCCAGCTAGGCAAATGTTTGTTTTTTGTAGGAGTGAGACATGGCAAGACATGAGTCATAGAATCATAGAGTTGGAAGAGACCACAAGGGCCATCCAGTCCAACCCCCCCTGCCAAGCAGGAAAACACCGTCTTTCTTTCAAATGGAGAAGACTCTCGGTTATTACGGTCTGCTAGAACCCTGTCCCTTTAACCAACTAGAGACTAGTAGTTGTGAACACCCTGCTAGGAGGAAATAATAAATGCTTGAGTTTCCCCATATTCCTTGGCTGGATGTGGGCTGGGCAGATGGGTAATTGCCATTCAACTGCTTCTCCCAATTTAGCATTTGCTCCATTACTCTGGCACTGAGCATCAAGACAAATCTAGAGATCCTGCTGATGAGGCCAGTGGAGCATGAATTTTGTCACTTGCCTACATCACTTGTTCCAAGGTCCGTAGATGCAGACTTGAGAGCCTGTTTCTTGCTTCGATTGCCATGCTTCATCCCTGTTTGTCCCTGTGATAGAAGAACAATAGAACTGATAGCATGGGACACTTTCACGCTTGATCATGTGCCACCCTTGGTATTTCAATCTGGCCATTTCTCTGAAAGATCCCAGTTTGAACTTCAGTTTTCTCATCACAGCAAATAACTTTTAGTTCAGGTTCCATAACAAGAAGTTATACTGCATATTCATACAATGCACTTCAGCATGTAAAGCCATTCATATGTCTTATCTTGGCCATCCTTGAAATTCTGTACATTGGGCCTATTATTCCCACATGGCCAAGACCACCTAGGCATTTATGTGATGAGACCTAAGACTTCTATCTCCTAGCGCACCTACTATCACATCCACACCGTGGTTCTCACAGGACTGACTGATCAAGATCAGGTCCAGGGTTAGCATCTTATGATTCTACACAGGCTTTGTCTGGAGATGGAGCTAAACAAAATTCTAAAGATGAGAACCTGCTTGGTTATTCCATTTGCAATCCTAAATAGGGAAGGAGGTGGAGATTTTTACAACAGGAATGGGGGCTGTGTATATGGCTTAAGGGGCTCTGAAAGCAGCTCTCCTAATGCAGCAACACACATACAGGACTACAAATAGCAGAAAGACCCCATACACACCCCTGCCTTCCTTCTACATTCCCAACTTTACAATTACCCACCAATGACTCAACCCATGTCCATTCTTACCTGGTGTGCTGAATAGCTGGGCTGGTTGTGCAACAGAGGTGGGGGGCAGATGGAGAGATTGTATTGCAGTGGTTGACCCAGCAAGGAATAGCGGCCATCACCTGGGAAGAAACAAGGTTGAAGAGAGGAGTTGCGCCTAACATTCAAGAAGAAGCATCTTGAGCAATCATTTGTTTTCTTTGCTGGTGGAGGATCCTCACTTCCCCACACATACAGGAACAGAGGGTTGAATCGTTTCTAGCAACAGCATGACAAAAACATTCCAAAAGCTGTAAATTGCCAGTGTTCCTGGCTTGGTAATAGAGGTGGAAGGCTTCCCTCTGGACAAAGATTTGACATGGAAGCATGTAAATTGCATCCAACTCAAGTCTGCATAGATTGTAAGGTTGTGGTGGTTATTCTGCAGCATGGACTTTAATAAGGAACTGCTCATTTTATAGCTCCTTAGGTGTCTCCTGTGAAGGTTGCTGTTTATGCCCTGCAGTAAAGCAGGCAGAAATTGGAAATGCAAAGGAACTGTAACTACCCACAAAGCATCTTGGTGGCCATTATGACACAAACAAGAAGTTCCTTCCTTTTTGAGTCGTGAAAGTTAGGCTTCAAGCACACACTGCTTATATTTATTGATGCAAAGGTTGCTGCAGCTTAATCATAGAGTTTTTCTCTATTGTAACTAAAATTCTTTAAGTTATTTAGCTACAAGAACTCCCCAGAGTTGTCCTTACCTTGTGCTGGGCCCACAGGCCGGGGGAACTGTGTAAGGACTGGGAGGGGGCTGAGTCCGGTGCAAACGCTGTTGAGACTAGTGACAGGTGAAGGTGTAGGTGACTGTGTGGGGGATGTGATGGGACTGTTCAGCTGGGTGCTGTTGGCCTGGAGTAAAGAAAAAAAAATAGAAAGCAAGGTTATAAGGTGGGGTGGGTGCCATCAACTGCATTCAACCTAACCACTCCCCCCTCTTCCATCAGATCCATCCCCATCCTCTACCTGAGCACTGGTGTCTGGGTTGTAAATGTCTCCAGGCTTCTGCCCTCGCTGGTCCAAACTGTAGTACTTGCAGTGGTTCCATTGCACCATTGAAGGGTTCTGGGGAGGCTGAGGGCCATTGGGCACATTGAGCTGCATAACCACAACACCAGGTCCTGCTGGAGACACCCCTAAAGAGGAAGCCAGGAGTGGGGAAATCATCGTCATATGCATAAGAACACTATGTGAAATCTCAATCCTGCTTTCCTTCCCTTTCTACCCTCCCACACCAATAGGAGCTCTGTGAGGCTCATAGTTACTACTACGGCAATTACTGTGTCATCAGCGTAATTCTGGCTCTTTACAGAATAAGATAAGCAAAGGCAGGTTGCCTGCCCCAAAGAGCTTACAATCTAAGTGGAGAAGAGAGGGGTGAAATTGAGCAAGTGCAGCGCAGCAGGCTTAAACTTTGATACAGAATCTTCCAATTTACAACCGAAGGAGGAACAAATTTGCTCTGAATTATAAGAACAAACCTTGGCTACAGCCCATAGTTAGAGAGAGCTTAACAACAAGTCTGGGTTCAGACAACACACTAAATCAAACCCTGGCTTAGTTCATTGATTGGGGGGGGGGGAGAGAGACACGGGAGGAGCAAAAAAGTGGCTGAGAGCCGCTCTCCAGGAGTCAACACAGACCCAGTAAGCCATAGTTGGGCTTACCATAATGTGCAAACACATCAGGGAAAATTTGCTCTGGTGTTGGAAAGCTGGAACACAGCTCAGTAGAAAATGTGTGAGCTTTTGCTCCAGTGATGTCATTAGCAATAGTTAATAAGAGCCTGCAGCAGCCATAAAGACAACTCGTCTCCCTTTACAGAAGAGGCAAATGACACATCTCAGGATATAGTATGGAGAAACAAAGCCATAAAAAAAGATGTCCATTATACCTGGGCCAACTCAACAGATTCTAAGGTCACCGTGGTTGCTCCAAGTGGGAAAGAATTCCTTGATATGAAAGGCATGTGGGCATTGGTGACCCTCCCAACTCCAGTTTTTGCAAATGCAGCCCCTTCCCCCCAGGCTCCACTAGGCTGACTGATCAATTTCCAGACCAAGATTAAAACTTTATAATCCTACTAGTGCCTGAACTGGAAGCAGGGCTCAATGGAATTCCTATGTCTGGTTATTCTGTCTGCAATCCTAAAGAGGAAAGGAGCTGGAGAACACAGCATCTTTTAGCAGGGGAGGATGTGTGCATGGCTGGAAGGGTTCTGAACAAACACTGGAAGTTTGAAATCAAGTGTACTCTTGATCTCATGATGCTCGAGTCCAGTCTTTTTAACCGTCTTTAACCAGATCACTGAGATCTGGTGATGGTTGGTGAACTCATAGCATTCTGGTTTCAGTGTTTTCTGCAACTTTGTACATACTGTGTGTGTGTCACATTCTACCAGGCTAAGTAATAAAGTAAACCGCTGTACCTGAATACTGCTGCTGCATCTGTGGTGGGCTGCAGGGCGAAGGAGATTGCGGCATCTGATACTGCTCTGCCCCAGGAGGCTGCAGGAAACCAACCGAAGGGCTGGGAAGGAAATACGGAGAGCTGATGAGGTAGCAGAAGCAACAGGATGGAGACAGCAGCTGTGCTTCCCTTGAGAGACAACCACTCCCAAGCCCAACTGCACGGAGTAATTTCCCTCATCATTCATCAGTTTAATGCTAATTACTGTGATTCCTGCTCCGATCATCTTTCAATTAAGAGGAATGCTTATTCAGTGCTTCAAGGGGTAGGGATGCCACACACATTCTCATCCTCTTTCTCTCTCTCATACACAAGGAAGCTTTCCCACTCCCCACTCCCCTTCTCTAGCTAGTTGTTTCTCCATCTTGAATCAAAGAATCAGACTTGGAAGGGACCCTGAGGACCATGTAGCCCAACCCCTGGGTCTACTCCAACCCCAAAGGGATGCAGGTGGGGCTGTGGTCTAAACCACTGAGCCTCTTGGGCTTGCTTTCGTGCAGGAAAGCACTACCTGCACTAGCGTCAGTAACCTCCACCATTTGCCAAGACTGCCTCTGTAACCTCCACAGCAGGGGAGATGGAGCAGAGTTGCATAGAAACCAGCTGGGCTTGCAAAAGAGGGACAGAGGACTCGGCTTTGCTAGCCTGGAGAAGCAGAGCACTCTGTCCCCAATCTGCCAGGCCAACTGGCTTCCACACTCTCCATGTAGGAAGTGGCTTTATTCCACCTCTGGTTGGCATGGAAGCCAAATCAGGTTGATCAAAGCAGAGTGCTCTTTCCCTGCTTCACTGGTTCCATCGTTCATCTTCATGGAATTCCTGGTCACCAATGGCAACCAGGAGTGTGATTAAATAGTAGATTGATTTTTGTCCTCTCTGAGAGGTATACTTATATAAAATTAGAAAGAGGCAGCCAGAGAGGGCTGTAGACCATACATGAAAAGGGTATTGGCTCTTACAACTTCCTTCAATCACCATCTAACTTTGTGCAAGTAGGCAAATCTTTCCTTAAGAATGAGTGTCAGCTTGAGAGATCATCACATATTGTTCTTTCAGCAGGGACAAAAATGCCAGTAACTCCTGTTTCGCGTTTCCATTTCCTAGGGCAGAAACTGGGAAAGCCAAACTGTGGCTTCTAATAGCAATTCATGGCTTTGAGATGGTGATGAGGAAGCCAGTTATGGATCTGGAGAGCAAGCAACCCTGTGGATCTCTTGGAAGACGTTCTTTCACACTGGATACCCAACTTTGCAGACTGCTTTTGTTGATGCACATTTTTATTGTGCTTTTATTGTTGCTTTGTACTGCATTTTAAACTACTGTGATTATTATAATCTTAACAGAATGGTGATATACACATCCACACCCACACACCCCAGACCTATTCTAGTTCCCTTTTATCTATTTTCTTAAATTTCTATGCCTACCAACTTTGCCAATGAACCCTCAAGGCAGCATAAAATAAAAAGCAAGCCATATAAACTAGTCAGCTCCTTAATTTTGGTTAAACAAATCCATAAAAACGATTTCTGCAAATACAATGTCAAAACCAGACTCAAGAAACATACAAAGGGCAGAATGCAATGTAGTGCTAAGAGGATGTCCCATCAGTGCAAGCATTTCTGCTATCCTGACAAAATGGTGTCGCCTTTTCTCCCCATGTGCACTGCTCTGGGGATTCTCCTAACCCTCCATAATAGATTGGGGGGGGTGCTGGGGGGCATGGGAAAAAAGAGATGGGTAAGTCCCACTGCACTGGCAGGAGTCCTTGCTCTGGCTTCCACTAGCAGAACGGGTTAGTTGCATGCAGTCCAAGGAACTCAAATAATTCCTCCTTCCTTCCACCAAAAGCCTGATTTTGGTTCTGAAAACTCACCAAGGAAGGAACCCTACAGACCTATTGAAAAGGGGAGTTCCAAAGAGAACCTATGAAGGCTCTGCTCCTAGTAGTCACACCTGCCAAAGAAGGGACACTATACAGGGCTTTGGCTCAAGTTCTTACCTGGTGCCATTCTGCTGGGCTGGCGGGATAACACTGTAATAAACTGGCATCCCCCCAGCTTGTAGTCCTCCTTGTACAGACTGATTTGCTGGCATCAGCACAGGCTGCTGAAAGGGCTGTTGGACCACGCCCTGAGACTCATTAGCCACTGGTACCTGCTGGCAGAGGGCAGAGGGAGAGTAAAGGGAGAGAACCTATTAAATAGGGGGAAAGACAACAACATAGTTTAAGGGAAATAAAAAAATTCCTTCAGTAGCACCTTAAAGACCAACTAAGTTTATATTTTGGTATGAGCTTTCGTGTGCATGCACACTTCTTCAGATAGTTTAAGGGGGCACTGAATGCAGAAAACAAAGGTGGAGGAACAGTGGGACACCTCCTCCCTCACCACATCTGACATAGCAGAATGCATATGACCTTCAAGATCTGGCCTTTAAATGAAAAGTAAGTGCCTAGGTCTCCTGCTCTTTGCTTCCAACACTTCGTGAACTCCAGGGCTTTGCTTTGCTTTGCTTTCACTTCACTTCTATTTCATTTCATTTAATTTATTTTATTTTACCAGGCCTTATCTTAGTCCAGGACAAAAGCCTGAATACAAGGTCCCCATGGTTGTAACTGAAAAATGAAAACTAAACATGTACCTGTGACTTCTTGTCCTTATTGCATAGTAAGATGCAAATGAATTCCAGAAATTGTTATATCTTGCCAATGTACATCTAACACAGAAATGGCAGCAAAAAGTCGATATAATTTGAACTGCTAGAACACACTCACTAGATAGCTACTCACTTTAAAACAGGCTGTTGTGATAAAACACTTTTGTACTGCATGGAACACATGATCAAAAAAGGCAGGAGTGGTGAACCTGTGGCCATCCAGATTTCAACTGTCTCAATTAGGTTGTCACAATTTACTTTCAACATCAGCAGCAACCTGTGGTTGCAATCTGCCATTTTTGGATCTGTAAAACAGTTCCTATCTGTTTCTAGGTTGCCGTTGACCTGTTATGATTAACACAGGTTGTTGCCAAAACAGCCATCCTGCATCAAGTTTGCTATCTCCCCCTATTTAATGTGCAGCAAAACATGTCCATCCCCTGATGTCATTAATTTATACATTTCTTCATTCCATCTCACATTTTGGGCCTACACTGGCAGCAGATGCACAACACAGAGATGCCGGATGAACCCAGAAACATAGCAAGCTGCCTTATGCTAAGTCTGACCATCTATCCATCTAGCTCAACAATGTTGACATTGACTGGCTGCAACTCTCTGGGCTTTCGACAGTGGGCATTTGTAGCCCTTCCAGGAGATACTGGGGATTGAACCTGGGACCTATTGTAGGCAAAACCATGGCTCTACAATAAAAGAGGAAATGCAAAAACTAGAGATGCTGCTGCTGTTTTAGTGCAATGACCAGTCCTTCCCTAAGTCACATACCTTGTGAGTTGTACCTATGCCTTTGAAGAGTATGGGACAGCTTTCCAAACTATCATAGGGATCCAAAGATTGCATGAATTCACTTCTGACTTACCAAATTGCCACTTCCAAGGTCCCTCACCCTCACCATATTTCTTCTTTCTTTTATTGCCACTCACTTGATAAGAAGGCAGTGAAGTGTACTGGGTCATCAGGCCTTGCATCTGACTTCCCAGATTTCCTCGCTGGTTGCTAAGGAGGCTCTGGCTCTGAGACTGCTGCACACCCATCATGCTTTGCATCTGGCCACCCATGTTGCTGCGCTGGTTGCTGAGGAGGCTCTGGCCCTGTGATTGTTGCATTCCTATCATACCTTGGTATGTCTGCTGCTGGCTGGACATGATTGGCTGTAAACCTGCATCGGAGCAAGAGGCTAAAGGTTAATACTTTATACCAGTGGGATCTGCCCGTCTCCTCCATGGTCACTAAAACATGCTCAATCCTCATTGGCCTGTTTTTTGTTTTTTAAGGAGGGGAGCTGTCCCCTCAGTATCCCCCTAAATATTTTTCCTACTTCTTCAAACATGGCAATTACCTCCTCCTTTGCATCTCAGTGGTCTCACTTTGGTTAAACAGCCATCATATTCAAGCACTTTAGGTAGCCAACAGTATATATGACTGGTGTCCCAGGAGGACCCCTTTATTACCCTTCGTATGCATCTCTTGTGTATGCGCACACATGCAGGTGGCGCTGTGGTCTAAACCACCGAGCCTCTTGAGCTTGCCAATTGGAAGGTCCACAGTTCAAATCCGCAAGATGGGGTGAACTCCCATTGCTCTATCCCAGTTTCTGCCAACCTAGCAATTTGAAAGCATATCAGTGCAAGTAGATAAATAGGTACTGCTGTGGCGGTAAGGTAAACGGTGTTTCCATGTGCTCTGGCAATTGTCATGGTCCTCCGTGTGCCAGTAGCAGTAGACCTGGAAATCTGTCTGCGGACAAACCCCATAGTCACGGTTGACTGGACTTAACCATTGAGGGGTCATTTACTTTTACACCATCATCATCATCATCATCATGCTACCCTTCATTCGAAGATTACAGATGTATGTCATTCACATCTTCCTTGTAGACCAGAGATTCAAATCTCAGAAATCTTTAAATGAACGCTTCCTGACAATCAACTCAAGCGTTACTTGATTAATTCACCAAAACTATTGGTTAACATTTACAGCCCTTCTGTGCACATATTTTTCAGATCAATTATCAGACCTAAACAATCAAATGTATGTAAAATTGAAGGACAGTAATAGCCTCAACTACCTATAACCCAAGAGGACATACATAACCTGTTCAGGCCTTACAGCTAATTACATCCACTCTTGCAAAGATTTTTAATATGCAATGACCTAATCTCTATAAATAGGCTAACTCCCCCTTGGCTCCAAGAAAGGGCAAGCTGGCTTGGATCTCCTTCACAGCACTAGAGCACCAATCTCCCCCCCCCCCCGCCCCACTTGTTCCTTCTTGGATGCTGCACGTGCTGCCCCCTTACCAGGTTGCTGCGACTGCTGAGGCAGCTGTTGGCTGCGCTGGGGGCTGTAGGCCACCGGGTGAGAGAGAGGTCGGTATTGCTGGCTAGAGTTTGGGTACTGCCCGGGTGGGTAGTAAGAAACCTGAATCTGTCAGGAGGGGGGGGGAAAGCAGTCAGTAAATAAGACAAAGGACATAACTGTAGCAGAGCTCTGAGCTTCTGAGTGACAAGCCGCTCAAGAGGATGCCAGTTGTAGCAAAAGGTTAGCCTCAAGGAGACATCAGCAGGAGGCACATTGTCACAAGCACGTGAAGTTCAGACAGACACACGATTAGCCACAAGGAACCAAGGATCCTTGGAGAACCCTCAAAAGAGAATGCATACAAGCATTTGCAAAATGACAGCCTCTTGCTACACCCCTCAAAACAACAACAAACAACAACAACAACAAACCAACCCTCTCACACTTTCTGGGCTTTTCTAACTCAACTGAATACACAGATAGGGAAAAGAAAAACATGGCTTTGACCAACAGAACAAGCAGTCTCTGGAAATTCAATTATTTCATAGTTAGGCAGCATCCAACTTCCATCTTTCATAGTTGGGTAACACCTGTGCAGATTTGTAGGTGGAGATGGAGTGGAGTGAGTAGGTTCTGCAAGAGCACCAAAGGCAATATTTGCAAACGAGGCTGAAAAATCTGCCCAATATTCTGCCCGTTTGCATTTCTTACGGCAGAAAGTATTGATCTGATGTTTTCTATTCTAATCCTATTTTCCTATTCTGATCTTTCCTATTCTAATTAATTCAAGAGGGTTCTGGAAACTTCTCTGTGTGAAAGAAACAAGTAGAAGGCTCATGATATTTGGGTTATTCCTTCAGAGAAGCTGAGCACAGCTGACTTAAACTGGTTCTGTTATCTCTTCTGTCAAGGTCATGCTGACTATAATAATAGGCCAGAAGGAGCCTGGGCTTCACTTTCTCTTTCTACCGTATCTCTCTTCCTTCTGGAGTGGTGTTCTGTAGGTAGTGTTAAGGTTTAACCTTATTATAACTTATTGTAAGTTTAAGTTAAGTCTGCTGCAACTGGACATCTTATGGACAGTGCCAATGGACAGTATTGGATTTGTGACCATTTTGCTCATTTGCCTTCAGTAGCAATAAAGCTCTGCTGGATGAAATATAATTGCCTCTGGTCTATTTTTTGGGAATCCTGCAACGAATTTAAGTTTTTACTCTGCCAAAAATACACTGGAGTTCTGCTCTGGATCACTACTGAGTAGAATTCCATGACATATACCCCCCAAATAGGGTTGCCAGACTCAATAGAGGACAGGACTTCTGTGCCTTTAATTGCCCTGCTCTCTTTTGAGTCTGGAAACCTTAAAGAGAAACCAGCAGACCCTTTGCTTGGAAATTAAACAAAGGGTCTGCTGGTTTCTCTTTAAGGTTTCCAGACTCAAAAGAGCAGGTCAATTAAAGGCACAGAAGTCCTGTCCTCTATTGAGTCTGGCAACCCTACCCCCAAAGCCTAAGATAGCTAACTAGACCCAATGCTTAAATACCCTTAATGCTCTGCCCAGCTCAGGTCTACTTGAAATTGTTTTCTGTACCCCTTTTAGCAACTTCTCATCATCATCATCATCATTTTATGTTCACTAAGAATCTCTTTCATACATGCACACACTGTCGCTTACTTGCTGCGGTGGCTGCATATAGCTCTGGGGCTGCAGAACCTGCTGGGCTGGGGCTGTGTGTCCCGAGGCAGAGTAGGTGGAGGCTGTGATTGGCTGCCCAGGAGAAGCCATGATGAATCCCGTCTGCTGAGGATGTTGAGACATGATTTGCGGCTGGAACATGGATGAGGACGGATCTGGTGCTTCTGTGGAACCCTGGCGGCTGAGGCTGATCTGCCCAAAGTGGTTGCTGAGCTCATCAGCCTGTAGCCAGAGGACAAGAGAAGGAAGCACTGAGTAACTGTGATCTCAAGTTGTTCACATCAGCAGGTACATGGGTCAACAACAGCCCTCCCTCTCCTGAATGAAAAAAGGATCAAGCAATCAGCACAGTGCCCAGGGAAAGTGTTCTTAGACAGTGTGAATATCAAAACAACAATGAAAGTGGCCATTGGACTTGAAGGCAGACATGCCAAAGAAACAGCACCTGGAGAATTTGGCAGAAACTGGAGAAGGGTGGGGGAAGAGATTACCCAATGATCCTTCATACCACTTTAGTGCCTCAATGCTTTGTCCCTTCACGTTATAGGCCAATGCAAGTGACATAACATTCTGGATAGCTCACTCTACATAGACAAGTCCCCTTCTCTTTTACTTCGCACACTTGGATACAATCAAGAACTGCAACCTAATGTCTTGTGTAAAATAAACAGGCCAAATTTTGCCTATTTCCTATATCAGTGGGAATGGAGACGGGGGCTAAGGCAGGGCTGGATTAACCAAAGATGCCAACAAGTAATTTCCATATACTACGGTTGCCATTGTCTGGGTTTTCCTGGACACATCCTCTTTTTCAACGTTATAATCTCCATCCAGGTGGATTTTTTTAAAAAATTGTAAAATGCCCAGGTTTTTTTGTTTGCCTCAAAGGAACCCTAGGGACCTCCAGACGTAGCAATAATCATCCTCATCCTTATTTTCTAAAAAAATTTAAAAAATCCTCCCCCCCTTTTTGGTTTGTTTAGTCATTTTTCTTTTCTTCCTTTTCTGTGGGGGAGGGAAGAAAATCTCTTTCTTCTTTTAACTATATCTCCTCTTCTATTTCTACTCTACTTTCACTGACACTGATACCCCCCCCCCAATTTTCATTTTTAACTTTCATTTTCATTTTTTATCAACATTATTAAACATTTCAACACACCTTTTATCTTTTACTGCACACAAACACAAGTACTACTACTATTTTCCTTCCTCCTCCCCCCTTCCCCTCCTGGCCCACCTACAAATGGGTCCTGGTAAATGTGTCCTCTTTTTTGCTCTTTGAAATATGGCAAGCCTACTAATATCTCACTTCTGTGTATGAGACCATGGATTCCTTTGAGTGTGCTGCCACAGGTGATGTGTCCCCACTTATTCTACCATGATGCAGGAACCAACTGCCAATGGCAATTTCCACCTCAAACACATGTAGGCTTGCACCATGGTGGTATAAATGCAATGGATGTGCAATTTCTTCCATGTTATTGGAATGGAAAGCATTATGTGAAACAAAAATACTATTATGCAATAAACCCTAAACAAGTTGTAGTATGGTGCCTCTGTTAAGATCATCCTCTAGAACAGGCATGTCAAACCTGCGGCCCTCCAGATGTTTTGGACTACAATTCCCATCTTCCCCAACCACTGGTCCTGCTAGCTAGGGATCATGGGAGTTGTAGGCCAAAACATCTGGAGGGCCGCATGTTTGACATGCCTGCTCTAGAACATGGGCAGCCAACGTGGTGCCCTCCAGATGTTGCTTGAATGCAACATCCACAATCCCTGACCACTGGGCCATGTAGACTGGACCTGATGGGGTGTTGCAAACTAATGCCATCTGGGGGGGCTAGAATATCTCCACTGCTGGACACAGCATGACTCTTCCACTCCACAAACAAAATAATCATATTGACCATCTTGTGACAGAACAACTAGGTTCTCTATCTTGCCACAGTTGGCTCATGACACTTTGCCACAGTAAAATACAGATGGCATCCCCCTTGCTGCCCATGCCCATCCATTAGCTAACAGGGTATTTAGGTGGCATGGTCTGTCCCAGCTTCTGCTAACCTAGCAGTTCGAAAGCATACCAGTTCAAGTAGATAAATAGGTACCGCTGTGGCAGGAAGGTAAATGGTTTCCATGTGCTCTGACACTTGTCACGGTCCTCCGTGTGCCAGGAGCAGTTTATTCATGCTGGCCACATAATGCTGAAAGCTGTCTGTGGACAAATGCCAGCTCCCTTGGCCTGAAAAGCAAGATGAGCACTGCACCCCATAGTTGCCTTTGATTGGACTTAACTGTCCAGGGGCCCTTTACCTTTTTAAACTTTCAAATAGCTAACATAGTCTGTTTCTCTCAGTTTTAAGGCCTGTGTTTTAACATGGGGATTATGGTAAATTTAAGTTTCCTTGCATATTTATTTTGATTTTGATTTCAGGGTTTGTTTTTTATTTCTATATGAATTGTGGTGGGAGGGGAAAATTTCCTTAAATAAGAGACATGGGGAGATGATCAATGGTCTTCAGTGTCTGTATACTAATGCACAGAGCATAGGAAATAAACAAGATGAACTTGAGCTCTTGGTACAACAAACTAAATATGGCATAATAGGCATCACTGAAACCTGGTGGGATGAGTCTCATGATTGGACTGTAGTAATAGAGGGATACAATCTCTTTCAGAGAAATAGACCAAACAGGAAAGGAGGAGGAGGAGTGGTGTTATATGTCAGGGATGTGTATACCTGTGAAGAGATCCAGGATTTAAAACTTCAAAGCCATATTGAGAGTATCTGGGTCAAAATTAAGGGAGAGGAAAATAACAGTGATCTCATTGTGGGAATTTACTATAGATCCCGAAGCCAAACTGAAGACACAGATGAAGACTTCCTGGAACAGATGACCAAGCATTCGAAAGGAAGTGAGATAATAGTAATGGGGGATTTCAACTATCCTGATATTTGTTGGATGTCAAAGTCAGCCAAGAGCATAAGGTCGAACAGATTCCTCACTGGCTTTGCAGACAACTTCATTGTCCAGAAAGTGGGAGAAGCAGCAAGAGGATCAGCCATTTTAGATCTGATCCTAACCAATAGTGATGACCTAGTTAGTTGGGGTAGAAGTGGCAGGATCATTAGGTGGGAGTGACCATGCTCTTCTGGAGTTTATTATACAGCAGAAAGGAGCAACCAAGCATACTAAGACTCAAATTCTAGACTTTAAGAAAGCCGACTTCAGAAAACTTAGGGAAACACTGGGTGAAATCCCATGGACAGAAATACTAAAAGGGAAGGGAGTTCATGATGGTTGGGGGTTTGTTAAAAGGGAGATATTAAAAGCACAACTTCAGGCAATACCAATGAGACAGAAACATGGAAGGTGCCTAAAGAAGCCAGGGTGGCTATCTAAAGAACTTTTAACTGAGTTAAGATTTAAAAGGGATATGTACAAAAAATGAAAAAAGGGGAAAACCACCAGAGAGGAATTCAAACAAAAATCCAGCATGTGTAGAGACAAAGTCAGAAAAGCTAAAGCACAGAATGAACTCAGGCTTGCGAGAGAGGTTAAAATCAACAAAAAGGGCTTTTATGGGTATGTCCGTAGCAAAAGGAAAAACAAAGAAACAGTGGGGTCACATAGAGGAGAAGATGGTGAAATGCGAACAGGGGACAGAGAAAGGGCAGAATTCATCAATGCCTTCTTTGCCTCAGTCTTCTCCAAAAAAGAAAACAATGCCCGACCTGAAGAATAGGGAGCAGATGATTCAGCAGGGGAAACAGTAGTACAAGAATACTTGGCTAGTTTAGATGTATTCAAGTCTCCAGGGCCAGATGAAAAAGGGGAAAAGAGAGGACTCAAACAATTACCGCCCAGTCAGCCTGACATTAATACCAGGAAAGATTCTAGAGCAGATCATTAAGCAAACGGTCTGAGCACCTAGAAAGAAACGCTGTGATCACTAAAAGTCAGCATGGGTTTCTGAAAAATAAGTCATGTCAAACTAATCTGATCTCATTTTTTGACAGAATTACAAGCCTGATAGATGAAGGGAACGCTGTGGATGTAACCTATCTTGATTTCAGCAAGGCCTTTCACAAGGTGCCCCACGATATTCTTGTAAAGAAGCTGGTAAAATGTGGGCTAGACAATGCTACCATTCAGTGGATTTGTAACTGGCTTACTGACCGAACCCAAAGGGTGTTCATCAATGGCTCCTCTTCATCCTGGAGAGTAGGAGACTAGTGGGGTGCCAGAGGGTTCTATCTTGGGCCCAGTCTTATTCAACATCTTTATCAATGACTTGGATGATGGGCTTGAGGGCATCCTGAGCAAGTTTGCAGATGACACCAAATTGGGAGGGGTGGCTAATACCCCAGAGGACAGGATCACACTTCAAAATGACCTTAACAGATTAGACAACTGGGCCAAAGCAAACAAGATGAATTTGAACAGGGAGAAATGTAAAGTACTACACTTGGGCAAAAAAAAGAAAGAAAGGCACAAATACAGGATGGGTGACACCTGGCTTGAGAGCAGTACATGTGAAAAGGATCTAGGAGTCTTGGTAGACCACAAACTTGACATGAGTCAACAGTGTGATGCAGCAGCTAAAAAAGCCAATACAATTCTGGGCTGCATCAATAGGAGTATAGCATCTAGATCAAGGGAAGTAATAGTACCACTGTATTCTGCTCTGGTCAGACCTCACCTGGAGTACTGTGTCCAGTTCTGGGCACCACAGTTCAAGAAGGATACTGACAAGCTGGAACGTGTCCAGAGGAGGGCAACCAAAATGGTCAAAGGTCTGGAAACGATGCCTTATGAGGAATGGCTTAGGGAGCTGGGCATGTTTAGCCTGGAGAAGAGAAGGTTAAGGGGTGATATGATAGCCATGTTCAAATATATAAAAGGATGTCATATGGAGGAGGGAGAAACGTTGTTTCCTGCTGCTCCAGAGAAGTGGACACGGAGCAATGGATTCAAGCTACAAGAAAGAAGATTCCACTTAAACATTAGGAAGAACTTCCTGACAGTAAGAGCTGTTTGACAGTGGAATTTGCTGCCAAGGAGTGTGGTGGAGTCTCCTTCTTTGGAGGTCTTTAAGCGGAGGCTTGACAGCCATCTGTCATGAATGCTTTGATGGTGTTTCCTGCTTGGCAGGGGGTTGGACTGGATGGCCCTTGTGGTCTCTTCCAACTCTATGATCTTTCATGTGAGCTGCCCAGAAAAATCTGGGTTATGGGGCAGCAGACAAATGTTAATTTAAAAACTCACTGGAAAATTCTCCTATGCAAATTGGATTGAAATGCTCTTCTGCAGCTCTTGTTCATTTCAACATGCTCAACATGCCCGTGTACTGTGAAAAGATCTCCTTCCTGCTGTCCTCAATGGTACCTGAAGTCTGCCTGCCTCTCATAGGAAACTGACTGAACTATGGCAGAGGTGCATAGAACATCAACCAACCAACAAACCCTTCATTATGTACTTTAAATGCTGAATATTTAAATGGTTAACTCAAGATCAAGAGGCAGAACTGCTGGAGCATCAGTTCCCCAAAAGTCAGTCCAAATCATCAGTGTGCTGTGGGAAAGAAATAGGAGGAAACAAGGTACACCATAGAAAGACAACTCAAGCATCACACAATCTTCTCTTCCTCCACCTCAACTACCACTCTACTAATTGCAGGCTAATCTGGAAATCTTGCCAAACTCATTTCCCCTTCATAACTACATTCTTGCTGTGGCTTCCCTGTGGGGCTCAGGAGCCCAGCTATGTCACCCCTTGCCTCTCACCCTTTTCGAGCACCCTCCCTTGCGGAGTGTTCCTACAGCCTTCTCTCCTCTCCCCTCTCCTTGGGAGTCCATTGGGCAGCAGCTGCTGCTGCTACTCCTGCCAATGGCCTTTGAGCTGACCCCCCCACCCCAAAGATAGGTGTCTCCTCACACTGCCCCACAGGGGCCTGGGACTTTTGTGTCCATTCCCAAAAGCAAGGGCTGGTGGATTGGCTGACTGGGCTCCCTCGCCCGCTTGCTAGCCACAGAGGCACCATTCACCAGTGGAGCTTGTAGTCAGGGCTGCAACAAACAGCTGTGCAAGACCTAGGAAGGCAGAGACAGGGCATCAGAGGAGAGAGGGAAGGAAAGAGGGACACAGGCCAGAATCGCCAGCGGCACCCCTGACCATCATTCAAGGCACCCCAGGGAGCCACTGCACACCGGTTGAAAACCACTGACCTAAATGTTCTAACCCCACATTTGCCAACTGCCTTATCAGTTGATCTGTATGCAAGAATATCAACAGAAAAAAGCACTATGCAAATTGAGGAATCATACAGCAGTGGGCAAAACCAAGTTTATCCAGCTATAACACATTACAGTCATGCCCTCTGGTGGCTGTTACAGCCACATCTCACACAAAACTAGGAAAGTGGCCTTTGGTACACATGCCCTGATAGTTCAATGTGTTTCACCTTCAGCTGGTGAAATTAATTGGTGAACACTTTCATGCAACTGCATTCCAGACAAGTGGAACAGGCCTTCTGACTGAGGAAGACACTTCATTTTCCCATCCACAATAATATTGCTCTTTGAGCGATAGGAAACTGCAACAGGAGCTTTCTTTTAGGGAAGACATCTGGGAGCCATATACAAACTGAGCAACCATTGTGCATTTGTTGCATTATAAATAAAGAGCCATGAACACTCTTGAGAGATGGAAACTCTGTCCTGTTGAAATGGAGCCCATCATCATCCTATGTAGTAGTAGTAGTAGTAGTAGGTGTGTGTGTGTGTGTGTGTGTGTGTGTGTGTGTGTGTGTGTGTGTGTAAGTCAGGGATCCCCAAACATTGGCCCTCCAGATGTTTTGGACTACAATTCCCATCTTCCCCGTCCACTAGTCCTGTTAGGTAGGGATCATGGGAATTGTAGGCAAAAACATCTGGAGGGCCGCAGTTTGGGGATGCCTGGTGTAAGTGATGTTTTTATTATGCACCCAAAGTGAACAAGCAGCTCACAAAATCAGCACTGGAATGCAGTACATTCTTTATTATGCCAAGGAGAGAGAGAGAGAGAGAGAGAGAGAGAGAGAGAGAGAGAGAGAGAGAGAGAGAAGTTGGGTTTTTAATACCATATTGTACTGCTGGGGTGGAGAGACTGGCAGGAGGACTTGGGGGCAGGAGCTTGGAGAGTACTGAACAGGCTGCGGAGAGGGCTGCAGAGCTGGGACTGGCTGAGAGTAGAGAAGGAAAGGAAAGGAAGAAACAGGCATAAGGAAGCGGGGGGGGGGGAGGAAAGGAGAGGGCAAAGGTAGAGGGAGAAAAGGCAGAACAAGGTTAGTCATTATACATAAAGACATAAGAGGTCTGAAAAGATACTACCAGCTACTGAGCTGGCTTTCCATCTGTTTTAGAGAAAAAGAAACACCAAGAAATAGAAGCTCTGGAAGACTTCAGCCAAGGGGGAAAGGCAATAGGAATAGCAAGATGCCGAATACCAATTTCTGAGAACTCTGACATCAACATGCATTCCAATTCAGGTGCCTAGTAGCCCTTGCAGCCTTAAAAGAAACCTGCTCTACAACTGGCAGCAGAATTGCTGTAAAGATTAGGAAACAGGACTCTGCTTTTAGCTGCCTCCTGTTTTACAAAAAATAAATTATGATTTAAAAAAGAAGAAAATCTTTGTCCTGATCACATAAATAATATAAAATAAGTATTTTTATTGTTCTAGGTGGCAAATTCTGGAAAATACAGTGGACGCTCAGGTTGCAAACGTGCGCATGCCGCAATTCAGTGCTTCTGTGCATGTCGCAATTCAGTGCTTTTGCGCATGCGCTGAAACCCGGAAGTAACCCATTCGGGTACTTTCGGGTTCAGCGCGGGACGCAACCTGAAAAGACGCAACCTGAAGCATCTGTAACCCAAGGTATGACTGCACACAACTCATCAAGGTGGAGCACATTGGACATATTTGCACATCATGCCAAACCACAATTTAGAGTGACATAAATGAGCCTTATGCACATAGTCTCCACATCCCCTATCCTCCTCCTGAACAGCTGGGATGAGTATGGACCACTTTTGCTTAACCACAGTGTGTTGTTTCGCCTGAAGTGACAACTGTGGATAATATTAACTGTGGTTAATTAAATTCTGTTTAGAGCACACACACACACAAAATTGAATCTATGCTACATCGGAGGAGACAGGAGAGTGAGTGAGCCCAAGGCCTGAATAGGCTTGTTCACATCATACAAAACTACGGATAGTATGACATGCAAACATAGCCATTCACTAGCCTTAAACCAAATAAGGATAAGCCAATTTACCTAAATCGCTAGTTTCAGTTTTCCAGTAATCAGAAAGCAAAGGGGGAAATAATAACACTAAGCTCTGAGGATGCTTCCAGAAGCAAGGGAGGCCAAATGGAGCCAAAGGACTCCTAAGGAGATGTCTGCTAGCTATGAGATTCCAAGGAGGACATCATGTAGCCCCTGTCCCTTGTAGTGGCAAGAAATGTGACCCTGCCACATAATGGTGTTTAAAAACTAGGTACATGGTCTTAGTTTCCTCTCCTAGTTATAAATGTGAACACCTACAAGTCAGAAAAGGGGGAAAATCCCCCTTCAGACATTGATTCTGATTATTGTCAAGTATATATTATTTACAGGGATGCTGCAGGACATAAAATCTAACCAACAAATAAGGATGTCTAATTTGACACTTGCTAGGTATGAGGATGAAATATCAACTGCCTCAACAACTTTGTAAAATACAGCAGATTATCTTCATTTATCACTACCCCTTATGTCAGGGGTAGGCAACCTAAGGCCCGTGGGCCGGATGCGGCCCAATTGCCTTCTCAATCTGGCCCACGGATGGTCAGCGTGTTTTTACATGAGTAGAATGTGTGCTTTTATTTCAAATGCATATCTGGGTTATTTGTGGGGCATAGGAATTTGTTCATCCCCCCCCCAAAAAAAAAATAGTTTGGCCCACCACATGGTCTGAGGGACGGTGGACCGGCTCATGGCTGAAAAAGGTTGCTGATCCCTGGTTTATGTTTTGGAGGTGTTATTTTTCTGAGCTCTCCCTGTGAATGCATGTTCCTTCTTTTTCTGCATAACAATGCTGAGGTCTACATACTGTTTCTTGGCCCAGATGGTTCTACTTTCTATAGGTCTACTCAAAAGTAAGTTACAATAAATTTAGCCTTACTCCCAAGTAGGAGTGCACAGATGCAGCCAAAGCAGCAGAAAAAATGCCCCATACAGAAATTTCACATCTTTTCATGGCCCTGCTAAGGTGAGTCTAACCAACAATTCTTCTGCTTCAAATTACTATCCTTCCTGTAAAATTACTAAATAAAATTATACCTTATACTCTGTTTGAGCTAAATTAAAAGGTCTGTCATGTCAAGCAGCAACAGAAAAGGGTGATCTGCAAATATTTCAATCCTGCTGCTCTCTGTGGCGACTCTGGGGTTGCGGTGCTCATCTCGCTTTACTGGCCGAGGGGGCCGGCGTACAGCTTCTGGGTCATGTGGCCAGCATGACTAAGCCACTTCTGGCGAACCAGAGCAGTGCATGGAAACGCCGTTTACCTTCCCGCCGGAGCGGTACCTATTTATCTACTTGCACTTTGATGTGCTTTCGAACTGCTAGGTGGGCAGGAGCTGGGACCAAGCAACGGGAGCTCACCCCGTCACAGGGATTTGAACTGCTGACCTTCTGATCGGCAAGGCCTAGACTCTGTGGTTTAACCCACAGCGCCACCAACTAAGGTTGTCATTGGTATGAGCTTTTGTGTGCATGCACACTTCTTCAGATACACTGAAACAGAAGTCAACAGACCCTTATATATAGTGAGAGGGTGGGGAGGGGTATTACTCAGAAGGGTGGTGGGAATGGGTGATTGGCTGATAGGTGTGGTAAACCTGTTGAGGACGGTTAACGACTGCAATTGGCCTTACAGGAAAAAGCAAGGGGTGAGATGGCTAAAAATATCATGTATAATATCATGTATAATGAGATAAGAATCCAATGTCTCTATTCAGACCAGGTCTCTCCATGGCTTTAAGTTTGGTAATAAGTTGCAATTCAGCATGGCCCCCACAGTATGCCAACATCTTCCTGGCAGATTTAGAACAACGTTTCCTAAACTCCTACCCATTATCCCTCTTTCCCATCCTCATTGCAAGCAGAAACAGCTTGAATTATTCATCTATTTTACTGTTCTTAAGAGCAGAATCCAGGGTCTTTTTTCTTTGCAAGGGCAGAATATATGCAGTTCTGCCTTACAGTCACCCTTTTTGCAGTTGGTGCTACTGCATCCCTGCAATGCCACATTAGGACCTATGCCAGTGGTGGGGAGCAGGTTGTTCTCCAAGTCTGATCAGCCCCAGCCAGCATGACCAATTGTCAGATATGGTTGGAGCTGCATTCCAACATATATATCAAGGGCTACAGGTTCCTCATTCCTGATTTAGGCCTACTGAAGCAATGTTGTCGAAACTGCATGTTGTGGCAAACCAGGTTTTGCTACCATGACAGAATTCTGTGCTTCAATTTGATGGGACTGGATGGGAAGGGAGATATAAAGAAGAAGAGTTTGTGTAGATAATTAAAACAACAACAACCCTGTTCTAGCAGCAGTAACAATGCTCAGGCACACTCTTCTGTTTATGCTTCCTGGCTAAGGAACCACAAGAAAATGTTCCCTAGAACCCAGTGACATTGAACAGTGACTCACCTGTGATATGATGTGATTACTCATTGACGGCTGTTGTTGGGGTGTGGGTGGAAGTGGTTGCTGTTGCTGCTGTTGTTGCTGAGCAGCGCATGGCAAGAGTCCTTGGCCAGGCTGAGCAGAGGAGACTTGGCTGCAGGCTTCTGGGGTACTTAGTGACAGACCTTCACAAGGAAACATAATGCACGCAACGGATGTTAACAAAAAAATGTGCATTACTTACTGGGAAGGGTTATAATGCCAACCAATGTAAAGTCCATCATTCTACTATGTCCACTCCTGGGAAGACTGGCAACTGTCTTGAATATTTTCCTCTTTTGAGTAATCTTTCTCAATGTAGAAGGTTTACATAGCTCCCCACCTGCCACCAGCTCGCACGAGCCAGTGGTGGGGTGGGGGCTCCATTAAGGTGCTCCCCCTCCCCAGTGGCTCCTGCTTGCCCATGAGCAAGATCAGGATCGCGGCTGCTCTTCACACTTCCCCCTTGAGGGGGACGGCTGCCGATGGAGCTGGTGGCAGGGTGTGGGCTCCGTTAGACCCCCCCCCCCTCCTGCCAAGGCAGCTGTAAAACTGCTTGGCTGAGGCAAGGGCAACTGCGCACTCCTCAGTCAAGCAGCTTAAAGAGGCAGAGGGAGGAACAAGCTGTATCGGCACCTCACCGATGTAGCCTGTGTCCCTCTCTGCTGGTATGAGGGCAGACGATGGTGGTTCCACTCAGCGCCTGTATATCGCTGGTGAAGCTGCCGCCTTCTGAGTCCCTCTGCCTCCAGCGCCTGGCTGCAGCTTGCTTCTCCCTTGGTGCTGGTAGCAGAGGGACTCAGAAGGTGGCACTTTCACCAGTGATATACCCAAGTGAAACTGTCATTGCAGCCTGCCCTTCATGGGTAATATATTGATAAATTGCTCAGGCCTACCACAGACAGCTTTCTGGGTCACGACTAAACCACTTATGGCACAATGGGACACCATGACAAGTGCCAGAGTGCACAGAAATGCCATTTACCTTCCCGCCACAGCAGTACCTATTCATCTACTTGCATTGGTGTGCTTTCAAACTACTAGGTTGGCATAAGCTGGGAAAGAGCAGCGGGAGCTCACCACCGTTGCACGGATTCGAACCACCGATCTTTTGATTGCCAAGGCAGAGACACAGTGGTTTAGACCACAGCGTCACCCGCATCCCCTTCAGATCAGACACTTTGGTCTCAAGGGAATGAACTTGTTTCTTGTGGGCCAGCAACTCTGCACCAAGCAAACCTAGATATACATCTATGTAACTGCCATGAATGCTCATACCTTCCAAGAGTTTCTCCAGAATGATTAACATAACAAGTGCCATTCAATACTCCACACTTCCATTTAGAAATGGGTAGGTTTCGTTGCAATGTTTTCCTTTTGTTTTCAAATGGAAATTTGTCCTATATCTAAAACAAAATAACTCCCCCCCCCTCAAAAAAAAACAAAAAACCCCAAGCTGCTATCTTGCTTCTGGGGTATGTGCAAACTGATCCCTCCCCATTGTCAGACTCTAGCAGAGCAAACCAGAGATGCAACTTATTTAATTTAAAAATAAAGTAACTTATCTGGACCTGGAAGAGATTTCTGTGCAATCCCAAATATCTTGTGCAGTATTTGAATATAAGAACTGCTTTGCATGATCCGACAAAAGTCTACCTAATATAGAATTCTGTCTCCATATCACCCCAACAGCCCTGTGAGGTAACACATCCTCATCTTACAGAATAAAACATTGACTTTGGGTCTGGGTTTTTTGAGGCAGGAAGAGTTGGGTTTCTTTTTATGATTATTATTTTTTAGTGAGCTCCACTAAAACCTGTTGTCTGCCAGCCAGAGTACATTCAGTTAGGGTAGTAGCCAATGTTTTTAAACCTAGGACCCACTTTTGACCCAAAACATGCATTTGGGGACCAATTTTTTAATACTTTAACATATATATCCATGTTGGTAGTGCAGCTGTTGTGACCCAATTTATATCCAGTAGCAGCTTCTGTCTAATCACTTGAAGACCAAATGAGTTAGGGAATTCGGGTAGCCCGACTCTTTGGTATGCTAGCTACTTGATCCTGCCTACAGCCAAGAGGAAGTACTATCCAAGTTGTGGCAACTGTCTCTCCCTGGGAGAAATAGTGACTTACCAAAAGTTGGTATTATGAAGTCTTAGCGAAGAAGAGATTTGATCCTAAATCTGCCAGCTCCAGATCAAAACACTGGCCGTAGCAGGTGAGAAAGCCAGTCAGCCCAGTTAGATGATATCCTTCTGTGCATGCTTTAATCTATTATAATTCTAACACTCATCCTTTCTTCCAAGGTCACCAGATTTTCATAACTTAATATGCTAGGCAAATTACTTACAGGCAGACTTTCAAAATATATCCACCTTCTCTGTAGCAGCTGGACAATCATCGCAGCTGCATCTGAGCAATTTCGGGCATTAGTTGGTGTTTACTCCCACAGACCCTCTCTGAGGTAAAGGATTTACTTGTTAGTTCTATCTTCCAGGTGGATACAAAGGGTTCTGGTCATATTTTTACAGACTCAGCCATGAAAATAACTGAATGAACTAATCTCTCCTAGGTCCCAACACGGTGCCCTTTGGACCACCCATCTGAAGAACATTTCTGGCACAAAAGGAAACTAGAAGTATAAAGAACACTGGTTAATTGCTTTGCTTTGTAGCAAACTTGGAAAGGGTAGCTGCATTAAGTGTCCGTCTGTACAAGCTTTAGCTCCTGGAGAATGCCAAGAACAGCTGATGCCATTGTCATCTGGTTCAGGTCCTCAATAAAGACCTCACTTCTGGGTTTTGTCTCAGGAAGTTGTTATATAACAAAGGAGGGGGAAGAATTGTGACCGTGAACAAGCAACAATGGATAGAGCCAGGAGAAATAAACACAGGGATTTCAGGGCCTGTCCCTGAAGTTCATCTGGAAGATACTTGTAAACAGGGTGAGTAATGGATGGTTGGATATGAATCACTCCCAACAGTGAGAGAGGAGACACAACACTGCTGTGTTCCACACCCACCCCTTTATTGATATTATTCCAATTTCAGAGCTAAAGAAGAATTATTAGTACATCTGTAAAGCCATAATCCACCCTCTGTGCAGAGGAAGATGACTTGGTGATGCTGCAGAGTAACAGAAGGGGGCCTGGGGGCTGAAATTCCTTCCATGCCGACATGACTGGGAAAATAGAACAGTATGTTTTTCATATAACTAAGATGTATAAGCAGAGTGCTGTATTTTTTGGCTATCTGCAAGGTTGTCACCTGAACGCAAAGACTGGTAGCTGGTGATCAATTCAGCATCCTAAGAATTTCCGCCTGCTTTCTCCCTCTCCTTTTAGTTCTTGGATTATACAGATAATAAAAAATAATAATCCGTATTATGTTTTAATATGTTTCATGAATGACACAAAAACCTAGAAGGGAAATACAACATTTTGGACAGGCAACTCTCACCATTTTGTTGCATTTTTTTCAAGACAGAAAAGTCATGAAACTCAATTTCCCAGAAAACCTAGTTGTTAGCCATTAGGAATAGTGAAATCAGATTATATCATTGATTCATCTAGCTCTGCTTTATCTATAATGAGTGGAAATAGCTCTCCAGGGCTTCAGGCAGGAATCAATGCTGGGTCTACTCTGACTTGTTGGGGGTTGAACCTGGGACCTTCTGCATGCAAAGCTGATGGAAACTGCTGATGGAAACCTTCTACTATAGTTTTCTTCTTGTTCTTGTATTGCCTCATCCCGATCACTATCCATCAAAATACCAGTCTTCAATATAAATAGTAAATCTTGCTCTTTCATTTCCAGTAGGTGCATCCCACCTCCCCTTGCTTAGTTTCCCCATTATGATGGTGTGGAAATGCTAGTTTCAAAATCACTTTTTCCCACCCAATTTATAGTATTAAGGGACTAACAGCTCATTTCGTCAATATTTTTCCCCCAAGGTCCACATAACTTTTGCAGTTCTCTTGATTTATTTGGCCTGTGAGCTGCCTCAAGATGGGAACAATCTATAGTTATTATTGAATTGTGCACTAACTAAAGGAAGAGGAGAACCTCAGAATTGAGGGTGCAGATTGAATTCCTCACCTATGCAGGAGAATTATGTAGGGCCACAGTTACCAATACAGCCTTGGCAGTCTTTCTTGTTGAGTGCAACTGCCACTGTTGTCCACTGACAACAAGAAAGCAACCTCCAGTTCTTTATTGGGCGACAACTAGTTTTAATCCTGGATTGCCCAAAATGGACTTACCACATTTTCTCTCATTCTAACTGAATGGGGGCAGTAAAGAGGGAAGTGATACCTGGCCTGATAGTCCTGCTGGCACTGCTTCCTTTGCTGATGCCACCGATGCTGTCTCCTCGTGTCAAAATGGAAATGCCGCTAAAGCTGCTAGCTTTGGTGACAGGAGGACGTAGATTGCGGGTAGAGCCATCTGAGTCTGTGCTGCTCCAAGGCCTGGGCTCAAGTGACTTCATATCGCTCTCGGTGCTGCTCTGGCGGCTGCCCGAGGCCCGGCTGAGTCCATCCCGGTTACCCCTGCAGCAGAGATTACAACAGTTAACGCCACTGAGAGCTAGAAAGGTACAGCATGTCTGGACATTCAAGGCATCAATGTGTGTTGTTTGTGTTAGAAGAACGGACAAGACAAGCACAAGTAGCTACACTGAGAAGGACCAGCTCAGCGAGTACCACCCATCACACGAATTAGCATGGAGGCTGGTGAGTTTTACAGGCAGCTCCTGGCAATGTGGGCTGCCATATGTGTAGAATGGTCTGTATCGTAGCTGCTCAAGGCCTACCCAGAAACAGAGATCTAAAAGGCACATTGACCTCCTAAGATACAGATCAGGCAGGGAAAAGAATCTGAATGGTCTTGGTATCCCTTTCTGATCAGACAGCAGATGAACTGCATCTCTCAAACAGCAGGCCTGGACCAGATTAACCATTAAGCAAGCAGCCTAAGGCCCCAACAAATGTGGATCTTCCCTTCCGAGATACATTTATTTGGAAGTTTGCCAATGTAGCACACCTATTCTGCTCCTGCCACACATCATTTTCAAAAATGCCTCAAAACAAAACATGGAACTTGCCTCTCATTATGAGACAAGGAGAAAATAGAAGCCACTGTGAATCCAGTAATAAGAAGAAAACATCAATGGCTGTCTGTCTGGCATGAGAAGATAAAAGAAATTGTAGAACATTTCAGAAGAACAGGATAGATAATAGAGAAGGAAACTACTTCATTGCAGAGTTACAGAAAGGTGTATGTAAGCAGAGTAGAAAGGGATGCCTGTGATCAGAGATGTCTAGTCCTCTGAAAATACAGCTCAACCAAAAGGACCCCCATGCTAAGCACTTCAAAAATAAATGATGCATTTGGCTTTGAGGCTATGTTTGTTTATTATGTGACTAAATTTATATCCCTCCCTTCTTTCCTGAAAAGATGGCATGGGCAGCTAACAACATTAAATCAACAAACTAACAAACAAATATTTGAACATCTATGGTATTTGGATGTCCGTACTCCTTTCCAAAGGACTGCACAAATAAAAATGCCTTTAAATTCTGCCTAAACATGGCCAGGAAAGGGGACTGCCTAATCTTCCCAGGAGGGAGTCCCAGAGATGAGGTGCTGCCACGGAGAAAGCCTGTCTTTGCCAGTCACAACAGTAGTAATGTGAGGAGGTGATCTGCTTAATTTAAAGAATGCATGAGGAGAGGGAATTATTATAAATAAGGATAAGAGATATTATTGTTAGGGAATTAGGAGGAAACAAGTGAAGGAGGAATAGTATGAATAAGCGTTAAGTCGACAATCGGAAGTTTTTTACTTAATTTTAAATATTTTTGCTTTTTTTTCTCTTTTTTCTTTTCCTTATCTTTTCTCTTTTTTCTTTTTCTTTTCCCTTTTTCCCCCCTTCCCCTTTTTTTCTTCTTCCTTGCCCCTTCGGAGTATATCTCCACGTTTTATTTCACGTTACCTTATTCTATGTTGTATTTTGAATATTATTTTGCTATATGATTTACCTTCAATATGAGTTGACTATATATGATTTTGTGGATTATGATTTTGTTATTATTTATATTCTTGTTTTGTGCGAGTAAGTGTGAATTTAAGGAAATGTTTTTTAAGATGAATTTCAATAAAGCTTATTTTTAAAATTAAAAAAAAAGTAGTAATGTGAGGAGGGCCCCTTCTACCTCTAATGTTAAACTGTGTGTTGAGGCAGGGACATGTGGAGGAAGGTGATTCTTCAAGTGTTGGCTCCCAAGTAATTTAGTGCCTTGTATATGAGCACCAACATGTTAAATTGATCCCAGAAGCAAGCCAGCAGCCAGCACAGTGCTCTCAGGTTTGGAGCGTTGAGCTCTCCTCCAGGCACGATTGTGTGCTCTAACTTGGTGATATTTGTCCCTATTTTTGCACCACCTCCGTTCTAGCCATCTACCAGTCCCTTTCATAGCCCAGAGCTCCGCAGAAAGTCAAGGGGCTTCCCAGCTCCCATGGACCTAAAGAGGACACAATCATGTTGATGGCTCTCTACATCTCACCATGCCGCAAGCAGAGCAAGGGCCTCAACAACAGCAGCAGCAATGCCAGCTGGAAAATTCCCTGGACCATTCAAGAATATTTCATATTCCATAGGTCTCCAGGGGAAGACCATGCTCAAATCTCCCCCACCCCTGCAGGAAACCAGTCACTTAAACTTCACAAGGGAGTGATCTATACATGATAACAAGGTGATAAGACACCCTCTGATCACCACTGAATCACTCCCAACCCATTCAAAACCAAACAACAACAACAACAACAATCAGTCTAATTATATGCCCCACGCTCTGTGTTGGACTACTGATGACTTGAGACACCCCTTGATTATCATGGCAGCCATGAAGTCCTAAGCTGATTTCCAACAGGACAGCTTCCATATGGACACTGGAGTCCTTCATGACTAGCATACTACGGTTCTACAAAACCACACCAGAATCTGCATCTGCAAGTTCAGGGAGGCTACGGGGCAGCAGAATGGATGATACACCAACAGCATCCCTATTCTGTATTTTTGGCTAAGTATCAGTCTGCATCTGTATGAGAACTATTTTAATTATGTTAACATGTGGAACAGTTTTAAATGTTGGTAATGGTTTTTATATATGGAAACAGTGCTTTTTCCCCAAGGGTGCGCAGGGGTACGCAATACCGCCCCCTTGTTGTTGCTGAAAAGTGTAGCACTTACGGGAACAACTTCATGGTATTAGTGGCATCTATTTTTCTAGAAAAAAGAAGAATTGAATGGAACTGTTTTTAAACTTTTCTTGTTTCGTGGTTGTGATTCTTTTATACAGTGGTACATCGCAAGACGAATGCCCTGCAAGACGAATTTTTCGCAAGATGAATGCGTCTTGCGATCTGATGGTGACTCGCAAGACGAATTCGTTTTGTGAAAAAATTGTCTTGCGAATCGCGGTTTCCCATAATAATGCATTGAAATTTAATTATTGCATTCCTATGGGCAAAAAAAGAAATTTCAATGCATTACTATGGGAAACTGTGATTCGCAAGACGAATTTTTCGCAAAACGAATTGACTCGCAGAACTAATTAAATTCGTCTTGCGAGGCACCACTGTAATTGTAATATTTCGTTACTGTTACACACCTAGGACCTAAAGGGCAGCTAAAAAAACAGATACACAGCCTGTGTCCCAAGAACTCTGGCCAGAAATTTCAATGTAAGGAATAAAACCTTCTCACAAGTTGCAGTCAAATAACGGTATGTATTCCAGTGAGAATAACAGATTTAAACAGAACACAAAAAAGTTTCAAGTTCACAGGAGCATATGTAGCTTCAGATAGGTGTTGCACCTTAGAATTCACAAAATGTGTATATATAATGATACATTACAATGAAAAGACACAAAAGATAGCAAAAAACAATAACAATAACTATCAAACCGATTCAAAAAGTGTTCTAAAGGGTCGTTTTATATAGAGCTGGGGTGCTGAGTCGATTCAGGGCAAGACCCCAGTATTGTTCATGAAAGAGTTGTTTTATATATAAAGCCGAAGTGCCAAGTCAAATCAGGAAAAAAAACCCAGGACAGGGCCCTGTTTCGATGTGGACGCCTTCATCAGCTGGTAATATAAAATAATATCAAATAATATATAGGTTACATCACAATTCTAAATTGGCATGGCTTAAATTTTGCAGTATCACATAGCATTTTATGGCATTTGGTTCCTTACCTAATTTATGAAGTCGTGTTGATTTTTGAAATGAAATTCTATGCTTTTCAAATATCGTGTCTGAAAATGATAATAATGCATGCTTTAAGTCAAAATGAAAATTGTGAATTCTAAGGTGCAACACCTATTTGAAGCTACATATGCTCCTGTGAACTTGAAGCTTCTTTGTGTTCTGTTTAAATCTGTTATTCTCACTAGAATACATACCTTTATTTGACTGCAACTCGTGAGAAGGTTTTATTCCTTACATTGAAATTTCTGGCCAGAGTTCTTGGTATCTTTCCTTTCGATTTAACTCACAACTAGAACTCCAACTTATTTGATGTATCTGTGTCCCAGCTTGACTGGCTTCCTGCTAACACAGATGGAATTGTGGTTAACTACTGTGACACTCCTCTAGACACATACACACAGTTTTGCCCAGTGCTGTATTGAGTACTTAGGCAGGAAGAGCTCAGTCAGATCAGGAAATGTTGAATGAACAAGTTAACAGGCAGTTTAGTTTATTTGCACACTTAACATGATTTCTATAATGAGTTAGACAGAAAGGCACAGAGACCTGTCCTACATCTTCCACTGTGAAGACAGGTGCAAGAATGCATTCTGTTACTTTAGCACTCTCTTACTCCCTTGTTGTCCAAAGATCCAACCACCTCCCTAGCCAAGTTCTGACTTCTAATTGCATTTGTTGTCATTTAATGATTTGCTCCTCAATATTCTTTTTTTGCATTCCATATTGTTGGCTTGCATTTCTCAGTTATTTTCTTGTTTTGGTCTCCTCATTTGGACAAGACTTTCATTTTCTGAAGTCTTCTTCCTTGATGATGCTTGTTAAGCATGCCAGAATCCTCCTGACCCTAGTGGTCCTCTTCCTAAATTGGGATATACATTCTAATTGAATTTCTATTATTGTTGCTTTGAACAATTTTATTATGTTTTTAGATGTGTTGTAAGCAACCCAGAGTGGCTGGGGAAACCCAGCCAGAAGGGTGGGGTATAAATAAATTATTATTATTAATTCTCAAGCATTCTAAAGAGATCTGACTCTCTTTACTTTCCCTCTCAACTTCTTTTTTACCAAATGCCTCCTTTTGGGGAAGTTTCCCCTTTTGAAATAAAATGTAACTGTTGGATTTCTTTGGCAATTGTCCACTTATGTATATGTTGAACATGACAGTAATATATTCACTGTCTCCAATCAGTTTAACAATATTCACATTATGGACCAGGTCCTGAATTATTTTAGCCTAGTTGGGTTCATCTCCAACCATTGTATGGTACAGTGATTTAAGATACTTGGAAAGGTTCAATGCATGGTGAATATGGCTGGAGCCAGATTGAAATATTCCCAGTTCTGGCATCAAATCCCCATGCCTAGCCTCCATAAAACTGCAGTTCTAAGCTCACTAACTTAAAAGTGAGCTACAATGAAACAGGTGGAACTTACTTCTTAAGTATACGCGCTTGGACACCAGCAATCTTTTGAATACACCAGTGTTTTAGTTTTATCTGTGTTTGCATGTGTGTGGGAGAGGTTGGACACAAATTGATGTTACAAAAGATGAGACAATTTGAAGGACTCCACAAGCAGCCATGCATGGTGCGAATTTGCTCTGCAAGACAAATGTATGCAAGAAATCACACAGAGGTACCTAAAGATCTGCCGCCTTTTGTGAGAGCTAGAAGAAAAGCCTTCTTTGGAGAGTCTGTTGGTTAACATCAAAGAAAAGCATTGTTATGGAGTTTCAAGATCCTCTCCCTTAAGAAAGCCTGAAGATGGAAGGAAGCATGCATGCATGAGTTGTACTAACCTGCTGTCGTTCAGGAATCCATTCTGGCCCGACTACCAGCAGACAGAGCCACACAATTTGAAATGGAAACAAAAAGAACAGCTCTCATAAGATAGTGGTCCTGGCAGGCTGAAATCAAGGGGCATCTAAGCACTCAAAAAGTAAGGAGTTCAAGACCCCCTGCTAAAATTTTCCTATAATTGCAACTACCCGTGTTTCTCCTAAAATAAGACACGTCTTATATTTATTTTTCCTCCCAAAAAACACACCACGGCTTATTTTCGGGGGATGTCTTATTTTTCGAGCGGGAGCTGGCAACCGCGCTACCGGCCGAGCAGGGAGGAAGCACACGTGCCCTCCCAGTGTTCCCCAAGGGATCTTGTGGGCCGATCCCTCCGGACCCTCTTGGCTTTGGGGTCCTTCGCTCCCTTTCGCCGCCGTCCTCCCCGCCCCCGGGTGAGTGCCTGTCTCTCCCTAGGGAATGGCATCCACACGGCGCGCATTCCTGAGCCGGCGGAGGGGCTGCTGGGACTTGTTTTGGCTCAGAGGGCCAATTCCTCCATTCAAACGCCAGTGTGCAAATCTGCCCTTGCCTGCCTATAGCCCGGCCCCCTTTCGGCCTGGGACCAGGCTGGTGACTGGTGACTGCTCCCGCCAGGTGTGTGTGTGTGTGTGTGTGTGTGTGTGTGTGTGTGCAAGGGATGAGTAGGCGAGAGTATGCATGGGCGAGAGGCAGACCGGGTGCGGGGCTAAGACGGAGGAAGGCAAGGAGGGAGGAAAAGGGCGCGCGCGCGCCACCAAAAGACAAACGGAGCGGGGAAAGTGGACCAACTCCCCCAGCTGCTCCTTCCGGCTCGGGAGTTTGCTCCTTGGGATGCCCGATTCCGCCGCGGCAAGAGGCAGCTGCATGGGAGCCGCTTCGGGGAGCACAGCGCAGGGCGAAGAGCCTGGTGAGAGGCAGCTGCGGCTGCAGGTGAAGCCCGGGATCTGCGTGGGCGACTGGGGGCGAGCGCCCTGAGCGATGTGGCGGTAGCGAAGAGCCGCCCGATCAGCCCGCCTCTCAGCTGATCAGGTGCCTCTTCGCCACCGCCGCAGCGCTCAGGGCGCTCGCCCCCAGTCGCCCACGCAGATCCCGGGCTTCACCTGCAGCCGCAGCTGCCTCTCACCAGGCTCTTCGCGCTGCGCTGCGCTCCCCGAAACGGCTCCCACCCCCGCAAAACACAGTGAGGCGGCCGCGGGGGAAGTGCCGAGAGCACCCAGGAGCGCAGCTGCAGCGACGGTAATCCCAGGGGCTGCGGAGGTGGCTGTGGGCACGCGCCAAGCCCCAAAGCACGGCGGCGGCGGCGGAGACGGACACTGCGAGTGGCATGAAAAGAAGGTCGCCAGCGAGCGCGCTGTTGCCTCTTGCCGGCTCTTCCGAAGGCGCTTAAATGCCTTCCTTTCCTTGCCAGACCTGCTCCCCCCCGGCTTATTTTTGGGGTATGTCTTATATTTATTCTACTCATGAAAAACCTGCCATGGCTTATTTTTAAGGCCCGTCTTATTTTAGGAGAAACACTGTAAGTGCAATAAAAGAGGGAAAGCAAAAACAAAGGGGTAGAATAAATTATTTTATATCCAATAATTTATCATCCAATATGTTTTGGATCTATCAGGTCCTTCATCAGGATTTTTTATTAAAACAAACTTTTTTCTGTTAGAAAATTTGTACATATGTAAATCATAAAGTACAGTATGACATTACTGAAAAAATGGGTCACTACGTATATTATTTTACAGTGCACAATAATGAGGTGATTACAGTAAATCAGATCAATTAATTCTTCAATCAATCAGCTTGGAAAACACAGAATAATAGGAGTGAGCTAATGAGAAGTGCCAGCTCACACTATATTGTAATATATGTTGCAGGTATTTCTCATCCATGTGTTGTTTCATTTGCTATTTAATAAAACCATAGAATCATACCATACAGTGTAAAAATTATCTCATTTCTTCTATATCCTCGCCACGCCATCTTCAATTTTTGCAACAACTTTTCCATTTTGGCTGTTTGCCTATATTCATTAATTGCAAGGTTTTCCAAGTTCTGGCTGTTACTGTTCTAGCAACTGTTCATAAATGTGTAATTAATTCCTTACTTACTTGATTGGTTTTTATCTGAAGTATGTAAGTTAAGTAAGGCTAAAGACGAAGTTAATGGGATTGTCTGAGCTGTAATCTGAGGTATCTCTTTAAAAACTTCCTTCCAAAATAGTTCCATTTGTGGACATTTCCACCACAGTCTTCTAGTTCTGCTGAATCTCTCAGCGGCATTTGATACTATTGACCATGGTATCCTTCTGAACCACCTAGAGTAGTTCGAAGCTGGGGGCACTGTTAAGCAGTGGTTCCACCCCTTCCTCCTGGACTGTGTACAGAAAATGCTTTTGCGGGATGAGTGTTCAGACCCCTGGGCTCTCACTTGTGGGGTGCCTCAGGGCTCCGTCCTCTCCCTCATGCTTTTTAACATCTATATCAGGGACGTCAAACTCCCAAGAGACTGCATCTACTCCCAGGAAAAAAAACTAGCAGTGATCTACCTATTTGGGGGGACCTAAAGTTGTTGAGCTTTTTAAGGGGGTGATGCAATAGTTATGCCGGTTTTGGGGGGGTATGTGCAAAAAACGCTAACCAGGTAGTAAGCCTGGCAGCTATAACTCTGTCTTCCATTTTTGCAATCGTGCACGAATAAAGGACAGAGCGAGGAGGCGGGGGCGGATGCTCTCCCCCCCCCACTATCACCCAGGGATCGAACTGTTGATCACGGTCGACCCGTTGTACATCCCTGATCTATATGAAGCTTCTGGGAAAGATCATCAGGGGTTTGGGCTGGGTGTTCACCAGTATGCGGATAATACCTAATTCTACCTCTCTTTTAAATTGGAACCAGTGAAGGCAGTGAATGTCTTGTTCACCAGTTCACACGCGCGATGTGCAAGGCTATTGCCAACAGTGGATTCCAGCCCAACGAGTTTGCAGCCCACTCCTTCAGAATTGGTGCCACTACTACGGCTGTACATCTGGGGTCATCGGCCGAAAGGATTAAGGACTTAGGGCGGTGGAAGTCAGATGCTTACAAGGGGTACATTCGGGCCTCCCGGTAATCAACGTGACCTTGATTCTAGCAATCTTCCTGATCTGGGGTGTTCTTCCTTTTATTTTCAGATAATGAGCCACTGCATGTTTGGATATGCAGCCACAGCATAGTCCACTAGGCACGCACATGGGTGATCGATTCAGGCCTTGGTTGCAGTCTTAGCCTCCCGGAGAAAGTCAGGGTATCCTGGTTCGCTAGAAGAGGAATGCGTTGGGACGAACTCCTACCAGCTGTAAAAGCCAGGGCCACTTTTCAAGGTCCCCCTGATGTTTTGCTCATACAGCTTGGCAAAAACGACTTGGCCTATAAGAAATCCGTTGATTTAAAGTGGATGATACAAGGACTTGGACGAACTGATTGCCCTTTTCCCAGACATGACGCTCATATGGTCATCGCTGTAGCAGAGGCGTTGCCCTCTCGCTTTGAACCATGCAAGGAGGCTGTTGGATTCTGCTTTGGCGTGTAGGGTGATAACGCTGAAGGGTCAGGTTATCCGGCACCCTGCCATTAGATTTTGTGAGGCGTCCCTTTACCGCGACAATGGCGTGCATCTTTCAATGGAGGGGTATTCCGTTAAAGGTTTCCGGGGGCGTAGTCCTGCTCGAAGCCTAGGGAGGCTAGGGCACGTCCCTATTGGTGACCCCAGGGGGAGTTCCATGTTGATGTGCATCACCGGCCTCCTTGGTTGGTGGTTAACCCTTCCCGGACTACCAACACACGGGTTGGGGTCGGATATAGCCAGTTAGGGTCCAATGCCTAAGCCAATACCGCTCAACATCCGTAACCAATAAAGTTGTGACCTTTTCTGCCCATTAACCTTAATTGATGTCTCATGTGTCCTTTAATGCCATGGGGGAGGGGACATTGCCACGCAAGTGAAGTTACAGGGAACCAGGCAGAAAGCCTTCTTGGCAGTGGGGCCCTCCCTGTGGAACACTCTCCCATTAGATGTTAAGATAAAGAACTACACAACTTTTAGAAGACATCTGAATGCAGCCCTGCATTGGGAAGTTTTTAATGTTTTAAACATTTTACTATGTTTTATATGTCCTGTAAGCTGCCCAGAGTGGTTGGGGAAACCTAGCCAGATGAGTGTATAGGTGTTGGTAAACTAACTCACTGATCAAAGCTTTTTCATTACTGTCATACCTCCGGTTGCAAACGTGATCCGTGCGGGAGGCACATTTGCAAACCGCAGCATTCATAGCCTGAAGCGCCACATCTGCACACGCTTCTGCGCATGACGTCATTTTGCGTTTCTGCACATGCACGAGCGACAAAACCTGGATGTAACCCGTTCCGGTAGTTCAGGGTTCAGCACGGTCTGCAACCTGAAAACGTGAAACCCGCAGCATTCGCAACCCGAGGTATGACTGTAATTCTAATGCCCTTATAGGAACATTATCAATTGCTATATATCCCATGTTGACAACTGGGTTCTCTTATTGGATGACACCAATTCCACCGTAGGACTAGGTTGGCTTGCTTCATAATAATTCAGGGAATTTCAAAACACAGAAGCTCAGTCTTTTGTTATGCTATCTCTACTTTCTATAGTAAAAGGGGAGACAGCATAACAAAAGACTAAGCTTCTGCATTTTGGAATTCCCTGAGGGATCCAAAACATGTTGGGCTATAAACTAATAGTCTTAAAAATATTGGATATTTCCCCTACCTCTTTGCTTCCTGCTCCCCACCCCATCCCCCACCCCAATAGCTACAGTCTCCAACTGAAATGTAAGTATACTCATTGATCTAGGGAGATCTGTAATTTGATTTATACGTGCGGCCCAAGACACACATTTTTGCGTAGAACTTAAATAGTTAAAAACACCCAACTACTTTTAAAAATGAGATATTTGTTTCTCCCTAAAAATAAGGAACAAGCCGTTTACAACCAAAAGTTCTAGTTACAGGTAGGTAGCCGTGTCGGTCTGACGTAGTCGAAACAAAATTAAAAAATTCCTTCCAGTAGCACATTAGAGACCAACTAAGTTTGTCATTGGTATGAGCTTTCGTGTGCATGCACACTTCTTCATGCACACGAAAGCTCATACCAATGACAAACTTAGTTGGTCTCTAAGGTGCTACTGGAAGGAAAATTTTATTTTGTTACAACCAAAAGGTTAACCATCTTGACAGTTCAGCCCCCTTCATTTTTGCTCTCCCCTTGCTCTCCCTGCTTGTCCTCACTTCCCTGATGCTATTAATTTTTTTGGTCTGATGTCACAGCGGTCTGGTGTCAGCAGAAGACTGGGGGCCCCTTTGGCTCCCAATGGCCTAATTACTGTGGAGTTACATTGAGGTTTGCCTGCTTTGATTGACCATCTGAGGTCTAAGGGTGCAGTAAAACAACAGACTTTATGCAAGAGTGGGGGGAAATTGTGGATTATTATTTTTTAACCTAGGGCAACTAACTTGTATTTCTGAGGTTTAAAATATCATTATGAAACAGCTTCCTTTGATTACGTACATTCCTTCAGTATGGACCATTCAAAATGAATTTCAACCTCCTTGCCCAACATGGTTGGTATGCCTAACTGCTCAGCATTTAAAAGCATCAAATTCCTTTAAATCCATTAAGTAAATCAACACAAGACGATTTTAAAATGAATAAACAAAATGTTTAACAACGTCTGCATACAGCAGCAATGATCTCCACAGCCCTGATTGATGGCAAATGTTGACCATGCTGGACTTCAGAACCTTTTCTCGGTGACTGGATAGGAAAAGGATGAACTGTTTAAAATCAGATTAGAACTCATGGTAATGCATGAGAGAAACCTAATGAAAAAGACAGCGTCATTAAGTATATATTTCTATGAGCCCATGAATGGTTTGTGGATACTCAGTGCTACAACACTGCTGAAGCTAAATAGGCATGAACCTACACAACCAGAATAGAAGATCATGTAGGAGTAGGATTTTTTAAAATGGTATTCATGCTCACCTCTCGTGCAAATATGCGTTCTCTAACTCTTTGATACTCCTCCTCTCGCTCTTCTATGGATTTACTCCTCCGTCCATCTTGCAGTGGGATTCTGATCTAGATTGACAAACAGAATTTACCTTAGTTAAGACCTCAGCATACATTCACCACTGTGTAGTATAGTGTTCATAAATCAATTGTTCACTGTGTAAGGAAAAGTACACAGTGAACAATTGATTTATGAACACTAGAAGCATGTTGGGGGGGGTCACATTGACACAATGCTATGGTGCACAGATTTGCTACCCAAAATGTGCATTCCAGAGGCACATTTCATTTAGGAAGATCAGTTGGCACAACTCTTCCTTTTGAACTAAGAGCATCACTTCCAGTGAGTTGAGTGAGTTAACTTAGGAAATTCCATGTAAGATGTCACTACTGCTGAAAAGTACAAATGGGAATTATTTTGCTTCAGGATATCACAATCAGCCAACATCAATCAATTCCCACTGTTCTCCACATCACAGGCAGGCACACCTACACAAATGCAAACTGTGATAATGCAAACTGCACTGCTTCCATCGTGACATTTGTCGCCTCCCCATTTACGTTAAAAGTTACCCCTCTTTGTTAGGAGAAAAGGCCAACGTTAAAATATTATTTACTTCTCCATTCTGTAGCATACCAGAACAAAAATAAACCTTGAAAAACAGAAGTTGCTCTTAACTCTTAGCCCCAGCAGTAAAGATTGGCCCTTACCAATAACTTAATCAAGTGAAGTTTTGGTTAATTCAGCTAAACCAGCTAAAGCCTGTAGACCTATTCATTTGTTGGCTTTCTGTTAAGGGTACTTTACATGGATAAAGACCCGCACAAGGCTAATTGCTGAGGCTGAATTTGAAACAACACTGGAAAACTCCCAGTTCCAATTCTGTGTGCTGACCATCACACCTTGCTGATTTGTTATGTGTCTTCCCTCATACTGGCCTTTGGTTTTACCATGGTGATGACTTTCAAAGTGGCAAAACAACAAGGCAGCTATCAGGCTCTCTTGCGTGTCTGTACAAAACCTCAGAGGAAGAGTATGTGCTTTGTATGCAAAAGGTCCCAGTGTCAGTCTTGTCATCTCTAGTAACAAGTAATAAGGAAGAGTGCTGCTGCCAGTCAGAGCAGAACAAATCAGATTAAATGGATCATACTGGACTAAATGGTGTGAGGTATTTTCCTATACTCCTGTGCAATGAAAATTTTACTTACTTACTTACTACATCATTTTTCTACAGTGCCCTTCCTCAGCAAATCAGCAACAACTACCAACCAGCAGGCCAACCACTTCAAATCCAACTTCTTTCTAAGTCCCCAAGGACTTTGAAAGCAGTTTTTTCCCCACAGCTCTGTAAGCTACTGAATTCCCCAATTCCCCCATGGTGCACTGATCTGTATGCAATGATAGGACACCTCAGCAAATTTGTCTTCCCCCTTTGTTTGAGGGCTCTGTAGAGAGAACTGGACACATAGTGCAGAACAACTGCTATGTTTGTACACATAAGACCCAAGAGAGCCCTTGGCATTCACATCACACAAATACTTGTGAGATGCACCTCTCTCACCTGATTATCATCTCGATCAATGCTGGCATCATCTCGTTTGAGGATAAACCTCTGCGGAAACTCAGAGCTCTTCTCATCTTTGATGTGGTCAGAGAACCTTTGTTCAGGGCTGTAGAGAAGAGCCAAACGAGCTTTCATGAGGAAGGGTGGTGAAAAACTAAGGAGACTGAATGCTGTATCTGAGGAATGCATTCATCATCCCTATCAACCAGGACAGGAAATGAAAGGACTGAAAAAGGCATACAGTTGCAATCGAAATCATTCAACTCCCATTGCAAATTGGGTTCATTATCAAAATTTACAGACTTTCAGTTGTTTGCAATGAGCAAAACAAACAAAAGCAATTGAAATACTTGAACACAACGCATGCTTCAAGTGGTTTCCCCAAATTGAACTGAAATTGCAACTTATACAGGCTTCTCCAGTCTCACTATTCACAAGAGCACAAATACACCAGGTGTTGTCTCAAGCATACCTGATGCAATTAATCAAGGGCTTCATTAGTTGCACCAGGTGTGCTTGAGCTGGAACATATGAAATACCTGGACTGGCTAGGGGTTTGCTGAGTATCAAATTTAGCTGCATGTTAGAAATATGCCTAAGTCAAGAGAATGGTCCAAAAAGGTAAGAGAAGAGATCATTGCCCTTCACAAACAAGAAGCAGGATACAAAAATATAGCAAAGGAAAGTGCAGTAGAGACAAAGCTGCAACCAGGAAGCCGCCAATTCAAATCTCACATCTGCCAGGAACTCAACAGGAAACCTTGAGCAAGTGATTTTTTTTTTCACAAGCTAATCCTAACAGAGGAGATAATAATACTATCCTGGCATACACAAATGCTGTAGACATTACTAAGATTATATGGGAAGAGTTCTGAACACCCGAAAGAGATATATAAATTACAAGTATTAATTTTACTAATATTATCTCCCTCCCTCCCATCCACTAACTGGCTTAAACCCATTCTTGCCTTACATTCTCGTGTTACTGGTCTTGTTGATAATGACAGCTTTCCCAGTTTGGTCTACGTTGTGGTCCATGCCAAAATAGGCAGCAACCCGGTGTAGAAGCATTCTGTGGTATGAGGTCATTTGGGGAAACTTCTTGAATTGATTGCTGACAGCAGCCAAGTTCAAATGGGGATGGAGGGGGGAGGGAGAAGAGAAGAGAAAATAAGACACACTCTTAAATTTAAGCAAGCATTATCTTAAACTAGAGCCTAAGGCCAGGTGACCTAGTCTCACTGAAATGAAAGCAGGGGATCAGTTGTATCTGCAACTGAGCATGACTTGTAATTAAAAAAAGAGTACTTCACTAGTGGCACTGCTATGGGCCCTGTATGTAAGGGGCACAGAAAACAAAAACAAAAACAGAAGCACCTAAGAAACCTCTTTATTGGAATACTGTCTTCTGCAACAAAGCCAGGGGCTGAATTCAACAAAGTGCTAAGTGGGGCATTCAATTGGACTTTTCCACATTTCCATTAACCTGTTCTGGGTCCTTCCCCATCCTATAAAGCAGATTTAGGAGGTGCAGGGAGGGACACAGGAGACGGGGAGTAAAGGCCAATCGTGTGGGCGGACATCACTCTGCACACCCAATAATTTAGTTGATTGAATCCCCAATGAAAAGACACATGTTTTCATTGGAACATTTGATTATTACAATTCAGAACCTAAGATTCAACCACTAGGAGACCCCAGAACTGTGCAAGTTAGAATCATAGAATCATAGAGATGGAAGAGACCACAAGGGCCGTCGAGTCCAATCCCCTGCCAAGCAGGAAACACCACCAAAGCATTCTTGACATATGCCTGTCAAGCCTCTGCTTAAAGACCTCCAAAGAAGGAGACGCCACCACACTCCTTGGTAGCAAATTCCACTGCCGAACAGCTCTTACTGACAGGAAGTTCTTCCTAATGTTTAGGTGGAATCATCTTTCTTGTAGTTTGAATCCATTGCTCCGTGTCCGCTTCTCTGGAGCAGCAGACACAACCTTTCTCCCTCCTCTATATGACATCCTTTTATATATTTGAAAATGGCTATCATATCACCCCTTAACCTTCTCTTCTCCAGGCTAAACATACCCAGCTCCCTAAGCCGTTCCTCATAAGGCATCATTTCCAGGCCTTTGACTATTTTGGTTGCCCTCTTCTGGACATGTTTCAGCTTGTCAGTATCCTCCTTGAACTGTGGTGCCCAGAACTGGACACAGTACTCCAGGCGAGCTCTGACCAGAACAGAATACAGTGGTACTATTACCATAGCTGCCAAGTTTTCCCTTTTCTCGCGAGGAAGCCTATTCAGCATAAGGGAAAATCCCTTAAAAAAAGGGATAACTTGGCAGCTATGACTATTACTTCCCTTGATCTAGATGCTATACTCCTATTGATGCAGCCCAGAATTGCATTGGCTTTTTAGCTGCTACATCACACTGTTGACTCATGTCAAGTTTCTGGTCTACCAAGACTCCTAGATCCTTTTCACATGTACTGCTCTCAAGCCAGGTGTCTCCCATCCTGTATTTGTGCCTTTCATTTTTTTGCCCAAGTGTAGTACTTTACATTTCTCCTTGTTAAAATTCATCTTGATTGCTTTGGCCCAGTTGTCTAATCTGTTAAGGTCATTTTGAAGTGTGATCCTGTCCTCTGGGGTATTAGCCACCCCTCCCAATTTGGTGTCATCTGCAAACATGCTCAGGATGCCCTCAAGCCCATCATCCAAGTCATTGATAAAGATGTTGAATAAGACTGGGCCCAAGATAGAACCCTCTGGCACCCCACTAGTCTCCTACTCTCCAGGATGAAGAGGAGCCATTGATGAACACCCTTTGGGTTCGGTCAGTAAGCCAGTTACAAATCCACTGAATGGTAGCATTGTCTAGCCCACATTTTACCAGCTTCTTTACAAGAATATCATGGGGTACCTTGTCAAAGGTCTTGCTGAAATCAATATAGGCTACATCCACAGCGTTCCCTTCATCTACCAGGTTTGCAATTCCGTCAAAAAATGAGATTAGATTAGTCTGACATGACTTATTTTTCAGAAACCCATGCTGACTTTTAGTGATCACAGAGTTTCTTTCTAGGTGCTCACAGACCGTTTGCTTAATGATCTGCTCTAGAATCTTTCCTGGTATTGATGCCAGGCTGACTGGGCGGTAATTGTTTGGGTCCTCTCTTTCCCCTTTTTGAAAATAGGGACAACATTTGCTGTAATGCATTGAACCAAAGGAAGATAGAGGGCCTTATGCACACCCAATGAATGCCAAATATGCTCCTCTGGGCAAGAGGGATTAGGACAGAAGGAAGGCAAAACCATGTCCTGTGATATATGAAAAAGGGAATTCATTTTAGGGATAAATCCTGGGTCAGGTTTGAGAACTACCTTATCCAGATGAAAGAAACACAGTTGGGGGTCAGAGGAAAGAGCACCCAACTTGGAAATCCATCTCAGCAAAGTAGTGGAAACTAAGAAAACTGTCTTAAAGGTAAGCAATTTAAGTCACAAGAATCCATAGGCTCAAATGGAGCCAATTAACCCTGTTAGGACCCAATTAAGATCCCATGTAGGAAATCTATGAACTGTCCTGGGAGTCAACAGTACAACCCCTTTCATGAAAGGTTTAGCCAAAATGTGAGCAAATAGAGGACAGCCCCCTAGGTTGGACAGAATGCTGCTAAGAACAGAAAACTCCTTCTTAAGGCACTAAGTTCTTTATCCAGACCTGACTATAAGAAACCAAGGAAGCCTGAAACCTCCATTGACAGAAGATTAACTCCCATATCTGGACCCTACAAAAGAAAAACCGCCCATGTACAGTCATACTTCATGTTACATCCGCTTCAGGTTGCGTCTTTTCAGCTTGCGAATGTGGCAAACCCGGAAGTGTTGTCATCTTTGCCTCCTTCCTTGCCCTGCTTTCTTCCAAGCTAACTATCAAGAATATGTTCACTTGTCATCACCCACTTATCTGTCTACTAAGGGTACATGAAGTGTCGCCAAGAATAGTGCAGATTTTTTAAAAGGCAAAGGTAGTGACAATGGCCTGCAATTTTAGGAATGTAGCTTGAAACTTGTGCTCCGCCATAACAGTTCCATGTGCAGATAGAACCTTCTTCAGGAGACATTTGCCTAATCTTCTGATCGGCTAAACTGAACATTGCAAGATTAGATCCAAGAACAGATCAGCATCCAATATGGAAAATTCAGGCTTTGTCTTCACTGCCCTAAAACTCCTTCAACATATATTTCAAATGCCAAACCCTGCATCTCTCTGCTTATCTTATTTTAGTTACTATGGATACATTTCCCTGGATACTGAGAGGCATCTGACCATTTTATAACAATATAAACCATCGGCCCCAGGATTAATGAGAAAGCAGGACTTCCAAAACATGAGCTAGAGATTTTGTTTGGATTGTGGTGTGTTCCACCCACGACAAATGAGTTGCAAACATGTACTCAACATTATGAACTTTCATTCAGAAAAACGCTACTGCAAAATGATTCCTTCACCTTAAAATTTATTTTGGTTTTCCTAGCAATGTTAGTTACAGGATATTCAAGGCCTTTAGGTCTAGTGGAGTTCAAGAGCATTACAAGTTCAAGAGCAATTACAGATGTTCTGCACATGATAGGCAATTAGAACCCTACAACATAAAGGCACTGGAAACTGCCGAATTGGCTTAGAGCATTGGTGACCATCTTTAATAATAATAATAATAATAATAATAATAATAATAATAATAATAATAATAATAATAATATATTTATACCCCGCCCATCTGGCTGGGCCTCCCCAGCCACTCTGGGCAGCTTCCAACAGAAATATTAAAGATTAAAAGATTTTTAAAGATTAAAAGCTTCCCTAAACAGGGCTGCCTTCAGCTGTCCTCTAAAAGTCTGGTAGTTATTTTTCTTTTTGACATTTGGTGGGAGGGCGTTCCACAGGGCGGGTGCCACTACCAAGAAGGCCCTCTGCCTGGTTCCCTGTAACTTGGCTTCTTGCAGAGAGGGAACCGCCAGAAGGCCCTCGGCACTGGACCTCAGTGTCCGGGCAGAGCGCTGGAGGTGGAGACGCTCCGTCAGGTATACTGGACCGAGGCCGTTTAGGGCTTTAAAGGTCAGCACCAAAACTTTGAATTGTGCTCGGAAACGTACTGGGAGCCAATGCAGGTCTTTTAAGACCAGTGTTATGTGGTCTCGGTGGCTGCTCCCAGTCACCAGTCTAGCTGCCGCATTCTGGATTAATTGTAGTTCCGGGTCACCTTCAAAGGTAGCCCCACATAGAGCGCATTGCAGTAGTCCAAGCGAGAGATAACTAGACCATGCACCACTCTGGCAAGACAGTCCGCAGGCAGGTAGGGTCTCAGCCTGCGTACCAGATGGAGCTGATAAACAGCTGCCCTGGATACAGAATTAACCTGTGCCTCCATGGACAGCTGTGAGTCAAAAATGACTCCCAGGCTGCGCACCTGGTTCTTCAGGGGCACAGTTACCCCATTCAGGACCAGGAAATCCCCCACATCTGCCCGTCTCCTGTCCCCCACAAACAGGACTTCTGTCTTGTCAGGATTCAACCTCAATCTGTTATCTCTTTTCCAATAATTGTCTACTTAGACAAGCAGCAACTCTCCAAAGTTTCAGGCGGGCAGAGGTCTACCTCAATATCCGTTCCCTTTTCAAGATCCTTTTTCCAAGATCCTTTTTTGTAAGTGTATGGGTTCAACATATATTTGCCTATATTTCTGATCCAAGGCTCCATATGTTTCTGCAAATATGAAGTGGGTGTTATTAAGCATGATGCTGATCTCCCACTGTGTATATCAGCATAGAAATAAGCGGCAGGATAGGGAAGCCTGGTCCACTCCTGGGTGCCACAATTTAAGATGGATGTTGAAAAGCTGGAACATGTACAGAGGAGGGCAACCAAGATGATCAAGGGTCTGGAAACAAGCCTTATGAGGAGCACTTGAAGGAGCTGGGTATGTTTAGCCTGGAAAAGAGGAGACTAAGAGGAGATAGGATAGCCATCTTCAAATATCATAATATCATATGGAAGATGCAGCAAGTTTCTTTTCTCCTGCTCTGCAGAGTAGGGCACAAACCAATGGATTCAAGTTATAAGAAAGGAGATTCCGACTAAACATCAGGAAGAACTTTCTGTCAGTATGAGCTGTTTGACAGTGGAACAGTCTCCATCAGGAGGTGATGGACTTTCCTTCCTTGGAGGTTTTTAAGCAGAGGTTGGATGGCCATCTGGCATGCTTAGCTAAGATTCCTGAATTGCAGGGGGTTGGAGTAGATGGCTCCTGGGCTCCCTTCCAACTCTACAACTCTATGCAACCCTACACCAGCAATCTTGCATTTCTTCCCCACTGAGCATGAGCAAGCTTGTTATAGGTAGCGAAGCATGACTTAGAGATGTCTCTACTTGTGACTGAAGCTCATGTTCACCTGGGAAAAGCTCATTGGCAAAAAAATGTGCTTTTGGTAGACATGAAGACAGTTTCAAACCCTGGAATTCCCATTTAGAGAATACCAGAGAAGGGCTTCTAACTGAAGGCAGAACAAGATGATACAGAGAAAACCTGAGTCCTGGTTCAGGCATTCATAGAACGCCTGAAGACATATGCGTCCATGTACTGGCCTCACCCCCAATGTCCTGACCCACTCAACTCCCGAATGTGCTTACAAGCCCCATTCATACCCTCCCACTCAATGCAGAAGAATAGAACAGGTTGAGCACATGCACCCGCAACACGCTTTATCGCGTCTATGGTTGTTAAAGTTGCAACCCAGCACTTCCTCCTTCTCTCATCTCCAGAAGTTTTTTGTGAATTTCAATGCATGACATTATGAGACACATCTCACAAGTGAGAGAGAGAGCAAGGAAACTCCATGTGCTATCACCATTCATGCAAACTTAATGACAGTAACTGGAAAAGAGGTGAAGAAAAGGAAACATAGGGTAGCTGCGCATTCTTCATATTGTGCAGTTCTAATCCAATACCCCAGAGCAGGGATGCCTAACCTGTGGCACATTAGCTGCTGTGGGACTACAATTCCCACCACCCCTGACCACTGTCCACAATGACTGAGAAACATTTCAAGGATCACAGATTAGCCACCCCAGCCTTAGAGCAGAGATAGGCAATGAGGTATGCTTCAGAAATTGTTGCACTACGATTCCCAGCAGCCTCAGACAGTATAGGATGGGAGGGATGATAGGATTTCAATCAGGGAAGGTGTGAGTTGGAGTCCACAACGTCTGGAGGGCACCACATTGACTACCCCTGCTCTAGGGTAGTCACAGTCATTTAAGGAAGAATGCACAGGGCTAGACAGACTCTATATAAAGGCAGCCTTCATGTGTCAGATAAATACTGTATACATTTCTAAGCATTGTTTGAAATCAGCAGCTTAATTAGTGAACATTCTCAAACAAATCAGTCTTTAAGTCACTCTGTCTTACAGACCAGTACATTACTTACTTGTTATCATTAATAAATTCCAGAATCTCCTGTTCCAATTTTAGCAGCATCATTCTGTCCCTTGGAGGGTGGGAGAGACAGCAGGGAGAAAAGGAGAGGAAAAATCATTCAGAAATGGCTATACAATTCTCTCTGAAAAATCTGAAGATTAATATCCTCCTCCACTCCAATATTAATCAAAACGTTCAATGTAATTCAACATTGAAGACATCACTACCCATCCTGCATTGTGAGATGCAGAACAGATGTAGCAAGTTAAAAGTAGACCATTCCTGTTCAGGTGGATTCATTTTGGTGCAGTGATTACGCTTCTAGAAGCACAATATCCCATGGGCTCTCATTGTGCTTGTATTATTGAACAGAAACAGTACATCAGAACAGGCAATGACTGGCATTCCGTTTTGACATTGTTTATTAGTGAGATGGCAGGAGGCACTTTACAGAGAAGTATTTGGAAACTATTTATAGGTGGTTTTTAGAGCTGTTAACATTCCTTCCTGACTAACTCATTCCACTTATTTTTTTCTCTTTCTGTTCTTATGCACAGTATACGAATGCATCTGTTTTGTTAGTCTGCAATGCTAGAATTATTCTAATCTTGCTAAGATACTCCAGGAGGTCCACTGAATATTGCAGTGTTACTGAAGCAAAGTGGATATTGGATGGGAAACCACTATATTCTCCATATAACAACAGGGCTAAGTATTAAATGTTTGCTTAAAAATAATTCCACGGGGGTTTGAGCCAGCATGGTGTAATGGTTAAGAGTGTTGGACTAGAACTGGGAGAGCAGGATTTACATCCCAACTCAGCCATGAAGCTCACTGGGTGTCCCTGTGCCAGTCTCCATCTCTTAGCCTAACCTACTTCACAAGGTTGTTGTGAGGATGAAATGCAGAGCAGAACAATGGACACCACTTTGAGATCCTCAGAAGATAAAGGTGATATATAAATGTAATAAAGAAGCAGTAATAGGAAGAAAAATACGATGACGACTAGACCAGGGATGAGGAACCTGTGGCCTTCTAGATGATGTTGGACTCCAACACACCTCAGCCCTAGCAACAGTATACCATTACCATTCAATAATAAGAGTAATTCCTATTAACAAACCAACAGTGAACATGTTGTTTCCAGTTATTTTGTTATATTTAATCCTTGCAGCTGGTGAAGGTTAAAAATACCGAAACAGGGCCCTGTCCTGGCTTTGGATTATTGGGGACTCTACCTTACTTTAAAGACTTCCACATCAATCGCTGCATCAGCATTTTCTGACTTTGGACTACTGTGATCTTTATCTGACTATAAAAGATTCCTACATCAAATACTGTGTTGATATTTTATATCAAAAGACTCCTTATGGAACTGGAACCTGTACAATTCAATTAGATACTATTGAACTGAGAAATTATATTGAAAAACTTTCAGTTTGCGAAGACTATTTAAACATTTTGTCACATAAATTGTATGGTTGCATGTATTTTCGTTTTTTATGTTCACTGTTGGTTTGTTAATAGGAATTACTCTTATTATTGAATGGTAATGGTGGCCTTGTTCTGATTCTTATTTGTGTGTATATTAACGGCCTCGGTCCTATATACCTGAAGGAGATCCAACGCCGAGGGCCTTCTGGCGGTTCCCTCATTGCGAGAAGTGAGGTTACAGGGAACCAGACAGAGGGCCTTCTCGGTAGTGGCACCCACCCTGTGGAACGCCCTTCAAACAGATGTCAAGGAAATAAGCAGCTATCCTATTTTTAAAAGACATCTGAAGGCACCCCTGTTTAAGGAAGTTTTTAATATTTAATGCTGTATTGTTTTAATATTCAATTGGGAGCCACCCAAAGTGGCTGGGGAGACTCAGCCAGATGGGCGGGGTACAAATAATAAATTATTATTATTACTCCAATTTTGTAATACTAGCAACAGTATAGCCAATAGTCAGGGATGACAGGAGTTGAAGTTCAGAGATGTCGGGGTGGGGGGACTCAGGTTCCCCATCTCCAGCCCAGATACTTTCTCACTCTCTGAGCTTGGACCCTCTTTAATCTCTTACTCATGGCTAGCACCAGTGGTCAAGCAGGTAAGAGCACTGAGAGAAAATTAATTTTAAAGGGGACCCCAGGGAAGGCATCCTTAGTGGACCCTAATGAGGTGCTGCCTAAGAATGTCACATGCTGAGACAGGGTCTGGACCCTAAAACCACTCAACAGTCCACTTATTCCAAGGCCTCACCATGGCCACTTTATGCTCAAGATGCTGGAAAGTAAGATCCTAACTACATATCACATGTGCCTTTGTGGCTAGCACGGCTGGACAAACAGAGTGCATTCTAGAGGATTCTCAATTAGTGCTCTTCAACACTTTCCACATCTCATGAGTTAAAGAGCCCATTGATAGGTGCTTGCCTACCTCCACTATGCAGCTACCACCACCACCACCACCACCATAGATTCCAACAGTTGCTGATACTTTCTGATCCCTCTCCCATACTTTCTCTTTAACCAGGCAAGCTTGCAGGAACACCTCCTTATTCCCACTTGCAAATCTGCCACATAACCACAGAGAAACCTACCTTGGGTTTTTCTTCAGTGTACTCACTAAAAATTCATGCAAATCTATTCCAGTGGAGTCTGTGTATTCCTGGCTGGAATCTATAACAAAGAAAACAGCAACATACTCAAGAAAAGCCATGTTCACAGGGAGAATATCCATGGAGTCAAAACAAGCAAGAATATAAAAGGGGTTCTGACAGTGTTGGAAGGACCAAGTTAACTGCTGCCTCTGCCTTTACCACAACCATGGCTTCCTTTGGAGTCAATGGTGGAAAGACCATTTGTAGGACATAAATCTAGCACTTTGAAAGAACAACAGTCCATATTTGAGGGCAAAGTTGCCACCCCAGAACCCTCAAATATACCCAATATTGATTTTTTACCCACCCTTTAGCTGCTTGTTCTACCACCAACTGCCTGAACAATCATATGCTAAATTATTGTACATGACAGGATTACTGGCTTTACACAAATCTTGGGAGGAGAACTTCTTAAATTTATAACAAGCACTGCTTTGTGGAACAGAATGTGGACCAGAAAGGAAAAAGGAATTAATTAAAGGCTTGTCTGATCAGTTAAGGTGTGTAATGACTGTTTTCTCAAGATTTTCATTAGTGGTCTACCTGTGCCCATGTGAGCAAAGAATTTCAGAGTGCTAAGGATACTAGGAGAAGGGGACGACAGAGGATGAGATGGTTGGACAGTGTTCTTGAAGCTATGAACATGAGTTTGACCAAACTGCGGGAGGCAGTGGAAGACAGGAGTGCCTGTCGTGCTCTGGTCCATGGGGTCACGAAGAGTCGGACACAACTAAACAACTAAACAACAAAGGATACCAAGGAAATTTGATCTTTGCATATTCTAATATGAATTGTTCAACCATTGCTTGTAACACATGTATGTACTTTCAAAGTTATGTTTCAAATAATTATTGAAATATATGCTGAAATGCAATTTTCTGCAGATTGTTTTTTATTGTAGATTAACATGAAAATGGAATGGAATGGAATAAACTTACAGGTGGACACATGCAAATGTGTATCAGTGGGGATGGGAAAACTTTGGCTCTCCAGATGTTCCTAGACTTCTGCTATCATTATCCCTCTCTATTTGCCATGCAGGCTGAGGCTGATAGGAACGGGAATCCAAGAACAGCTGGAGTGCCACAGGTTCCTCATCATTGTGATATAGACTGGAAATCCACTCCTAGAAAGTTGTGACAGGTGCCCTTATTAGACAGACAGACAGAGAGAGGTTGACATATAATACTGTCATACTCCTTTCCCCTTGTCATGTGGTCAGCTTGCATGCACAAACTGAAGAGAAAGTCCCAGACCCCTGGTAAATAGGGAAACAAAAACTACTGCTCATCTTTGCCCACAGAAATCAAGTTGATTCCAGAACTGAGGCTGTCTTACCTCTAGATAGCATTTTCTTGGGTGCCTTCTCCTTATTTTTCTCTTTTTCATCTTTTTCAGGGCCATCTTTTGCAGACTTGTCATCTTCCTTGTCAGAGGGGCAGCTGATGTGCAACTGTATGATATCCTAGCAACAGGACAAAATCCACACTTTGAAGGCCTCAGAGCCAATGTTTTGCAACCAACAAAAGCTGGAAATATGGTATGGTGACCGATTTGATTCCAATAAGAAATTTTACTTCTGGGTAGAATGGCTAAGAATATAAGAAGAGCTTGCTGGATTAGGCCAGTGGCCCATCTAGTCCAGCATCCTGTTCTCACAGTGGCTGAATAGTTGCCTGTGGGAAATCAGCAAACATGATCTGAGTACAAGAGCACTCTCCCTTCCTGTAGTTTCCAGCAACCGGCTAGTCACCCCGGGTGATTTTTGCCTCCCTAGGCAACATGTGGCTACATGCTTGCTCGTGTGGTTTATGTCGAGTTATGATTTTTATGCTATGAACCTGTTCTTAAGTTAAAAGGTTGATTGCAATGGATAAGATGTCATTTTAGTCCATCTGCTTCCCCTCTCCTCTCCAAACCTGACGTTACCCCCCCCCCCAAAAATAGAATGCTTTAGATTGTAGGTAACTGATGAGTAATTATATTCAGAAAGTGGGGGATTTTTGCCAGGTCAGTAAGGAACCCTGTGGATGTTTGCCTTCCTGCCTACAATGTGGCATGGCTCACTTAACTAATCTGTACTATTCTTGCAAGCCCTTGTGGTAGGTATATTTTGTTGCTCATTTGTTGCATTTATACCCTACCTTTTTTCCAAGGAACACAGACAGGGTGGTGTAAATGGCTCCCTCCCTCCCCTTTTAATTCCCTGTGAGGTAGGTTGGGCTGAGAGGCAGCAATTGGCCCAAGCTTAACCAGTGAGCTTCATGGCTGTGTGAGCATTGGAACACTGGTCTCCCAATCCCTGGTCTGAGATTCTAACCATAGCTGTCTCTGGCACCTTGTTTGCTCCTGTCCTTAGATTGCAACACACTATATACAACCTGAACTAGGTGGGGGCTCTGTCATAAAAATGCATGCTATGGGTGCAGTTTACTGCTATCTTATGGCTTTGAGGTTAAAATCCCCTACAGTGATCTGATCATAGGTCTAGTTTGGTATCACTAGAAGATTAAAAGCTTCTTTAATACACCCTGAAAACCTTGTCTGAATTTGACTCTTTATGGTTTTAATCTGATGGCTTGAATATGTTTCAATAGGAGCTCATATAGGAAGGTATGTTTTTAGACTTGGGAGACAGTAAATCAGAACAGGGGTTTGCTATGAAAGCACACACACTAGCATACAGTAAGCCTGCAACTTATGCTGGGTTTGCGTTCCGGGGACTGTGCCTAAATCCAAAATTGAGTGTAGTCAAAAGCCACTGAGGTTGATTGCCAAAGTCATTTTTCCCAGACCCCTGCTCCCCTTGTATTTTTATTTATTTATTATTATTTGCCATACACATAAAGCTGAATGTGCACAAGTTGTCGGCTTACTGCATCCAGATGACAAATTACAATTTAACCAGGACTATCATTTTTCTTTTAAAGGCTTGAAACTTTCCTACAGGTAAGCTTTCAACCTTGATCAGAACTATGAAGAAAAATAATCACTGAAAGCAGTCTCTCCTGTGTCTGGAAAAGTGATGTGACTACAACCAGGCTTACCTGGGTATCCAATGTCCCATCCACAAAGGGGCTAGAAGACTCTTCACATACAGCCAGGCTCCTGACTAGCTTCAGCTTTGAATTTGACTGCAAAAGGAGGGGGGGGGGAATCTGTAGTAAGACACAGGCAGCTAGAATTCCCTTTTAATATATAACTGAGCTGCTGCTCAACTAATGCTAATTAGGTTAGCTCTATACTAATGAGAAATGCAATTACATTTTGTCCAGTAGTAACACATGGCAAAGCAGTCAAGCAGAAGACACCAACATGCTTGATAGAGATTCAAGTCTGCCACCTGTGGAGGTACTTAGCCTGCTAACACAGTGACTTGAAGGTCATGTACATTGATAGGGTTTCCCTGAAGCTAACCAACCCATTTAATAATCCGCTGACTGAAGGTAAGTGACAAAAAGGAATGACTAACTTCTTCCTGCCTTAATTGAAAGCATGTCATTAAACTGCTGCCTTCTTGACAAACGTAGTTATTCTGGGTAATCTACTATAGTAGCATTTTTTTTAAATGCTTAAAATAAATGCCTGCCTCAGACTGTTTGGTGAATGGACCTGCAAGTGAAATTGTGTAAATGTAGCATCACAAAAGTATTTTACTTGAACAGAAGTAGTCATGGTGAAATATGGTCCTGGGAACCATAGTTAAGATATTATCTCCAATATAATAATGGGAAGTTAAAGGTGCATATGACAAGGGCATAAGGGAATCAAACTGAAGAAAAAGTACAGTGCCATAGCACTTTAATCTCAAAAGATTTGGGGCAGATATAAATTACAAATTCAGAGGACATGCCCAGCTGATCTTAAAAATCACAATGATACCTAGGAGTAAAGGGCAACCTCTGCTGAGGCTTTAACTGGTTAACCGTTAAGTGCAAGGGATGAACAGTGAAAAGCAAGAAGATTTGGGATAAAGGAGCAGGAAGAGTAATATCTGGAGCCCTGATAGGAACGAGAGATTCTGGGACTCAATTCCAAGGAGAACTGCAGAAAGACAGAGTCATGTAAGCTCTTGCTGCAGCATCACCTGGTAAAAAGAAATCAACAGTATCTTACCTTGGCTCTTTTTCTAACATGCCCATGATTGGATGTCCGCCTCTGCAACAAAAAAAGGAGGGGAGGAACAATGGTGGAAAAATCACTCCAGTTGTGCATTCTATGAGATGTAAGATACTTGCTAGGGGGGAAATCACAACACATTGGGAGGAATTAAATGTAACAGTATGGGAATTGTTCCATCAACACAAGCATTTCAGCTTGCTGGAAACAATGTTCTCTCCTCTCCCCACACATTTTTCTGGGGGTTCTCCTGATACATACTCCTAGGCAATCTGGACAGGCACAGGGGTGAGGGGGAGTCCCACTGTGCTAGCAGAAGTCCATGCCATATATTATCTTGCAAGAATCTAATGCAAACAGGCCAATTCTGCATACATTTTGCACAGGATCAAAACTAGCTATGGCAGGAAACCACCATAACCATGTAAAGATCAAATAAGAAAATAAAATGCAAGAGAAACATTGTGTGGTCAAGTCCAGTTTAACCATCAGATTTCATTGATTTAAAAGGACGCCTACAACTGAGGTCTGTTAAAATCATGGTGTCCTTTCTCTCTCCTACAAGGGACGCGGGAGGCGCTATGGTCTAAACCACTGAACCACTTGGGCTTGGGGCCTACAAATACATCTCAAAGCTCATCTTTTTCTGTGAAGTTTTTGCAAAATTTCACGCTTCTCTCCAAAGTGATGTCTAGGTGCATAAAATTGCATTTGTCCATGTCTCTCTTGCTCATCCCCTCAGTTCTCTCTTTTCACTGCATAGCTTTAGATTGCCACAACCTTTGGAGCAGGTATTTGCCTGTTAATTCCTATGCCTTCTGTGTTTCTTTGGAGCAGGATTTGTGTGTCTGCAATATAAAGTGGCTTGAACATCTTCCTGGGTCCATGTCCCACTCTTTTTTTAATACTGAAGAGATGAAGCCATCATGGCCACAGTAAATCAGCAATTCTACACACAATTATCTGGGAGTAAGTCTCACTGAACTCAATATGACTTACTTCTGGGTGGATTGTACTGTAAGAAGTCCATAGGACTCATCTATGTGATGGGGTAGGGAAAAAAAAGAAACAAGAATCACCTCTCCTCATACGAACTGACCCAGACCCTGCAATTATCATGTGAGGTCTTTCTTCATGTGCCTCCTCCACAATACGTTTGGAGGGTAGCAACCTGAAAAAGGGCCTTTTCTGTGGTGGTTCCCTGTTGGTGGAATGCTCTCCTCAGACTGGCTTGCCTGGCACTTTCATTACATATCTTTAGGTGCTAGATAATAACAATTATCTCAAAGCAGGCCCTGGACTGATTAACATTCTGTGTACTTTTATATATGTTTGTGTGAGTGGGGTTAATGTTTTGTTCTTGTTTTTATTATGTCTTTTGAGTTCTCATTTTGTATTTTTATGTTGTCAACCGCCCTGTGATCTTCGGATGGAGAGCAGTATACAAAACCGATGACAATAGCAGCAGCGGCAACAAAAACATTGGCCTGGAAAAGATTTCCTAAAATGATCCAGCAAAGTACAGTGGTACCTCTAGTTACGAACTTAATTCGCTCCTGAGGTCCGTTCTTAACCTGAAACGGTTCTTAACTAGAGGCGTGCTTTCACTAATGGGGCTTTTTGCTGCCGCGGCAGCGCCAGCACACGATTTCCATTCTCACCCTGGGGCAAAGTTCTCAATTTGAGGTAACTCTTCCAGGTGAGCAGAGTGTGTAACCTGAAACGTTTGTAGCCTGAGGCGTTTGTAACTCCAGGTACCACTGTATATGGCAGCATGACAAGAACCTCGCCACCGATTACCATGGCTCTTTCTCTAACAGTACCAGGTTCGCACCATGCTGAGATTAATGAGTAATTTGGTGGTAGAATACGGTACTGCAGAAGTCCAGAACTGTTGGAACCCCTAATTAAGTGAACTTAACAAAGGGGCCAAAAAGGACCTCTGCCTGATATACTGTAATAGGGAGTCCAAGATCTACTGCCAGTTAGCATTGGGCTTTGATGGGTCTGTTGGTATACATGAAATTCTTCCTCCAATTACCTGTGATTCTTGCCGTGTGCTACTCTCCTCCCCATCCTTCTCAACCTCCTCTTTGCTTGGTGACCTGGATACAAATTTGTTTTTGTTCACAGATTCCTCAACCACTTTCTTTTCCAATTCTTTCATTATCTCCAGTGTCTCCTGTGTTGTGTTGCTGTTAGACATCTTCAGCACAGTATAGCGTTAGTGATGGACACCTGCAGGTGGGACAGAAGGAATGGAGGTCAGTGCATCCAAGAATAAAGGCTTCTCTTTTTTTGTTGTTTTCCCATTCCCTTTCTTTCCCTTTTCATTTTTATACAGAATTCCCCGTTTCCTTGCTCTTTGTCACATACTGAAGCTATACTTGCTCAGGATCTTGGCTTTAAAGTCCTTCTTCATATTATTGAAGATCTGACACTACACTTTCCATACCTCTATGTCATCTGCTGGAAGGGGTTGGGGATGCAATATTCCATTTGGATTTTAACCCTTTCCCTCCCCACTGCAGTCCTGACAATACACACACACACACACACACACACACACACACACACACACACACACACACACCACACCCATCTGGGTTGCCCCAGCCATTCTGGATGGCTCCCAACAAAAAATAGTAAAAGTACAATACCACATCACACACTAAAAACTTCCCTTAACAGGGCTGCCTTCAGATGTCTCTTTAAAATCACACAGCCGTTTCTCTGTTTGACATCTGCTGGGAGGGCGTTCCACATGGTAGGTGAGACTACCAAGAAGGTCTTCTTCCTGGTTCCCTGTAACCTCACCTTTTGCAATGAGGGAACCACCAGAAGGCCCTCGTGCTGGCTTTTTGGTATTTTGGCCTTCAGTGTCCGGGCTGAATGATGGGAGGTGGAGACACTCCTTCATGTATACAGAGCCGAAGTCATTTAGGGCTTTAAAGGTCAGCACCAACACTTTGAATTGTGCTCAGAAACATACTGGGAGCCAATGCAGTTTTTACAGGTCTGGTGTTATATGGTCTCGGTGGCTGCTCCTAATCACCAGTTCAGCTGCCACATTCTAGATTAGTAGTAGTTTCCAAGTCACCTTCAAAGGTAGCCCGATGTAGAGCGCATTGCAGTAGTCCAAGCAGGAGATAACCAGAGCATGCACCACTCTGGCGAGACAGTCTGCAGGCAGGTAGGGTCTCAGCCTGCATACCAGATGGAGCTGGCAGACAGCTGCCCTGGACACAGAATTGACCTGCACCTCCATGGACAGCTGTGAGTCCAAAATGACTCCTAGGCTGCAGACCTGGTCATTCAGGGGCACAGTTACCCCATTCAGGACCAGGGAGTCCTCCACACCTGCCCACCTCCTGTCCCCCAGAAACAGTACTTCTGTCTTGTCAGGATTCAACCTCAATCTGTTTGCCCCCAACCACCTCTGGACACCCACACAGGACGTTAATTGCCTTCACTGGTTTTGAGAGGTAGAGCTGGGTATCATCCACATATTGGTGAACACCCAGCCCAACTCCCCTGATGATCTCTCATACAGGTATGAAAAAGCATGGAGGAGAGTACAGAGCTCTGAGGCACCCCACAAGTGGGTGCCCAGGGGTCCAAGCTGCTAACTGCATCATTGCCAGTGAGAGCTTCCTCCACAATGCAAATAGCAGTGGATTGGAGGAGGCTATCTTAATCAAGATTACAGGGGCTGTGGGGGGAACTCACTGCAGTTCCAGCTGAGCACCACCATGGCAGCTATTTTTGTTTTGAAAACCAGTCATATTAAACACAAAAACTCATTTATGCCTGGCCCTCAATGGCTTTGCTTACCAGGGGCAAAAGTAGGTTTTGCCTGCCTCTGCCACTGTCTGTGAAGGCACCTCTGAACTATCTCACCAGTAAGTGAATGCTTACTTCCCCACATATAAATGCCTAGCAAAGTGTTGTATTTGGTGACACTGCTCTCGTGAAGACAAAACCTACTTCCCCCGTCTGTTGCATTAAAATGGATCTTTCTAGTTCTATTTGTGTATCTATCCACTAGCCTTTGCCTTTCTGTATCTGCTCGCTTTGTTTGCTTAACTGAAGTAAAGCCATGATAACCTACACTTGATCCCTTCAGGAATGTGTTAGACTAGAATGCCTATACAGTCTTACCTTGGATTCCAAACCCCCTGGAGCTCGAATGCTTTGGCTCCCGAATGCCGCAAACCCAGAAGTGATTATTCCTGTTTGCAAATGTTCTTTTGGAACCCGAATGTCCAATGGGGCTTTTGCGGCTTCTGATTGGCTGAAGGAGCTTCCTGCAACCAATCAAAAGTCGTGATTTGGTTTTCGAATGTTTTGGAAGTCGAACGGACTTCCGGAATGGATCCCATTCAACTTCCAAGGTACGGCTGTATATGGTATAGCAATACAATCTCTCTTTTTTTTACCTTGAACATAATAGAACTAGCCCAAACCTGTTTAAACTGCTTATACCTGCCTAGTGTGCTCAGACCGCTTCTAACTGCTTTACGCCTGCTTCTTGGGAGAAAAGCAATGACAAACCTAGACAGCATCTTAAAAAGCAGAGACATCACCTTGCCGAGAAAGGTCCGTATAGTTAAACTATGGTTTTCCCAGTAGTGATGTATGGAAGTGAGAGCTGGACCATAAAGAAGGCTGATTGCCGAAGAATTGGTGCTTTTGAATTATGGTGCTGGAGGAGACTCTTGAGAGTCCCATGGACTGCAAGAAGATCAAACCTATCCATTCTGAAAGAAATCAGTCCTGATTGCTCACTGGAAGGACAGATCCTGAAGCTGAGGCTCCAATACTTTGGCCACCTCATGAGAAGAGAAGACTCCCTGGAAAAGAGCCTGATGTTGGGAAAGATGGAGGGCACAAGGAGAAGGGGACGACAGAGGACGAGATGGTTGGACAGTGTTCTTGAAGCTATCAACATGAGTCTGACCAAACTGCGGGAGGCAGTGGAAGACAGGAGTGCCTGGTGTGCTCTGGTGCATGGGGTCACAAAGAGTCGGACACGACTAAACAACAAGTTTTCTGGATCTGTGTCAGGTCTTTGTGTAGTCTTAGAAAGAGATGAGCACCACCCAAAGCTCTGGGTCAGTCCTCTTGGAGTGATAGCCCAGGGAATTGACCACTCAGCAGAGTTTTAGAAATAAAGTATGGTTGTGCCTACTTTCATGTTTCCTGACTTCATCTCTTGATAGGAAGCGAACGAACAAAGGGCATATTTTTGCCACAGGTCCCCTACCCAACACACTAGACACTGGGTAGCCTGGTTCACTCAGAGGGATCACACAGGTGTGTGACATAGAAATGCACTCTGTCAACCCAAAGTAGAGGTGTTCTTGCAACACACAAGCTACACGTGCAACTCATCATAATTATAGGCAATTTCTCAGTGCTCTAGAACAGAAGGTCTGCAATGTAACAGAAATGAACTTTCTATAAAAAATATGTTGTAATTATGCCACTCTCCTGCTAATTATGCTGCATTCAATGTGGATCGTTATTTTGCCATGTTCTGTTTCATTATTTAAGACCTGTAAATCACTTAAAGATTCCTTTGGAAATAGGACGTGGTTCAGAAATGATTTTAAATAAATAATAAATTAAGAAATAAATAAGGAGATGGTGAAGAAAACAATTTCCCCCATGAGGAACAAAGACAAAGACAAGCTATCAATTTCAGGAACTGGAACTCAATTTTTATTTCAGTCTGGGAAAGGCCTACTGAAAGAGAAGCATTTAAGGTCAGCCATTAAATGAGCAAAAAATATATTCCCTCTATTAAGTAAGCCTGAACAATTAATGCTCACTGATTCTGTGCTCAAGACAATAACGTGGATTAGAATCCCTACTTCACACATTAGTGTCCATTAGTCTTTCCTTCTAAGTGCCTTGATTGCTGCAACATATTTAAGGGATATTAGTCACTCCTTAACATGTAGTAAATGGCCTTGTGTGCCTCTCCTTCTTTGGGTAGCACTACATGGGCCTGTCAGGCTGCCAGAAAAGCCCTTCTGCCCGTGGTCCAACATTGTAAGCAGAAACGGGCACGACTTGGCAGTAATTAACTTTATTGCTCAGTAACTAGGGAGATAGCATAAAGCTAAGCAAGTCAGCTGCAGAAGCTAAAGTTCCTGCCCCCTTCTTCCCCTATTGATACTTGCCTCCTTGCATTTTTCACTGTGACTCAGCTTTTCTTAATTGTTCCAGCCTTTTCTTGACTCTTTGTTCCTGGGCTGAGAATCATAGAATCTTAGAGTTGGAAGGGACCACAAGGGTCATCTATTCCACCCCCCGCAATTCAGGAATCTCAGCTAAAGCATCCATGACAGATGGCCATCCAACCTCTGTTTAAAACCTCCAATTGGCCTCCCAATCTGGCCCGCGACGACCCCCGCCGCCTGCTGCCGTCGCCCACTCTTACGGCGCGCAGCGCGTCGGCACTCTTCCAGGTCGGAAAAAAGCACCGAAAATCGTTTGTGCGCATGCATATAGGCCTCTCCCGACCCTCTTTCCGGTGCACTTCCGGGTCGGGGAGGCCCATACGCATGCGCACAAACGATTCCCGGTGCTTTTTCCGACCTGGAAGCGCGCCACCAAGTGTGTGTGCGCATGCGCACGGGCGCGCACTCCCCTGCCCTCCGGCCCAAAGCTGGGTAAGTCTGGGGACCCCTGATCTACGCACACTTAGGTGAGGAATTGTATTCTTGAAATGTTATCTAAATGTTGATTTAATTTAATGCATGTAACCATTATTAATATTGACTATTTTCAGTTGTTATCTCTGAAAAACTTAGAAAACAATAGAACCATTATACGATTTACACAACCCTTTAAAGATTAGGTAAGGAACCACATATTTAAATCGAGTGTGACAATTTATAAAATTATAGTAATTTAGTATTTTGATTTATATAACTGTCACAAAATGTATGCATTATTTGATACTTCCAACTGATGAAGATTTATACATCGAAACAGGGCCCTGTCCTGGTCTCTCATCAATACTGACTGCAGACATCAACTTGATTATGGACTTATGAACCTGTTCCTTCCTCAAGATTATCATTTTCAATATTGTTATGAATCTCTGTGAAATTGAGTTCGCAATTTTTATTTGTTTGTAATCTCCGTTAGAATACATGCAATTGAATGGATTATTGTTTGTTATAATTTACTAGTGACTTGCAAGCAGGGATTACTCCCACAATTGAAACTCACATTGACCAGAGTTCTTGGTGTTTTTCTCTTGCTGTAATTAAGAACAAGTTCTCCAATTGGAGTACTCGCAGGAAGGCCAGTATTTCCCAGTTATCAGTGCTTATACTACATTTTTAAAGATTTGTCTTGAGAGCATCTTTAAAAATATCTTGATGTTCACCAGTATTTCGATTTCCATTCTTAAAATGGAATGGAAGACGATAATCAGGCATCCGAACAACATGACCTGTCCAACAAAGTTGATGTTGAAGAATCATTGCTTCGGCACTGGTGATCTTTGCTTCTTTCAGAACATAATGCACAGGTTGACTTGCTGATTGCATCTCTACCATCACTAGCTAAAGTGGCCTCACTGCTGCCAGACATCAGGGGCAGCATGTCCCATTTTTGCCACTTGAGACAAAATGGGAAGTGCCAGCTCACTGTGAGGCTGCCTGCCCTGCCAGTGGAGAAGCACCAATTTCCAGCAAAATCTCACCAAAATCTTGCAAGATCTCTCACACTCCATGAGATCTCACCAGAAATCAGCACCAATGCTAGTGTCACTTCTGTGCCAGTGGTACAGGCAGCATGGCAAGTGAGGCGCCCATGAGGGAGCAATCTTGGGGCCTTCAGCCGCCCGAGGCAACTACTTCACCCCACAAGATTCCCCTCCCTTTGTGATAGAGAATAACAGAAGATAACAGCTTCCTATTGCCTTTTAATTTTTGCTAAATTAGCCTGCTATTGCAGGGATTCTTTACTTTATTTTTTGGGTGCCACAAACTATGACGAGGGATTCTTTTAAGCAAACAAGTGCTTAAACACACACACACACACAAACGCAGTCTTCGTAATTTCCAGGTAAATACACAGCCACAAATTCACAAATGGTGCAGTTCTGAAAGTAAAGAGCTTTTTCATAGATTATTTTGCGCAAGGAAGGGGAAATGACCAACATTTGTCACCTTCCAGGGCCTGTAAATGCAAGAAGCACACACACACACAGACCCCACTCAATGCTTTGAAACTGAAGTGACTGTACTAGGGGTGGTACCTTTGCCTGCTTTTAGTGACGCAAGGACAGTTACTTCCTGCCCGCCCCTGGTGGGAGAGAGCTGAAGGAGCTAACTACATACGTTCCCCATCCACAAGAGGCTGGTCAGTATGTTTACAGCTATCAAACATACAATGAACTCCCTCTGGATTATTTCCCCTCCCCAGCATTCAAACTAAAAGCAGCAGCATTGTGTGTTCCGCTGAAGTTTCTCATTAAAGAAAACAGAAAAGGCTCCTTCTCAGAAGGTTTTCCTTTCTGTGTGAATGAATCAGCCGCGCTCCCTCAGGACAAGCGTGGGTGTAAGCAAGGAGGCGGCTGACATGATCCACTGTGGCAAGCAGGACTTGCGGAGAAGTACAAGTTCACAGGGCTCAGGAAGGAAGAAAAGAAGGTGGGCGACGAGGACAGGCAGGCTATGCCAATCACTTTCCGCCAGGCAGATACAACAAATTATGTAGCTACATCATCAGGAAAGCTACTTGTTAAAAATCTGGGTCAGGGAAGGAGAACACACACAGAAACACACAGAGAGAGCAGCAGAGGAGAGATGCCGAGTCTTCTATTAAGTCTGAGGAGCTAAGCCAGGTGGAAGAAGCCAGACACAGCATCTTGAGGAACCGGATAATAATGGGTTTCTTCCGCTTGACCCACTGAAGCCAATGCTCGAATTACAGGTCCCCTTACTTACTGTGATGCCCTCTTAGCTGCTGCTTTTTAATAGTAATTTTTATTAAAGTTGTCTCTTTTTCAGTTTCATTTTCAAAGGCTATTGGGGAGGCGGAGCATGATTTGTCTAAAATTGGAAAGAGTCAGCAGTTGAGATTTATGGGTTTATTTATGGGAGACCCTACTTTCCCTGCCCCCACAACAAATCAAGCATTGACTGAAGCGAAGGCAAGCTGGCGTTGTTCCATCATTTTACCCATCCCCACGGAAACTGATTTTAAAAAGGAAATAAAGCTTTCTCCTTGAGATTCACTACAACTAACAGCAGCCTGCTCCCTATCTGAATCAGATTTCAAAAACCAGACTGAGCACACTAACAAACGTAATCCAGTCAACATCAAGGACCTCCTTCCTGAGGGTAGCTAATTCTCTCAAAGGTTGCCATATAGAATCATAGAATCATGAAAACTTCAAACAAACAAAGATGCTGAGGAAGTTTTCCTTTAACTTTTCTGTCATGTGGTCGGTCATAAGAAGGCTCCCGTTGGGGTCAAAAGTAATTCTATCAAGTTCAATCTTCTTCTTCTTCTTCTTATTCTTATTATTATTATTTTATCTGAGAATTCAAAAGGAATCCTCCTATCCATTTCTAGAAACCAGATTCCTACACACATAGCTCTCCTTGGAATATCAGCTTATTTTCAGCTTCCAGAGCCATTCTTAAGCAAGGCAGATGTCCATGGTAGACACAGGGTGGAACTTAACATCACATACTTCCAGTTGTTTCATCTGCACAAGCATTTCGGCTTGCCCTTGGTCACCCTGGTTCATGACATTTGCCAGGAAAAAGACAGTCAGAGTGCAGCCTTCTTGGTTCTCCTCGACTTCTCAGCAGCTTTTAATACTGTTGACCAGTCTTCACTTACCCCACTGTCCTGTTCACAGTTGTGAAGAATATTCTTACATTATGAGTATTCTGTGTCACCATTAAGAGAAAGAGGTAGGAATAGGCCAATATATATGTGGACTGTCCCTGGATCAAGTGACCTTTCTTCAAGTTCTCAAAGTTCTTAACCTAGCTCAAGGTTGTCATCTGAACTAGCCAGGTGTTTAACTGATAATCTTGCCAAAGCCATCTTGCAAAAAAATGGCATGTAGACATTCCATTTTGGCAACTGCAACCTGGGTTTAAGGAGCCATTTTGTGCTTAGCTTATATAGCTGTGTTTCTAAGACTGATTTGGAGTGAAGTGATATTAGTGGTGATGACACCCACTTCTCTCTCTCCAATTCATCTGAATCAGGAGTGGCAGTTCAAGTGCTTGTCTGTTGCCTGGAAGTGGCAATGAGCTGTATGGGGACCAATAAATTGAAACTGAATCCAGATAAGACAGAGGTACTATGTGTTGCAAGTTCTCAAGTTCAGGAAACATGGGGACTGGCAGTTCTGGATGGAAGGAACAGATATACCACCAGGTGCCATAGGAAAGCCCTAGACATATCAAGAGATCCAACGCACCCTGGTCACCATTTCTTCGAGTTTCTGCCATCGGGATGGAGATATAGAACAATGCAGGCAAGAACGAGTTGTCTCAAGAACAGTTTCTTCTCTAGAGCGATTTTGGCCTTAAATGGAAAGTCTGGACTTTGAAGTCATCTTATTTTTACTTGTTACATTGTATCATGTTGCATTGTTTTAATTATTGTTTTGTAGTAATTTTGGATTACAGTATGTGGAATATCTGAGCTTTATCTGAGTGGATGTGGTAACCGAGTAATTTCGTTGTTCCCACAAGGGGACAATGACAATTGAAAAAAAATTCTTTTTCTTTCTTTTCTTAACAGATGCATAGCTTGTGGGTACTCCTTGGTCCATCTAGGTCTCCTGAGATCCAGGTGACCTTGGTGGTTAGGAGTGCCTATTTCCAGTTATGGCTGGTTCTTCAACTATGACCCTTCCTGGATAAGATATTGTGGTCACAATAATTCATGCTCTGGTAATTTCTAGTTCGGACTATTGCAATCAGCTCAATGTGGGGCTGCCCATGAAAACAGCTTGGAAGCTGCTAATAGTGCAGAGTGAAACAGCGAGGCTGCTGCTGATCATCTCTGACCAGACACATATGACGCTGGTTGAAAGATTTGTACTAGTTGCCAATTCACTGCCAAACTGAATTTGAGGCGTTAATATTGATACATAAAGCCCTATACATATAACTTGGGCCCAAAACATCTGAAGGAGTACCTCCTCCCATATCAACTTTGCCTGGGAGTTATGATCAGCAAGGGAGGGCCTGCTTGTAGTGCTACCACTACAGCGCGTGAAAGGGCATTTTCTCAAGCGACACCCCCCCCCCCGAGGTGTGTCTTGACCTATCACTGTACACATCCAACAACTGGTCAGGACACATTTCTTTACACTGCAGTTCTGTGTTATGATATTCTGATGTTGGCAGGGGGGCTGTTAATGGCTTTTATCATTCTAATGTATATTGTATATATTTTTAACTGCAGTGTTTAGGTAACACACTTTGGGCCATTTGGAAACAAGCAGGATGTAAGCACAAATAATAAATGAAACAAGTTTGGTTTTCCACAATATCCGAACTGAGGATTGTGGCTTCATCTCAGCAGTTTGTTCAGAGCAAAGCAGACAAAGGTACTGGTTTGCACGTAATGCTAAGCCAGCCCTCTTCCCAGCTTTGGAAAGAGAAGAGTGGGGCTGGCACAAACTTAAGAGTTAGCATCCATGCTCAGTAAGCCATGGTTTGGCTTATCACAGCATGTGTATTGGGTCTCTACTCAGACCTCAACAGTGCCTGTTCAGACAAACCAGAGGTGGCAGAAAACACAGCTTTTGTCTCAGTTCCTTCCAAAACAAAAATTCCCAGTACAGTAGTAGGAGCAAATGCTAGTACCTCAGTTCTACAACTCTGCACAAGGTTTTGGCATTAACGTCACATCTCACTAAATTAGACCATTCTGCAAGGTTAAATGATGATGTTCTTGTTCTCTATTTGTTTGCACACTGGCCTCTGGGTCAACCAATCTGAATCATGCCTCCATGGCAACAGGCTCCATCGCTACAAGCAACAAGACAAGTTTATTTCAGTGGTACCTTGGTTTACAAACTTAATCCGTTCCGGAAGTCTGTTCTTAAACCAAAGCCGTTCATGCAACACAATTTCAAAGCAAGCAGGGTGCTTCACTTGTCAGAAAACAACAGATTTAGCATCCCAATGCAAAGCAAAATCATGCTACCGGTATCTACTAACCCAATGTAGAGAAGCCTGTAGAGATAATGGTGGGAGCAAAGAAGAGAGGAAACCAATTCTCAGAACAAACATAGCTGACACAAAAGGTTCAGAAAATAATGCCTGCCTTACCCATTTTGTCCTAATGGTGAAGGGCATTTGGTTGCATTGGAAGTCAAGTGTTTGGGGCCCACAATGCAATTTTCCAGGGACCTACAGTAAGTAACTAAATGCCACTGATTGGAACAACCTGCTCATCTTTCCTCTCATCCAGCCGCCTACATGCTCACCCCAACCACAAGTGCTCTGTCGCAGGTGCTGAGGAAGGCCACAGCTGTTTAAACCGGCAGGCATGAGCCATTAGAGCACACTGCTCACAGCTCTGTCTTCAGTCCTCAGGTGCCAATAGTGTTGTTGTTGTTGTTGTTGTTGTTGTTGTTGTTGTTGTTGTTGTTGTTGTTGTTTTAATAATAAAAGAAAAACACACCTACAAACAAACAAACCCTATGTGTAATAGCTGCTATTGATGCTTTCCTTTTCTGGAGTTCTCTTGTGCATGCCAGAACTCAAGCTTGTTGGGGCGACAAAAAAAATACTGCCTATTACTACTATAAAATAAATTACAAAGACAAACAAGTCAATATAAACCAAAATATACAGCAGGGGTGGCCAACTCCCAAGAGACTGAGATCTACTCACAGAGTTAAAAACTGGCAGTGATCTACCCCCTTTTTAGGGGTTCAGGTCACAGTTGTTGAGCTTCTTTTAGGGAGGAAGAAAGCCACATTTTTAGGGGGTGCAGGGCAAAAATGTTGAGCTTTTTTTAGGGGAGCCAAAGTTGTCAAACTTCTTTGGGGGGAACCAGTGATCTGCCAGTGATCTACCACGGACGTCCAGTGATCTACCGGTAGATCACGATCTACCTGTTGGACATGCCTGATACACAGTATTCGCAGATATGGATAATATTTAATAACAAAAATATACAGTGTACAAACATTCAAAGATCATAATGCAGCACCAAACATTGAGTTCCAAACAGCGACTGAACAGCAATTACATTGTATACAATTCACGTTCTATAAACGGAGAGCTCATGCAACTCCCAGGGAATGTTACATTATGGGACAGCTCTTAAATATAATAAATCCTGTCAATGGCTGAAAGGAAAGTCCACAATATAGAAGTATATACTATGCATGAATATGCGGGTTGGGCATGTTGCTTGACCTATGTCAGGAACTTTTCATCACACTGAGAGCCAATCTACATTTCAAAATTCCACTTAGAAGGTGGGAGACCTGCAGCTTTCGAATGATGACCAAGCTTCACTCTCCTCAGCATTACACAAAACATATTCTGTGATTTTAAAGTGTTTTAAAACCTCGGAGCCTTCACGTGTGCTAATATGTATTGATTTCAGTGGTTAAAGAATCTTACTGAGCTTTGAGAACCACTGGGCTCAGCTTCCTCAAGAAACCAACACTCCAGTGGGCAATGACTCCAATCAGCCAGACGCAAACAAGTACTGGGGCTTTCAAGGAATGGAATTCAGGTTACAAATACTTGAAATACAATTCAAGTAATGATTTCTCAGTGTCTGAATAATTTTCTCAAAATTATTCAGACACTGAGAAATCATTACTTGAATTGTATTTCAAGTATTTGTAACCTGAATTCCATTTCATCAGTTCCTGTCTTTTGGCAGTTTGGATGCTAATTTTATCACAATCAAGGCTAGCTAATATTTGTTGACCCATGCAAGTTGGGGTATTTTAAAATAAACTTAAAAGACATGCAGGGAAGCCGGCTCCCCCCCACACACATCCTTTTTAGGGAAGTCTGTCTCACACTTTTAAAGAACTTATTTTCTGAGATGAGCCCTTCCTATTCTTTTCCTGCTCCCTACTTACAAGTTCTTCCTAACAAATGAATTCTTTAAAATGCTAGGGGTTCATTCTGCACTAGAAAAACTGCAGGATCCCCTCAGGGCACATGAAATTGAATCCAAAACAAAGACTGAGTAAAGGAACAAGAATCCATTCATTCTCATCCCTACAAGGATATTACCTCTGCTCCATTCTCGTTAAGTGGAGCATGGCTTCCTTTTATCTAGATAATGCTGGAATATCTTGTATCCATCTTTGTGCAGAGTACATAACTGAGGAAGAAGAGATTTTCTCAGACATTACAGTGGCTAGACAGTCACTTCACACTCTGTTCTCAGAGCAGCTGTTAGAATGCTAATAGCTTGGATAGCTTGAGAGAGAGAAAGCCACACAGAGGTCTTCTGACATACAGGTGCGATCAGCACCTCTAATTAGTACAGCAGCCAGTGACAAAACAAATCCACCAAAGGGATTAAAATTATTGCCACCAAGGATTTCACTTGGCTGGCTGGATTTTCATGACGTAACTCATACTGAACAGTCATGCCAAGTGAGCAGAGTTTGCAAGCTCAACAAATCAAGACAGATGTCACCTCGTTGCTCATAATATCCCCACATCATTGGAACTCCTGCAAGGGGGAATTAAAGTCCAGCTTTATGCTGTTAAATCCACTGAGTCAAGCTGCCAGCCCACCCACTCCAGTGGTATAGCTGCAGAAGTTGGCCTAGCCTAGCATCTCAAGGTGTTACCTCATGCTTCTATCGTTGCCATGACATATTCACCTCTGGTTGTCATGGCAATAGGTCCCCAGCAAGTGGCCTTCAGAGCTGCCTCTGAACATGGAAGCTCCAGATAGCCATCACCTTGAATTTGTCTGGTCTCCTCTTGAAGGCACCTAAGCCAGTGGCCCACACCAGATCTTGTTTGTGGCATGAGTTTCATAGTTTGCTTGAACTTGCTGCCCATCAATTTAACTGGACGATCCTCAATTTTAATACTATAAGGCGGGGGAGGAACTCTCTCTCTCTCACTCTCACTCTCTCTCACACACGTATGTATAAATCCCAATTGTGTCCCTCACTATCTTAGGAACTTTTTTCCTGAACCCCAAAGCTCTGGATGCTGAAGGTGTTTTTATCCTTTGTTTGCACTGCATGGGTGAGCTCTATTTCCCCCTCCGCTCTTCTTCACAGCATCGAAATTAGACTGCCTGAAGCAGCTGTTTCAGTCCTCTCTGGGCTGGTCCTAGACCAAAAGGTGCCCAGCTGAGTAGCATCTCTGACACACATACACCTTTCATAGGTTTTAACTTTTGAATAATCTTACAAAATGGGCTTTCAAGGCCATACTTGCGGAAGAATTTAGGTGGACTTTAAGTTCATGTTCCAGAAAGAAGTTCCATTTCTTACGTTTTGGTGCTAGCGACTGTGACGCCTGGTGAGCAGGTTGGGTGGACAAACTAGGGCACATCCATCGAAGTATGATTGCAATTGGGAGGTGGTCGCTGTCCACCCTATTGAAGATGTTTTACAGAAGTAAGTATCTTTCAAAAATGTGATTTCGTACCTGTAGTACAAAGTGGTGCAGTCCGCTCTCCTATCTCTTTCAGTTGCATATGTAGATCAGGCCAGTCTGCACTATTTTTATTCATTCTTACATTGACATCCTGACTTTCCTGTAATAAGCTCAATGTGGCATATGCATGGCTCTCTCTGCCCCCGTTTTATCCTCAGAAACACCTTTGAGGTAGGTTAGGCTGAGAGAAAGTGATCAGACCCACATCACCCTGTGAGCTTCATGACAGAGCAGGGATCAGAATCCAGGTCTCCCAGGCCCTATTTCCTCACACTAACCACTACATCAAACTGGTTCTCATATATCCATTTTGTTCCTTAGAAGAGGATGACAAGAGTCAAGTTTTATACTATGCTTTTTTGGCGGAGGGGCTTCACACTTATTGAAAAAAGCAAGGGGGGAGAGGTGAATGAGTGCCACATCAATAAGGTATTAGCAGCTATCTCATCAAGGTTTAACTAAAGAAAGACTAAGACAGAAAAAAATGCAAGGGCTGAATGTTGCCATGGAATCCAGTTTAAGACTTAGGCTGTGAAAACTGTTTTTAGACATTACACAATATTTGGAAGAGCCACTGACAGAACCACTTATGAGCCACTGCTTTACAACCTTATCCAACTCAGCACTAGGCCCAAGCAGCTGTCCCAAGCAATCTCATTGGACTGCAACTCCTGTAACGGAAATTACATTGTCTGTAGTCCTTTGCAGGAAAACAAGGAGAGAAACTTCCACTGTCAGAGGGAATAGCTTGTGAAATACAAAAGTGGATGCCCATGTTTATTTTAACTACCAGGATGAGATGTGTCAGTCACAGACATTTGGGGTGATGCCACAGTAGATTGGGGGGGGGTCCTCAAAAGTTTATCATCAGGATGGCTGCTTCAGATAGTATGTCACATCCTCGATAGTCATTAGATGGCAATTTCTCAATGTCACATTTGAAGGGTTAGCTGCTTTCATTCTAGACACATACAGTCAGGATGCCAGCCAAGCCACTGCCCATATGGCTACAGTGAAAACATTATATAACTTACGGATTTCTTTAGGACAATATGTCCTAAATATACACGCAGGAATCATTTTAGGTGTAGTTTTAAGGAGTAGCTATGAACACAGAAGATACCTTCCACCAGTTATCAGCCACCACTGCTATAAAAATCAATATGAAAATAAACAGAATACTAAGGTTAGATCTAGACACAACAAAGAAGTGATTCAATTAAACATGTTGTAAACTTCATACAGGGAAATCCTGTAGGCAAAAGACGGGACTCCACAGTGCCACATATGCGGATGATACCCAGCTCTACCTCTCTTTCAAATCAGAACCAGTGAGGACGGTGAAGGTCCTGTGTGAGTGTCTGGAGGCAGTTGGAGGATGGATGGCGGCTAACAGATTGAGGTTGTATCCTGACAAGACAGAAGTACTGTTTGGGGGGACAGGAGGCGGGCAGGTGTGGAGGACTCCCTGGTCCTGAATGGGGTAACTGTGCCCCTGAAGTACCAGGTGCGCAGGCTGGGAGTCCTTTTGGACTTGCAGCTGTCTATGGAGGCGCAGATCAATTCTGTGTCCAGGGCAGCTGTTTACCAGCTTCATCTGGTACGCAGGCTGAGACCCTATCTGCCCGCAGACTGTCTCACCAGAGTGGTGCATGCTCTGGTTATCTCTCGCTTGGACTACTGCAATGTGTTCTACATGCGGCTACCTTTAAAGGTGACCCAGAAACTACAACTAATCCAGAATGCGGCAGCTAGACTGGTGACTGGGAGCGGCTGCCGAGACCACATAACAAAAGAAAGACCTAGATTGGCTCCCAGTACGTTTCCAAGCACAATTCAGAATGTTGGTGCTGACCTTTAAAGCCCTAAACGGCCTTCGTCCAATATACGTGAAGGAACATCTCCACCCCCATCGCTCTGCCCGGACATTGAGGTCCAGCACCGAGGGCCTTCTGGCAGTTCCCTCACTGCGAGAAGCCAAGTTACAGGGAACCATGCAGAGGGCCTTCTTGGTAGTGGCACCCGCCCTGTGGAACGCCCTCCCACCAGATGTCAAAGAGAACAACAACTACCAGACTTTTAGAAGACATCTGAAGGCCGCCCTGTTTAGGGAAGCTTTTAATGTTTGATGGATTACTGTATTTTAATATTTTGTTGGAAGCCCCCCCAGAGTGGCTGGGGAAGCCCAGCCAGATGGACGGTGTCTGGTGTCACAGTGTTATAACGCATATAAAGCGCTTAGACTTTACGAATGTAAATGAGTCCCACTACTACATGTATGTATGTATGTATGTATGTATGTATGTATGTATGTATGTATGTATGTATACAGTGGTACCTCGGTTTAAGTACTCAATTGGTTCCGTGGTGCCATTCGCTCCCCGAAAAGTACTTAAACTGAGCTCCGATAGCGCTTCTGCGCGAAGCGCCAATAGAGCACTTCTGCGCATCCGTGAACCGCGCAGATCGCTTCTTCGCATGCGTGCGTCGTGGAACCAGGAAGTAAACACTTCCGGGTCCGCGGAGTACTTAAACTGAAAGTACTCAAACCGCAGCGGACTTAAACCGAGGTATGACTGTATCACCATTCAAAGATATCAGGCCTGTTCACAACAGAAAAATACAAAATGAGTATACAAAATACATAATAAAATAATGTTAATCATGCTCCTTTTGTGCATTTATTTGAGTCATCTAGCTGGCCATTATTTTTAAAAAGGTGGAAGGAGTGCCAGGATAGACATATCATATCTTTGGTTGATCCAACATGGCAATTCTTATCTCCCAATAGGAAACTGACAAAACTGTAGTTCTTCAGATGTGATGCCTGACAAGGCGAATCTTAAGATCTAATTGTAATTAAGACATATCAGCTGGCACAGCTCTAATTTCTTTTCCAAGGACAGAATTGCAAATCCGCAGGAACAAGAGGAATGCATGGCCACATATTCTGCATTGTTTTCAAAAGGGTTTTGCTGCTATTCATGTTCTGAAATAAGTCAGGATTACAGAATGACATGGAAGAATTTAGCGACTTCTTCTGCAGCCTGCTTTATTGCATCTTGTTTCTCTCCCCTTCTCCCTGCAAACCCATCTGGAGGTTAAAAAAAAGAGGGGAACAATCAGGATACCTTTTTCTATGCATTCTCCATTTATTCTCAAGATTTGATGCAAGGGCTCACTGTTTATCCCTCCCCCATTTTCATACTCCTCCCATTTAAGGGATGCACCAAAAGAAAGCAAGGGCTTTCCCTTTTGATGACGCAAAAGCCTGGAGAGAATCCTTTTCTGTCTAGCCATTAGGAACAGACAGGCATCAACATTAAAAATCGTGCAGCAAGGTTGGAGATTTTGCTGTGAGCATGAGTTCTGCAAGCTTCACAGCTGCAGTCAAAGTCTTAAAGAAGAAATGAGTTGGGCTTGGGGCCAGATTGTCTTTTTCGAAGCACATATTTACCAGTTTCACATCAGCTACTGTTTCTCTGTTAAAGGATGTTCACTGCACTCACATGCAGACAGGAACTGCCATCAGTGACGTCAAAATGGTCTCCTGGCAACAGTTAAGGGGTCTGTCTACCATGGGGATTTCCTGAAAATGTAGCATGAAAATTATCCACCTCCTCTGTAATGTCAAGACTTGTGACACAGTTGGAATTCCTTTTAACCCTTTATTGTGGGGCACTGCTGCTCCTTGCCACAGTTCTATATGCCCGATGACAGTATTTCTTCAGAAACCGGTGATTGGAGGGGGAGAGTTATGGGGGCTCTCAGCCACTTGCAAATACAGGGCCAGCTGCTTGTTTCCAGAATGGGGGGGGGCACATGGGGGCAGACATGATCAACCATAAAAATAGATCTTAACTCTTTCCTATTCGAAGTCTGAATGAAGGAAATCAGGTTGCACTGCATCTCTTTCAAAGGCAAATCACCTCAAATTTCACAAACAGATTAAGTCCAACTTTTCATTAACTTCTGCTGTCCACTGAACAAGTGGGGCAGTAAAATGACAATGAATGGAAAACCAATAATGATTTTAAGGAAACGTAACTTAACCTTCACTGAACAGCAAATAAAGGTTCTAATGTTATATGAAGAACATGCTAATGATTAGGAAAACTGGTTGAATGAGCTATCTGCTCATACCCACATCCTCTACTTTCTTTCCTATCTGACCATTAAAAAAAGAAGCCTACAAGTAAAGATACTGCAAAAGACAGCCGTTATTGCAGCTTACTTTGATGTCAGGTATAGCACATACAGCAATAATGCAATCATAAATGTCTTGCATTTGGAAGATGACAAGCAAAAAGAAACCCCCCCTTAGCTGAGCTACCAGATACTAGGAGTGGGGCTTGAAAAGGAGAGGCACAAAGGGGAGGCAACAGCAATTCCATCACCCGCCCGCCCACCCCCTCTTGCTGAACATTGGTTTCATAAGCAGAAGGACAAAAACAGAAGAGAACACCCACTTGCTGAAGCAATTACCATCCAGCACAAGCAACAAAATACCTATGGCTAAGCCACCTAATAGAGGCAGCTCTCATATTTTTGTCTGCTTCATCAATCCGAACCCCTCAAAATAGCCCAGTTTGGATTTTGAAAGCTAGGGATGCATCTGCAGTGTTTATCATTCATTCATCCAGGAATTTGAAAGATGAAAGGGAAAAGGATAGACGGAGCACTAGATCAGGTTCAGGGGAATTCCTCCTGGAGAATTCCAACACAAAAACCAACACAAAAACCCAGCTTGACCATCAAAGCAAGCAAGAAAGAAAACCAATATGCATAAGTTCACTCCAGTTGTGTTGAATGGCATATACATGGTTAAGTGGTTGCTAAAATATAACAGCCAACATCCTTTCCTCAGATCTAAACAAATCCTTAAAGGGGGGAAATGTGCAGGATTTGTGAATGAGGATAGTGATGGGTGCTTGGCTTCCCATCATAAAACCAAAGCATGAGTTAAAAAAACCACGGAATCCCAGCACAAGTCCAGCAGGGAGACCTCCTTCATGACACAAAAGAGCTGCGTATGTTTACAGGGGATTCCCTTCTTCCCTCTAGGTGGATGCATAGCATATCACAAAAAGAAAAAAGGAAAACACTGATGATACAGGAGGCACAGAGACCCTGCAAGCCTGGAGGAGGAGGAGGAAGCATGGGGAGAAGAAATGAAATCAGACTCCTGTACCATTCAGAAGAAAAACCATTCTGAAAAACCTTATAAAGGCAGGTGCCCCTCTCACTGACGTACCAAAACAGCCAAACAGCTACACAATTAAATTACAAGGATGGTTAGATCCATTGCAATCAACAAGACATTTATCTTGCTTTCTCTCTCCCCACCATACCAAAATCATCAGAGACTTCAGTCTAAAAATAAACTCACCCCAGTGGAAGCTGCACACTGAGCAGGTCATCTATTTCCCCTTCTCAACAAGGACCTCATTGCCATGAACGGTTACCAGAGGAATTTTGCCAGGAGACCTTGGTTCTTGGAATCATCTGTTTCTTTTCAGCCCTCACCCCACCCCCAGCTTCAAATGCAATGTGAATGCTCCTCGCCACTGCTACAGCAAGCTAATTGCTCTGACAAGCTGCTCAGAAGGAACCAGACCCCAGCTGTTTGAAGAGATGGCATAGAGAGCTCTGCCAATGGCTACTTCCACACCCCCTCTCTCCCTCATTCAAAGACTTGAGTGTAACTGCCTCCTCAAGGCTGAGGAAAGGAAAGGCGTTTAAAGACACAGCATCCCCATTTCCACCAACAAGCACAACAAGAAAGAGAGAATGCCCAAATTAAAATGAGAGCATGTTTTTTTTCTACTGAAGCTATGCTCAGTGGGAAAGAGAGAGCCTTAGCTGCAATGATCCAGCTTAAAGGGGATTCCCATCCAGATGAATCAGTTGTTTACATCCACCTGATATTCAAATTCAAACTCATTGACTATGGTACTTGCAAATATTTTTTTCATTGTCAACCATAGGGACCACCTTTATGTTCAGCAAGTTTTTCGGTTGTCCTGATCTCAAAGGGTAGGAGATAGTCTGGATCCAACTCATTATACCTGCTTCCTAAATCCTGTTCATTTAAGGAGGAAATAAGTCATGACTACCTCGTCACATTAGTATCAAAATCAACATAAGCAGAACTTATAGACTCCACTCCGAATTTGTGTAGAGGTCAGCAACCTTTTTCAGCCAGGGCCGGTCCACCATCCCTCAGAACATGTGGTGGGTTGGACTATATTTTGGGAGGGGGGGGAGTGAACGAATTTCTAGCCCCACAAATAACCCAGAGATGCATTTTAAATAAAAGTACTCATGTAAAAACACACTGATTCCCGGACCCGCGGGCCGGATTGAGAAGGCGATGGGGCCGCATCTGGCCCCCGGGCCTTAGGTTGCATACCCCTTAGTTTACTCCTTACCCTTTTCTTCTCCAGAAGATATCCCACAAGGCAGAGGAGGTTTAGGATCAGAGTTTTCCTTCTCCTAGATGAGCTACCTTCCCAGGTGGATGAGTCCCATCTGCCTCTCACTTCCCTCTACACCACATGCAAAAACTGCCTTCTTGACCATTGGACCCACTATTGGTCTTGTCTGCTCAATCTGCAGGAGCCTGTCTTTGCATGCAGGGCAAGGGTTTGAGACGCATCAGCTATCCTCACCTGGTCAGGCCAGCCAGTTGAAGCCATTCCCTGGGTGTGGCTGCTGCCACATGCCAACAGCTTCTAGGAGCCACAGGTGGCAGGTGAGTGCATGGTGGGGCCCAAAGGTGGGCAAACTACCCCAGAAGGAACATGATGTGGGAGTTTGAGTCCAGCCACCACCCTCACCACTACCATCTTTACTCATCAAAAATGGGCACATATTCATGCGTTTTATCTTACTTCGATAATTCATTTAAGTACAAATTTTGTGTTTTGTTTCCATTGTAAAGAATTCTGACAGAACCATAGTTTTTGGCACAGTGGACAGAATATAACCCAGGAATCAAGTGTAGAGTAAACAATATTCACCTGGCCATAATTGCAGAAATCTTACTATCTCAAACAATTGAAAATGCCACCTCCTGCCATTATGTTACCCACATTCAAAACCAAACTATCGGACACCTTTAAACACAGCAATTTCACCAGAATCCTTTGCTGAAAGCCAATCATGTTTTATTAACAGGTATTAACTCTGAACAATAGCTGGTTTTAGTTTATTTCTGAGTTAACCAAATTTGATTGACTGTTTTTCAGGAACAAAGGCAAAAAATGAGAATTATGTCTACAGTGATTACCTAGCATTACCTTTTCGCCATAGCAGGGTTTTTAAGACTGTTCTAGGGAGCCCTAGGCTATTCTCATGGAGAAGCAATTTATGGGAGACAAAGCTTCCTGAAAAAGAAAAGCTTGCCCAGAACTTCCCATCTTTCCCTGCAATGTGCAGCCACGGGGTAAGTGCTTGCTGTACATTCTTAACAGGGTAGATTGGTTTAAATCAGGGTTGGACACAACTAAGGTGGAATCTAAGTAAAGGGTAAAAGTACCTCTGACCATTAGGTCCAGTAGCGAACAACTCTGGGGTTGCGGCGCTCATCTCGCTTTACTGGCCGAGGGAGCCGGCGTACAGCTTCCAGGTCATGTGGCCAGAATGACTTAACCGCTTCTAGCGAACCAGAGCAGCACACAGAAATGCCGTTTACCTTCCCGCCGGAGCGGTACTTATTTATCTACTTGCACTTTGACATGCTTTCGAACTGCTAGGTTGGCAGGAAAGGTGGAATCTAGACACATATAAAAAACACTGTGAAAATTCAATATATATTGAATTTGCCATAACTCACCATCCCCATCTAGTGTCATATTTGTATAATGCACTTTACAACACACTTAAAACATTTTATTTGTATAGCTGAAGTTCCACTCAGGATAGCACATTTAATAAGATAATCATGCTCATTAATTCAAATGGGTCTGCTCTGAGTAAGATGAACACTGGGTAAAACCCATACAGTAATTTAAATCACCAAGAAAAAAGCCATTTATTTAAATCCATAACTCATTTTGAAATTGGTGTATTTCCTGAGCAAGCATACATTTTAACTGAAAAATAAGGGAAAAAAGCATATTGGTTTGCATGTAAATAGAGGTTTAATATCTAAAAGTGTAATTCTAAGTCTCTGGCCATGCAGTTCAGATTGTCTTCCGTACTCTAGAACTATGAGAGGAATTCAACATCACACTATAACTATCATTCCATTAGTGCAAACATTACTGCTTTCCAGACAAAACGATCTCTTCCCTCCTTCCCCCATATATTGTTCCAGGGGTTCTCTGGACCCCATCTAAGTAGATTTGGAAGGGCGGGGGGAGCGCACCCCAGCTGTACTACCAGTAGTAGGACTTGGTGCACTGGCCCCTGTTAGCACAACTGTTTAGCTGAAGCCAGCCCAATATCTTTTTATAGACAAGCCATGTACACATGTAAGAATACTAAGCAAATAATTACTTGAAGGTTAAGGCATCAATCCTACACACTGTTATTTGGAAATATGGCTCAGTTAACAAAGAAGAACTTGTTTCTGCATAAATATGAGTAAAATTGGGTTGCAATCAAGTTTCCAACAGCAAGAAATTGTAGTTACTGGAGAAAGTAGCAATCATTCATGAAATGGAAAGTGATTTGTTCAGGTAGTTTGGTCATCAGCATTAATAATTTTTGAACTGAATGCACTGCAGGGCTCAGCTGCTTGGGTATAAAATACTACAAGATCAGGCATATAATGGATGTTTCTGGTGAGACACAAGAGGGCATCACCTGGATTCTAGTGCCTATGCTTGCATGTTACTCCCTGATTTGGTCACTAGATAGATTAACTATTGTGATATCTATATGTTTTCCATACTGCTTTCGCTTTACAAAGAAAAGTAGGACAATGAGATCAGAAATTCAGATTAGGATATTTTTAAAAATCACGAAGTTCATATTTATTTTTAAATCAGCTTAATTTTAAGTGAGATAATTGCATCTGAAATTTTTAAAAAATCTAATTTTAATTTTAAAATCTGGTTTAAAATTTTTTCCCTCCCTGTCTTTTATCTATTCTAATTCATGACCCATGTAGGGCAATGCCAAGGTGCAACAGGGCTGGCCCACTTGAACTCTGCATGTACCCTTGAATATTCACTTGTCCCCAGTATTTTCAGATAGAGCAAGAGGTTCCTCAGTAAACTAATGTGGGATTAGAAGAACGGGTCACCCAGAGATTTGAAAGTTTGAAGGCTCTATAATATTTGCATACACAGGAGTACAACTTTCCATAAAAATATAGCCCTTCATCTCTCAGCTACTGGCATCTATTTCTGAATCACAGAGACACAAATCCAAGCAAGTCTATGATAAAAACTAAAATGGACAATACAACATTTTGGTGCAGGCATGTTTTATATTAACTTATTATTTTGCTGTTAATTTGGTTTGAATTTTCTTTAGAAAAGCAAGCAATAACATAAGACACAGAGAAAGAGAGATAAAATACAATTTGCAGGATGTGAAAAATATACCCTGCACAGGAGATATATCAATTTATTTCTTTAATAGTTCTGTTTGGAACAACCTGACAGTCTCCAGACTGCAGAAGAACAAAGAATTCAACGTGTACTTTTCCTTAAATCTCATGATTTCAGAGGGGGAACTTGAGCAACATATCAGAAAAGCAAGCTTGATTTGTTCTACAGTACTGAGAAGAAACGAGGAGTCACCCTTAGACATTCCAGGGCCCACTTAGTTGCTTAACTATGGACAGCTGTAAGTTATGCTTTACACCTAAAGCAGGCATCCCCAAACTTCAGCCCTCCAGATGTTTTGGACTACAATTCCCATCTTCCCTGACCATTGGTCCTGCTAGCTAGGGCTCATGGGAGTTGTAGGCCAAAACATCTGGAGGGCCGCAGTTTGGGGATGCCTGACCTAAAGTCATTGGCAAGTCTTAATTAATACAGCTATTTGATTGGTTCAAAAACAGAACCCCTCGGGGGCAAATTGGAGAAGAATAGTTGCTCGGGTAATGGGACTTTGCACTTTGCAAACTGCAGCTTGCCAAAGGCTCTGCTCAGCATGAGGCTGTGAGAGGGAGTGGTCTGCGGACCCCATTACCCTACGACTTCACTTCATGTATTGGAACTCTGATCTATACGTATGTATTAGCTAGAGAAATTATATACTTTATTATTTTCCTGTCTGTAACCTCTTTAATATATGTGCACTGATTTTTAAGTTGTCTTGTTTTAACCTTTTAAATAAAATTTGGAACAGGAATATTGCTTTTCCTGCTTTGTGTGTGCTTTGCTGAGGAGAAGGCAAAATTGATACAGTCCCTAAACCATTTGGTCACTTACCATTGTTTTTTGTCCGATATCAGGTGGGGTGGCTGGGAGGGGCGAGGGTTGTTAAAACCTGACACCGCCCATTCAGCTGGGTTTCCCCAGCCACTCTGGGTGGCTCTTAACAGAATATTAAAAAACACAATAAAACATCCAACATTAAAAACTTCCCTAAACAGGGTTGCCTTCAGATGTCTTCTAAAAGTCAGATAAATGTTTATTTCCTTGACATCTGATGGGAAAGCATTCCACAGGGAGACCGCCACTACCAAGAAGGCCCTCTGCCTGGTTCCCTGTAACCTTATTTCTCCCAGTGAGCGAACCACCAGAAGGCCCTCAGAGCTGGACTTCAGTGTCCAGGATGAATGATGGGGGTAGAGATGCTCCTTCAGGTATACTGGGCCAAGGCCGTTTAGGGCTTTAAAGTAAAATAAAAAAAATTCCTTCAGTAGCACCTTAAAGACCAACTAAGTTTTTATTTTGGTATGAGCTTTCGTGTGCATGCACACTTCTTCAGATACAGTGAAATGGAAGTTTCCAGGCACTTATGTAGAGAAGGGGTGGGGAGGGGTGGGGATGGGGGATCACTCAGAAGGGTGGTGGAAATGGGTGATTGACTGACTGATAGCTGTTGATGACCGCAAACGACTGCAAATGGTTTTGCATGAAAAAGCAAGGGTTGAGATGGCTGAAGATCGCTTATCATGTATAATGAGATAAGAATCCGATATCCCTGTTCAAACCAGGTCCCTCCATGGTTTTGAGCTTGGTGATAAGTTGCAATTCAGCAACTTCTCTTTCCAGTCTATTTCTGAAATTCTTTTGTAGTAAGACAGCTACTTTGAGATCTTGTATAGAATGTCCTGGGAGATTGAAGTGTTCTCCTACTGGTTTTTCTGTCTTCTGGTTCCTGATGTCAGATTTATGTCCATTTATCCTTTGGCGTAGGGTTTGGCCTGTTTGTCCAATATAGAGAGCTGAAGGGCACTGTTGGCATTTGATGGCATACACAATGTTAGAGGATGAGCAATTAAATAGTCCTGAGATGGTATGTTGGATGTTGTTGGAGCCAGTAATGGTGTTGTCTGGGTGTATGTGGCAGCAAAGTTGGCATCTGGGTTTATTGCAGGCTCTGGTACCAGTGTCCATGTTAAGTCTGGTGGTTGTATTATTGTGGGTGAGGAGTTGTTATCGGCATTCTGTATTCCAAACAGAAGTTAATAAAGGAGGAACTCTCTGCACTGGAGAACTCCATCAGGAATCACCCGGCCTGGCAGAAGTTCCACAAGGAAAAACAAACCATTTACCACTCTCAACTGGAGTTACTGAAGAACCAGAAAAATAAAAAACTCTGCAACCTTTCCAACCTACAGGACACCAATCAAAACAAGATCAACAACATTGTCAATCTTTCACAGCAAACACTCAGCCCAGCTGAGGAATCCGTCCTTTCACGGGGACTATCATTCTGCCCTGCCAAATCCCAACACATGATTCAGTTCTGCGGGGACCTGGAAGCATTTTTCCGCCGTTTACGCCTGAAGGAGTATTTTCATCACACACAAGAACAAGACAAAGTAGAACAAACTACATCCCCACAACACAACACCTCTCAACTTACTGGGGAACAACCATCACCCTCCAAACGCATCAATGAACAGAACATTGACCACCAACTACCACCGAAAAGAAGTTACACAAAAAGGGACTCCACATGGACCCCTCCTGATGGACGCAATACCACACTAGATCTGTACATCGAATGCTTCCGCCACAGAATCCAAACGGATGTGACCAGAAAACACCATCGCTTACAACAAAATCTAAACCATGCTGAAAGGAGAGCCATAGAAAATCTCAGGAACAACCCAGACATTATAATTAAAGAGGCAGACAAGGGTGGAGCTGTCGTCATCATGAACAAAACTGATTACATCCAGGAGGCCCACAGACAACTTTCCAATACTGCCTTTTACATGAAATTGGACTCAGACCCCACACAAGCATACAAAAAAGAACTGAACAAGATTATTAAGGAGCTACCCCTACACATCCAAGAACAGATCCTCACAAACACACCAGCGGAACCTCGGCCAGGAACTTTCTATCTTCTACCCAAAATACACAAACCAGGAAACCCAGGACGCCCCATCATCTCAGGTATTGGCACCATTACAGTGGGTGTTTCCGGCTATATGGACTCTGTTCTGAAACCATATGCTATCAGTGCTCCCAGCTACGTACGTGACACCACAGATTTTCTGAGGAAAATACAATATTTGAACAATCTTCCTAACAATACTATACTAGCCACTATGGATGTGGAATCTCTATATACCAACATCCCACACAATGATGGTTTACAAGCCATAAGGAACACCATTTCAGATAAAACCACAGCGGACTTTGCTACCAAACTCTGCCACTTTGTCCTTACCCACAACCACTTCAAATTTGGTGATGACCTGTTCCTCCAGATCAGCGGCACAGCCATGGGCACCCGCATGGCCCCACAGTATGCCAACATCTTCATGGCAGATTTAGAACAACGTTTCCTTAACTCCTACCCACTCAAACCTCTCCTGTACCTGCGATACATTGACGATATTTTTATTATCTGGACACATGGACAACAGACCCTGGAAACCTTCCACCAGACATTCAATGACTTTCACCCCACCATCAACCTAACAATGAACCAATCTATGCAAGAAATACATTTTTTGGACACTACTATAAAAATACAGGATGGACATATAGACACCACCTTATACAGAAAACCAACTGACCGACAAACATATCTACATGCTTCTAGCTACCATCCCAAACATACCAAACAATCCATCGTATACAGCCAGGCCTTACGTTACAACCGCATCTGTTCCAACTCTACAGACAGAGAATCTCACCTAAGAGATCTACAGCAAACCTTTTTAGAACTAAAATATCCACCTGATGAAGTTAAACAACAGATCAACAGAGCCAGACAGATACCTAGAGAGAACCTGCTGCAAGACAGACCCAAAAAAGAAAATAACAGAACACCACTAGTCATCACATACAGCTCCCAAGCTAAAACAGTACAACGCATCATCAGAGATCTACAGCCTCTCCTGGACAATGACCGCTCCCTTTCTCAAGCTCTGGGAGGAAGACCTTTCATTGCCTACAGACAGCCACCCAATCTTAAACAACTCCTCACCCACAATAATACAACCACCAGACTTAACATGGACACTGGTACCAGAGCCTGCAATAAACCCAGATGCCAACTTTGCTGCCACATACACCCAGACAACACCATTACTGGCCCCAACAACATCCAACATACCATCTCAGGACTATTTAATTGCTCATCCTCTAACATTGTGTATGCCATCAAATGCCAACAGTGCCCTTCAGCTCTCTATATTGGACAAACAGGCCAAACCCTACGCCAAAGGATAAATGGACATAAATCTGACATCAGGAACCAGAAGACAGAAAAACCAGTAGGAGAACACTTCAATCTCCCAGGACATTCTATACAAGATCTCAAAGTAGCTGTCTTACTACAAAAGAATTTCAGAAATAGACTGGAAAGAGAAGTTGCTGAATTGCAACTTATCACCAAGCTCAAAACCATGGAGGGACCTGGTTTGAACAGGGATATCGGATTCTTATCTCATTATACATGATAAGCGATCTTCAGCCATCTCAACCCTTGCTTTTTCATGCAAAACCATTTGCAGTCGTTTGCGGTCATCAACAGCTATCAGTCAGTCAATCACCCATTTCCACCACCCTTCTGAGTGATCCCCCCTCCCCCTCCCCACCCCTCCCCACCCCTTCTCTACATAAGTGCCTGGAAACTTCCATTTCACTGTATCTGAAGAAGTGTGCATGCACACGAAAGCTCATACCAAAATAAAAACTTAGTTGGTCTTTAAGGTGCTACTGAAGGAATTTTTTTTATTTTACTTCGATCCAGACCAACACGGCTACCTACCTGTAACTAGGGCTTTAAAGGTCAGAATTGTGCTCAGAAATGTACTGGGAGCCCATGTAGGTCTTTCAGGACCAGTGTTATATGGTCTCAGAGGCCAATCCCAACCTATAAAGTTGAACCTAATCCCTGGTCTTGAACCAGCAATCATCATTACCTTCCAGTGGTAGTCTCTCCACACACATGCAGAGGGGTCACTCCATGGCTACAGAATTCACCAAAGCAGTAGAAACCACAAACCTGAATTGACGTACTATTTTTAAAAATCTCTTTTTTACTCTATTTCCATGGCTAAGGTATCCAAATACATTGTAACCCTTGAAAAAATCCAGTACCTGAAAGACAACTTTACAACCAAAGTGGAAGATACATCCTGCCATATATTCAAATCCTAAACATGATATGTGACAATATATGTCCAAGAACAACCCAGAGTGTGGTTATATTCCAAATTACTAGATCTTAGCTTTAAATTTTTAGGTGCCTGGGATTTGTTGAGTTCAGGTAATGAGATAAATGTGATGGAATATTATGTGCATAAACTTGTGTTAATTTTCTTCATACAAGAAATAGAAGCCTGCAGATATAACATAAAGATTGTCAGATGCAGCCAATTCAGTCCCATTCTTAGACCCTGTACCATCAAGAAAGCTCATGTTCCAAAATTGCTTCTCAGTGGGAAACAAGGTCATAGTGAGTGCCAAATCTATACTGCACCTTTCAGCAAAAAAAAAAAAAGAGAGAGAGAGAGAGAGAGAGAATCCACAACACACTTTCTCTCTCTTTCTCAAACACCTAAACAGTTGGCAGGCACCTTGCATGTCTGGGAAACTTGATTTTATTTTAGAACACATTTGTGCACATAAGGATTTCTTTAATGGTAAATCTTTTAGAGACAGCGACTCCAGGGTAGAAGAACTGCAAGTCAGCTCTCCTGACAAGCCCAAATGACAATGAGGGATTGGGCCACACCTCACATACCAACAGCCTGTTCTTTGTCTTTCACACCTCAGTGCCACTTATTTAAGCATAGCAGGTACATACAAAGGAAACTAGGTCAGAGACACAGAAGAGATGCTGGTGCATTTGTGCTTTAGATTTGCAGCAGCAGAGTGTTTTTCAAAGGAGTCACAGCAATGGAAAAGGTTTAGAGAAGCAAACAATTACAGAGCAGGGCCATTGACCTGAATGAAACACCCACCTATTCTCTCCACTATGGCCTGCTCCCATCCCATCAGGTCAACTGGAGACCTCACTTGCCCTGGAAACACTCCAAGCAACAAGCAGATATTAAAATACCAAAATCATACCATTTGTACTGTCTACTCTCTGACAAGCAGCTCTTTAAAGTCTCAGGCAGAGAAACCATTCCCCTCCCCAGTCATGCTACTTGAAACCCATTTGAACTGCACATGTTGTTGTTTAGTCGTGTCCGACTCTTCGTGACCCCACGGACCAGAGCATGCCAGGCTGTCTTCCACTGCCTCCCACAGTTTGGTCAGACTCATGTTGGTGGCTTCGAGAACACTATCCAACCATCTCGTCCTCTGTCGTCCCCTTCTCCTTGGGGCCTCAATCTTTCTCAGCATCAGGGTCTTTTCCAGGGAGTCTTCTCTTCTCATGAGGTGGCCACTCAGGGCTTATTTCCTTCAGAAGGGAGAGGTTTTAACTTCTTGCAGTCCAGTCCATGGGACTCTCAAGAGTCTCATCCAGCACCATAATTCAAAAGCATCAATTCTTCGGCGATCAGACTTCTTTATGGTCCAGGTCTCACTTCCATACATCACTACTGGGAAAACCATAACTTTAACTATACGGACCTTTGTTGGCAAGGTGATGTTCCTGCTTTTTAAGATGCTGTCTAGATTTGTCATTGCTTTTCTCCCAAGAAGCAGGCGTCTTTTAATTTCATGACTGCTGTCACCATCTGCAGTGATCATGGAACCCAAGAAAGTAAAATCTCTCACTGCCTCCATTTCTTCCCCTTCTATTTGCCAGGAGGTGATGGGACCAGTGGTCATGATCTTAGTTTTTTTGATGTTGAGCTTCAGACCATATTTTGCGCTCTACTTTTTCACCCTCATTAAAAGGTTCTTTAATTCCTTTTCACTTTCTGCCATCAAGGTTGTATCATCAGCACATCTGAGGTTGTTGATATTTCTTCCGGCAATCTTAATTCCGGTTTGGGATTCATCCAGTCCAGCCTTTCACATGATGAATTCTGCATATAAGTTAAAGAAGCAGGGAGACAATATACAGCCTTGTAGTACTCCTTTCCCAATTTTGATCAAATCAGTTGTTCCATATTCAGTTCTAACTGTAGCTTCTTGTCCCACATAGAGATTTCTCAGGAGACAGATGAGGTGATCAGGCACTCCCATTTCTTTAAGAACTTGCCATAGTTTGCTGTGGTCGACACAGTCAAATGCTTTTGTGTAGTCAATGAAGCAGAAGTAGATTTTTTCCTGGAACTCTCTAGCTTTCTCCATAATCCAGCACATGTTTGCTATTTGGTCTCTGGTTCCTCTGCCCCTTCGAAATCCAGCTTGCACTTCTGGGAGTTCTCTGTCCACACACTGCCTAAGTCTGCCTTGTAGAATTTTAAGCATAACCTTGCTAGCGTGTGAAATTGTGCGGTAGTTGGAGCATTCTTTGGTACTGCCCTTCTTTGGGATTGGGATGTAGACTGATCTTCTCCAATCCTCTGACCACTGCTGAGTTTTCCAAACTTGCTGGCATCTTGAGTGTAGCACCTTAACAGCATCATCTTTTAAAATTTTAAATAGTTCAGCTGGAATACCATCACTTCCACTTCCAGCAGTGCTTTCTAAGGCCCATTTGAATTCACTATCCAGGATGTCAGGCTCAAGGTCAGCAACCACACTACCTGGGGTGTACGAGATCTCCATATCTTTCTGGTATAATTCCTCTGTGTATTCTTGCCGCCTCTTCTTGATGTCTTCTACTTCTGTTAGGTCCTTACCACTTTTGTCCTTGATTATGGTAATCTTTGTACGAAATGTTCCTTTCATATCTCCAATTTTCTTGAACAGATCTCTGGTTTTTCCCATTCTGTTGTTTTCCTCTATTTCTTTGCATTGCTCATTTAAGAAGGGCCTCTTGTCTCTCCTTGCTATTTTTTGGAAAGTCTGCATTCAATTCCCTGTATCTTTCACTAGCTCCCTCGCCTTTTGTTTGCCTTCTCTCCCCCGCTATTTGTAAGGCCTCGCTGGACAACCACTTTGCTTTCTTGCATCTCCTTTTCATTGGGATAGTTTTTGTTGCTGCCTCCTGTATGTTACGAGACTCCATCCATAGTTCTTCAGGCACTCTGTCCACCAAATCTAAATCCTTAAACCTGTTCCTCACTTCCACTGTGTATTCATAAGGGATCTGATTTAGATTGTGTCTTACTGGCCCAGTGGTTTTTCCTACTTTCTTCAGTTTATGCTGGAATTTTGCTATAAGAAGCTGATGGTCTGAGCGACAATCTGCTCCAGGTCTTGTTTTTGCTGACTGTATAGAGCTTCTCCATCTTTGGCTGCAGAGAATTTAATCAATCTGATTTCGATGTTGCCCATCTGGTGATGTCCATGTGTAGAGTCGTCTCTTGTGTTGTTGGAAAAGAGTGTTTGTGATGACCAGCTTGTTCTCTTGACAGAACTCTATTAGCCTTTGTCCTGCTTCGTTTTGAACTCCAAGGCCAAACTTGCCAGTTGTTCCTTTTATCTCTTGATTCCCTACTTTAGCATTCCAATCCCCTGTAATGAGAAGAACATCCTTCTTTGGTGTCATTTCTAGAAGGTGTTGTAAGTCTTCATAGAACTGGTCAATTTCACTTTCTTCAGCACCGGTAGTTATTGCATAAACTTGGATTACTGTGATGTTAAAAGATCTGCCTTGGATTCATATAGAGATCATTCTATCATTTTTGAGATTGCATCCCAGTACAGCTTTCGCCACTCTTTTATTGACTATGAGGGCCACTCCTTTTCTTCTACGGGATTCTTGCCCACAGTAGTAGATATGATGGTCATCCGAACTGAATTCGCCCATTCCCGTCCATTTTAGTTCATTGATGCCCAATATTTATTCTGGCCATCTCATTTTTGACCACATCCAGCTTACCGAGGTTCATGGTTCTTACATTCCAGGTTCCTATGCAATATTTTTCTTTACAGCATTGGACTTTCCTTTTGCTTCCAGGCATATCCGCAACTGAGATAAAGAAGCTATTGCACTGTGCTGGAAAGAACATCACCAACATCTCCTTAACCGCAACTCCCCCGTAGCTGCTTAGGTCCTCTCACAAATTCCGCAAAAACGAGTTAGAGATGAGCTTGCAGTATCTCCAAATCTGGGAGAGTTGTGTACAGCTATTAACCAAATGAAAAACAACAAAGCCAGTGGACCTGATGGGATACCTGCCAAAATCTTCAAAGTGGGCAGAACTGAACTTACACAACAACTTCACAAGCTAATCAAAAATATCTGGGAAAGAGAAGAAATCCCAGCAGATTTTAGGGGTGCCAAAATTATCAATCTCTTTTTAAAAAAAAAGGTGGCAGAACTGATTGTGGAAAATATTGAGGCATCTCTCTATTAGCTGCAGCCGGCAAAATTCTTGCATCTTAGCAAACCATCTGGTAACAATATCCGAGGTGACCCTTCCTGAATCCCAAAATTGTTTTCTGCCTTCTAGGGGGACAGTGGACACACCGCTCACAGCGTCAAGAAAAAATGCAGAGAGCAAAACCATAGCCTGGAGAAGAGAAGATTAAGGGGTGATATGATAGCCATGTTCAAATATATAAAAGGATGTCATATTGAAGAGGGTGAAAGGTTGTTTTCTGCTGCTCCAGAGAAGCGGACACGGAGCAATGGATTCAAACTACAAGAAAGAAGATTCCACCTAAACATTAGGAAGAACTTCCTGATAGTAAGAGCTGTTTGGCAGTGGAATTTGCTGCCAAGGAGTGTGGTGGAGTCTCCTTCTTTGGAGGTCTTTAAGCGGAGGCTTGACAGCCGTCTGTCAGGAATGCTTTGATGGTGTTTCCTGCTTGGCAGGGGGTTGGACTGGATGGCCCTTGTGGTCTCTTCCAACTCTATGATTCTATATGGTGTTTATTGACCTGACTAAGTCTTTCGACACCGTAAATCATATTGCCCTGTGGACCGTCCTTCTGAAAATTGGCTGCCCAGATAAATTTGTAAACATCATTCAGCTCCTCCATGATAATATGACAGCAACAATCGCAGATAATAATGGCTCTCAAAGTGAACCATTCACAGTGGGATCAGGTGTTAAACAGGTTTGTGTTATTGCCCCAACTCTATTCTTTATTTTCATTGCCATGATCCTACACTTTGTCGATGGGAAACTCCCCACTGGAGTAGAAATCACATATCGAACAGATGGAAAGCTCTTCAATCTGAGCAGGCTGAAAACAAAAAGTAAGGCCACTTGTTACTTCTGCAGCACTTTAAAAAAGGCCCACAAGAACCTTGGGACAGCATTCATAGAGCAGGCTGGGAATAACATTTGGAATCAGCTCAGGGGAGTTACAGCTGGCGTCGGCAAATGTTTGAAACCAGATTTCTGAAATTAGGTCAGATCAGAAGCAAAAAAATTAGCATTTTGCTATTTAAGAACTGACAAGAAACTGCTTCTGCTCTAGATTTGAGATATCTAGCAGAGGGTGAATTACAGAGGCATCATACGGTAACAGAAAAAGCACTGGAAGGCATTGTGCTGGTCTGCTGCTCAGGACTAAGCATTGATGGCAGACACTGCATTTTGGAGATTCAAAGTTGTATGCTGCCCATCATGTTGCTCAATTTACTATGAGGCAAGCCTTGGCTCTCCTACTCTCTTCCCTCCCCTCAAGTCTTTCTGATGCCCAGCAATAACAAAGAGCGATCCAGTGTGCTGGAAGTAATGCACCTGTTCTGTGCCAATGAGACATTGTTCCAGTCACAGGGGGGGACAGCCTGCTTTTGTTAGTTTGCTGCCTGGCCCTGGCCCTGGAATAATTCAGAGTGCTAGAAGAGGGGACACAATCTAACTCTCCATTCTGAAAGATTTGGGAAGGTACTGTCCAGTGTCCTAGCTATTACAAGTCACTGTCTACCTAAAGCAGAGACCTTTGCAGCACACTAAGTCCATGAACCAAGGAGCTCCAAAAGTCAATTCTGAAAATTCAGTGCAAAGGAATCAGATTTAAATTGATGTCCAAAAGGGAATTAATACTGGAGTACATTGGTAGATACAGGGAAGCTGACTCACACATAATGCCATATTACATGCATGAGCCAGAACAAGCCTAAGAGAAACATTGGGCTTGCATTCTCTCCGTCCCCACACAGCCATGAGGAGGACTTCTGCTGCTTTTCCTTTCACTTTCAAATACTGTGGATTAATGTTACAAAACTCGATATTGTTGTCAGTTTCTCTAGGCAGATTCTAAACAAGATGTTTCATTAACACTAGTTTTAAGTCATTTGGGGTGGAAGTGGACCAAACAAATAATAATAGAAGCAACACGTTGTAGCCAATGCTAGCCCTACTCCAAGCAGACCCACTGACTAACACGACCGTTCATTTCAATGAGTCTACTCTGAGTAGAATTTTAGCACTGGCTGCAACTCATTGTTTCTACTGTATTATGGTTTGTATTTTGTGTTTCTCACTTTGCATTCTGAACTGAAGATCTGCATTTTGCTGTATAATGAAAGGAAGTAGCATGGCGGGGGGCCAATGTAAAAGCAAGTGATGGATGAATAAGACATGGAACACTAGGGCACTGTATGCACAAAAGCATTTTTTCCTTTCTATGTGATTAGGTACAAAGCACATTGAGACAAGTGTGTGAATCAGGGTAGGAGATAAGGGTACATAAAGACAGTCATACCATGGCAGTTGGAACTGGTGCAGTCGTCATTAAAAGATCTCTAGTTTCCCCCCAAACACACACTCTCAAAATTCCCAAAATTCAAACTAAAATTTGAAATTCAAACTAAAATTTGCCTCACAAATTGCTTGAGTACTCACACACATGACACTCAAATTTCTGTCAGGAATTCTGCATACATAGAATCTGACGGAAGAAGAAGAAGAAGAAGAAGAAGAAGAAGAAGAAGAAGAAGAAGAAGAAGAAGAAGAAGAAGAAGAAGAAGAATTTATATCCCGCCCATCTGGCTGAGTTTCTCCAGCCACTCTGGGCAGCTCCCAATAGAGTGTTAAAAACAATTCAGCATTAAATATTAAAAACTTCCCTAAACAGGGCTGCCTTCAGATGTCTTTTAAAAATTGGATAGCTGCTTATTTCCTTGACATCTGACGGGAGGGCATTCCACAGGGCAGGCGCCACTACCGAGAAGGCCCTGGTTCCCTGTAGCCTCACTTCTCGCAATGAGGGAACCGCCAGAAGGCCCTTGGCACTGGATCTCGGTGTCCAGGCTGAACGACAGGGGTGGAGACGCTCCTTCGGGTATACAGGTATAATACAGGTATACTAGATCTTGTCTTCCCATTTTATCTTCTTTAACAGACTTGTGACACAAGTTAAATTGAGATGTAGCGGTCATAGATCACTTAGTGAATTTCATGACTTCCAGTCTCTCCAATCAAACACTCAACCTATGACACAACCCCCATGGTGTACCCTCAATTTCACAACGAAAATCAGGGAGTCCTATGCTTGAGTGGGTGGAGTAAAGTACAGTCTCCTGGTGTGCTCTGATGTACAAAAAACAGGAGGGTCAACACAATCGAGACACAAATATCAAATATTTGTTTCTCACAATCGAGACACAAATTCAAATATATAAAAGGATGTCATATAGAGGAGGGAGAAAGGTTGTTTTCTGCTGCTCCAGAGAAGCGGACACGGAGCAATGGATTCAAACTACAAGAAAGAAGATTCCACCTAAACATTAGAAAGAACTTCCTGACAGTAAGAGCTGTTCGGCAGTGGAATTTGCTACCAAGGAGTGTGGTGGAGTCTCCTTCTTTGGAGGTCTTTAAGCAGAGGCTTGACAGCCATCTGTCAGGAATGCTTTGATGGTGTTTCCTGCTTGGCAGGGGGTTGGACTGGATGGCCCTTGTGGTCTCTTCCAACTCTACGATTCTATGATTCTACAAGTGTGCTAAAAGAAAGTAGGAATTTGAAGTACATGCAAGCGGATGGCTCCAGATAAATAAAGCAGTATTACAGGCTACAGTGTAAGTCAAATGCACATATATACTTAGATAATTAAAAAGGCACATCAGGGTCATTCCATATCAAGTGATCCAATTTTTTTTACCTCATGTCATCCAATTTTCTTAATATTTTGCACACTTGTTAAATGATCAAAACTAAATGTAATTTTTTTAAAAAAAAAATTATCTCATCCCGTTTTTGACTTATGAGGGTTTGAAATTCCAAAAAAAGACAATTTTGGCTTGCCAGACTACACAAAAACCACAAAAGCTCAGCCCAGAATTGAGTTATTTCAAAACTAAAAATGTCAAACTCTTCAGAACTTCATGGGCTTTAATACGGTATGTTACATGACAGACTTACTTTAATTTTTAAAGTTACAAAATTTCAATTTTTCAAAAGTGATTAAAAAAATTAATATGATTTAAAATTTCCAAAAATGTGTTGCTTATTTAATATTTCTAAGAGCTACCTGCAAAATTTCATCTTGGGATCTGAATGGGATCAGTTTTTTAAAAATATTTTGTACATACATGTCTGCCTTATTGAGTTCAAAGCCTAGTGGTAACTTACTATTGCATGATAGAATTAATGCTTTTTAGTACAGTGGTACCTCGGTTTACGAACAGTCCTGTTTACGAGCTATCGATTTACGAACTCTGCAAAACCGGAAGTAGTGTTGCGGTTTGCGAATGGTCTACGAACGGAAGCCGAATGGTGGAAGGGCACCGGCGGCAGGAGGCCTCATTAGGGAAAGCGTGCCTCGGTTTAAGAACGGTTTCGGTTTAAGAACGGACTTCAGGAACAGATTAAGTTCGTAAACCGAGGTACCACTGTACTGTATAGTACTTCATTTCATGAACATTACAACAAAGTCCCCACTGAGACAAGTTTTACTTATTCACACATACTGCAGCACCCATGTACATGACACTTCACAAAAAAGAAAGAACAAGTCCAAGCCCTTCTTGGTTCACAATCAAGCAAAAAGCAATACAAGGGAGACACAGGGGCAGACGTGGGAAATGGAGGCAGGAATACGGGGGGGGGGGATATGCAATCAGTGCAGCTATATGTACTAGGCTTTGCTGAAGCAGACGGTGGGGACTGGGGTTTGCGCCAAGAGCTTCATGGAGAAGATCAGTAATTACTGGCCAACTTTCTTGGAAGAAAAATAATGATCACCACTACAGAACTGATTCTGCAACATGCAGATATAAAGGTGTGTTTGTATTGAGCAATATTGAGGCCAGATAGGAAGGCCTGCCAAAGCCCCCTTCCCCCCAGCGGTGAATGTAGATCTTTTGTTAGGGCATACCCCACAATCATCTGCAACACCCAAGAGTTGTATGATATGAGGGGTTACTTAGCAGATATAGGAAGTGCTCCCTATGCTGCAACACAATAAGTACATTTTGGAGATTCAAACAAAACCAACGCACACATCCAAGCCCTCAGAAGCTCCACACATTTAACGAGGGTCTCTACCTATTATATTCTGATTCACAATCCAATAATATCCTTGTCCTCCCACTGCTTCTGTACTCCGTGCCTTACGCAACATGCAAAGCCAAGAGCAACTGGCCAGCAATTTGACCACACTAAACAATATCTGTCCTCAACAAAGCCACAGTAGGGAACACAGGACTGTGGCAGCAATCTAGCCTTTCTGCCTAGGCAGTAAAAAGATTAACCGTATATTTTAATGATCTTGCATTATCACAGGCTGCGACCATCCTCTTCTTATCTTTCCCAAGCTGGAGCTGGCAGAATTTGACATGAACCAAATCTGTCAAAGAGCTCAAGACAGACACGTGGGTCCTAATGAGCAAAAGGGAGGGGAGAGGAGGGGGAAAGGGAGGGGAGAGAAGAACCATGCCACTCCATTCAGTTCCAAACAATGATAAATAATTCAGGACGAGAAATGCCGCAATACAGAAGGGTTTAAAAATAGAACAGGCTGAAGCCAAAGGAGGAGACAGAGAGCATGAAAGTACCACATAGGAACAGGGATCTGTGTCAACAAATCAGAAACCACCAGATGCTGTGATCATGACAGAGTTGACTGCTGCCAGATTGCAGTGATCACGACATCCTGTTGTCACCCAACACACTGTGCATTCCCCCCCCCCTTTAAGATGGTTCCTTCTACTGGAATTCTGCAAGTAATTATGAAACAAGTATCAATCCAGGAAGATAAAAAAAGATTGGTTCTTCTTGTTAACCATTTGAAATCGTCTAATTGTGAGGTGCCAAATGCTAGAGAAAGGTGTTAGGAACATGAGCAATCTCAGGTCTGAAGGCAATCCAGGCCGCCTCCCTGCCAGATCATGTCCCTCAACACCAGCCCCGCTCCATGCCCTCCTTGGGTGAGACTTGAATGCACCCTACAACTGTAATAACACCTTTTGCTCACTATGTTATAGAAAGCTCTGTGACTTTTGTGTATGTGGCTGGAGTGCATAGCTCATGGCTCAATACAAATTGATATATAAAATGTAGTATAAACACTGACAACTGGGAAACACTGGCCTGCGAGCGCTCCAGTTGGAGAACAGCCTTTACCAAAGGTGTCATGGGCTTTGAAGACACTCAAACTCAAGACGCAAGGGAGAAACTTGCTAGGAGGAAGGCACGCTTGGCAAATCCACACCGTGATCAACTCCCGCCTGGAAACCAATGCCCCCACTGCAGAAGGTCGTGTGGATCCAGAATTGGCCTCCACAGTCACTTACGGACCCATTGTTAAAACTGTGTTTATGGAAGACGATCTTACTCGGCTACGAGTGATCACCAAAGAGAAGAGAGAACAAATTGATAATGCATATTTGTGGCTCACCCCAGATTTGCCTCTGACCCATTCAATACTGGCATGAAATCCTCAGAAGACTGCCCAAGAGGGAAATAGTTCGGGCTCAGAAAGTTTTCCCACCTCTGCATTAAAAGAATGACACTTTGCCCCTGCCATTGATACTCTAGCTAAATGCTCATAATTTGTACATCCATTATCTTTTGCAAAATGTTGTATGCATAAAAGCAGGCACTCAGAAAACAGAGGAGAGTTCTAAGTGGCAGCAATCAGGGCTCTGGCTTTGCCTTTTCTGCTGTATTATGACAACATTTTTTGAATGATTCTTCCTCAAGCAATTATGTATCATAGAATCATAAAATCACAGAATCACAAGGGCCATCCAGTCCAACCCCCTGCCAAGCAGGAAACACCATCAAAGCATTCCTGACAGATGGCTGTTAAATACCTCCAAAGAAGGAGACTCCACCACACTCCTTGGCAGCAAATTCCACTGTCGAACAGCTCTTAATGTCAGGAAGTTCTTCCTAATGTTTAGGTGGAATCTTCTTTCTTGTAGTTTGAATCCATTGCTCCGTGTCTGCTTCTCTGGAGCAGCAGAAAACAACCTTTCTCCCTCCTCTATTTGACATCCTTTTATATATTTGAACATGGCTATCATATCTCCCCTTAACCTTCTCTTCTCGAGGCTAAACATGCCCAACTCCCTAAGCCATTCCTCATAAGGCATCGTTTCCAGGCCTTTGACCATTTTGGTTGCCCTCTTCTGGACACATTCCAGCTTGTCAGTATCCTTCTTGAACTGTGGTGCCCAGAACTGGACACAGTACTCCAGGTCAGGTTTGTGGTCTACGAAGACTCCTAGATCCTTTTTCACATGTACTGCTCTCAAGCCAGGTGTCACCCATCCTGTATTTGTGCCTTTCATTTTTTTGCCCAAGTGTAGTACTTTACATTTCTCCTTGTTAAAATTCATCTTGTTTGCTTTGGCCCAGTTCTCTAATCTGTTAAGGTCGTTTTGAAGTGTGATCCGGTCCTCTGGGTATTAGCCACCCCTCCCAATTTGGTGTCATCTGCAAACTTGCTCAGGATGCCCTCAAGCCCATCATCCAAGTCATTGATAAAGATGTTGAATAAGACTGGGCCCAAGACAGAACCCTGTGGCACCCCACTAGTCACTACTCTCCAGGATGAGGAGGAGCCATCGATGAGCACCCTTTGGGTTCGGTCAGTCAGCCAGTTACAAATCCACTGCATTGTCTAGCCTGCATTTTACCAGATTCTTTACAAGAATATCATGGGGCACCTTGTCAAAGGCCTTGCTGAAATCAAGATAGGCTACATCCACAGCGTTCCCTTCATCTACTAGGCTTGTAATTCTGTCAAAAAATGAGATCCAGCCCAGATGCAGCTCAGAATTGCATTGGCTTTTTTAGCTGCTGCATCACACTGTTGACGTATGTATTTCTTTAGAATGTATGTACAGTATGTGTCTCAAAACTGGGGACAAGGAAGGTAACATTTCAAGGTCTAATGCAGGGGTAGGCAACCTGAGGCCCGGGGGCCAGATGCGGCCCAATCGCCTTCTAAATCTGGTCCGCGGATGGTCCAGGAATCAGCGTGTTTTTACATGAGCAGAATGTGTCCTTTTCTTTAAAATGCATCTCTGGGTTATTTGTGGGGCATAGGAATTCGTTCATTCCTATATATATATATATATATATAATCCAGCCCACCACAAGGTCTGAAGGACAGTGGACTGGCCCATGGCTGAAAAAGGTTGCTGACCCCTGGTCTAATGTGACATAACAACAAACAATTAAAGGAACCAGCATAATTGTTTAGGTATGTGGACGATCATACAGCTAGAACCATTCCTACCTTTTTGTTCTTTATTCATATATTTATCCTTATTTATCCATAACACCTTTATGTTATGTTTAAATTAGTCCAAGTGATTCTTGTTCTTTCACATCCAATAAGCTAATTACATAGCCAAGGGGACAGGGTCCCAACCCTGGACTTTGGCTCACTCTCCTGCTTTGATATACTGTATGCTCCCTTTGTCAAACAGGAAATTAGGCCATATCTGACCTGAAAGAAGCCCAGGAATCTACTGGGAGGATCATACAACTGATCATGCAACAGTGAAAACGAACATGGGCAAATCCTAAGTACTCCTCCTGCAACTGCACCCTCTGCTTCTGCATGGAGAGATGAGGAGTATGTTACTTGGTACATTGCAAATCAGAGAGGCCAGTTGTACATCAGCGAGTATTAAGCACAATCAGAGTTAGCTTACATTCTGGCAGATGCAGCCTTACTTTGCCTGTGCCTTTGCTCCTAAATCTGCAATAGGAAAGTGGAAGTTATTTCTGACTTCACTGAAAAAGACATTCCCTAGCAAAGAAAATGCAATGTTCTTGTACAAGGAGAAGATGACTGTGCCAAGAGGTTAAAGTTCTCCTTTACCCCTGCAAATATGATTTTTAAATTTTTTAACAGTACTATTAATGAGTATCTTATATTGTGTGAGAATCCTTGGGAAGGGGGGGGGGGCTGTCATGCCCTAGATTTGAGCTGAAAGTGAACAAAACTGTTTCTCAGTCTTAATCACCAAAGAAGACATAAAGCACTGCAAGGCATCACTGGTCCACTTCTCCAGTACTGAATATTCAGTATTCATGGAAGCCTCAGCTGTAATTAACCAAATCACTGTTCCAGTTTTAATGGAGTGCTCTCTGTTATCTTGCCTAGCTATGTTGACAATATAAAGCTATCACATTTTTACCTCAGTCTAAAACATGGAACACTAATGGCTAATATAGTGTAGTGTGCCTTAAAATAAAGTCTAAGCTGAATAGTGTTGCATCTGAGAAGTGTAGAAGTTCTATCAGTATTTTGATTTTTAGTTAAGAATTCTGCCCATGATGCATGCAATGGCAGACTGAGAGGCACAGCAAAAAAAAAAAAACCACTCAGAAAGGAAGCTGAGGTAGGAACCCTCAAAGGTCTGGTGAGGCTATCCCCTCTGAATGGGGGGAAAGAATGTTGTCCCCTTTCCTCAAATATTCTCCTTTCCAACAAGTGGAAGAATGAGGGAATTGTTTCAAGCAGGGAAACTATGAGAGCCTCACCCACAACCTAAAGAAAGGTAGTTCACCTGTTGGCTTCTGCCTTCTTCCAGAAGTGGGCAGGTTAAAAGGGAGGAGGGAATCCACAACACACTTTTAGATTCTCAGGGAAAATATAAATGAAAGTATGAAGTCTGAGGAATTAGGAACATCCTACTAGCTCCCAACATCAAGTATGCTACAAAATATGCTTCTAGATTACTTTTTGTTTTATGTTGCATTTTTGTTCTAATATTGTTTTAATATTGTGCAAAGCTTAGAGGTTTGCACAATATTAAAACAATATCAGAACAAAAATATTGGTGCCTTCCAACGCGACAGTTCTATGATTTTATGATTAACCCTGGGTCCCCAGATGTTGTTGGACTACAACTCCCATTATCACTGACCATTAGCTAAGCTGACTGGGAAGGAGAGAATCTGCAGTCAGACAGTAGATGTTATTGTTTATAGCCAATGGCCATCACAATACAGTATGAGCACATATCAAACAACTACTGGTACATAACAAATATATGACATGCACCAGACCAGGACAAATCTACAATGCCCAGAAATTAAAAACATTCCTTCTAGTCCGCATCCCTAGGGCTTGGCACTTGCACTGAATTTGGAGACCAGCAACATCTGGGGACCCAAGTTTGAAGACCTCTGAAATCATAGAATCATAGAGTTGCCTCTGCTTAAAGACCTCCAAAGAAGGAGACTCCACCACACTCCTTGGTAGCAAATTCCACTGCCGAACAGCTCTTACTGTCAGGAAGTTCTTCCTAATGTTTAGGTGGAATCTTCTTTCTTGTAGTTTGAATCCATTGCTCTGTGTTCGCTTCTCTGGAGCAGCAGAAAACAACCTTTCACCCTCTTCTATGTGACATCCTTTTATATATTTGAACATGACTATCATATCACCCCTTAAATATTGCCCAAGGGATGAATTGATGAACCCGTTGAAAACTATTATATTATCCAGGGAACAGGGCTGGAGGTGGAGGGGGGAAGAGTGTCACATGAGAAAGAAAAGGAGATTGGTCTGAAAAAAACAGAGAGGAAGAAGTTGTCCCAGCAGAGTGTATGATTATTTCATGTGTTTCTATACCACTTTTAGTCACCAAGTGACCTCAAATCATTTCACATAAGATGAGTTTGTGAACAGCAGATAGTGCAAAAGCAATAATGAGGAAGTGAAAGATAAGGGGCTTCAGAAAAGAAAGATCACTAATGAATCAAACATCTAAGCAGAGGGGGGAAACTTTAGAGATGAAGGTCTCCATCAGGTGCCTCCATCATCTGAGGTGAAACAGGTTGCTATCAGAGAGAGGGCCTTCTTAGTAGTGGCAACCCAGTTACAGAACACTCTCCTCAGAGAGGTCTGGCCAGCACCTACCTTATTGTTCTTAATGTGCCAAGCAAAATTTTATTTTCCCAAACTTTGATACAATCTTAATTTTGTTGTTTTTATACATTTTTAAGGATTTTGTAGCTTTTAGTGTACTATGCTTTTTGTAATAAGTTTAATTATTTTTTTTATTCTTTGTAAACTGCTCTAGAGATATGATTGAAGGGGATATCGACAGCAGAACAAACAAATAGCTGCAATATTATGCACAATTACTAGGAAAAAACCACAACTGAATTCAGTGGGTCACTTCTACACAAACATGCACAAACTCTGTCTAGAAGAATCCAAAAGTGCTTTCTGGACCACTAGTGGCACCCATGTGTTGCATGCAGGAAACGTTTAGTTTCCCCCACATAGATTTCTGTTCAAAAATCTCTTGGTTCCCAATGTAATGTTGCACAGAAGCTCATGCATTTTAATTCAGTTCAAGCTTTCCTTTCTCTTTTTAACATTCACTGAAATGTGGTGAAATCCCCAGAGACTGGTCACTCTCAGAGTTTTTTAAGCAACTTGGCAAAAGCAACTTGTACTCCTTAAACAGTATGCTTGCTTCAAAAAAGACTGCATTTACAACAATGGCCAGTAGGATGTATACTTATTATGCTTTAAAAATAATAATAAAAGCTCTCTCTTCACCAAGCACCTGCATTTACTTTATTTATTTGTTTATGCACTGGCAGTTTGTGCACAATGGGGTTCTCCTGACTATAGTCCCCCATGAATGACAATTATGGTCCCTTGCACTGCCTGCACTTGGGTGACTGAAAGTGAAACAGGCTTTCTGTCTTTACAGCGTTTCACAGAATAGAAATATTCTGAACATTTCAAACACCACTTCTTCTTTGGCGATCCCTCGTATCCGAGTAAGATTGTCTTCCATAAACACGGTTTTAACAATGGGTCTGTAAGCGACCATGGAGGCCAATTCTGGATCCACACGTCCTTCCACAGTGGGGACATTGGTTTCCAGGAGGGAGTTGATCACGGTGTGGATTTGCCGAGTGTGCCTTCCTCTTAGCACGTTTCTCCCTTGCGTCTTGTGTTCGAGCGTCTTCAAAGTCCACGACACCTTTGGTAAAGGCTGTTCTCCAACTGGAGCGCTCGCAAGCCAGTGTTTCCCAATTGTCATTGTTTATACTACTTTTTTAAAGATTTGCCTTGAGAGCAGGAGGACTAGGCAAAACAATACAGTATTGCATTTTATCCTTTAACAATCCCAAACTGTTACCTCTTAAATAAATTCTTGAACACTTTTACAACTTGGACTCAAACTGGAGGCTTTCATGGTACTTGCTTACAAAATCAGAGGTCATGTGCAGAATGTTTCTGACACTATAACACAAATATTATAAAAGCCTAGCATCAAACGGATGTGAACTTTATAGCAATCTGAATTACACAGTTATGTTGTCACTTTATTCCGCTAATATTACAGGGCTGAAAGTAACTTTTCTCTCTATTATAATAATTGTATTAAAGGATCAGTAAATTGTATTAAAGGATCAGTAAATGCCCTCAGAAGTGCTCCAGAAAACAAAACAAAAATGATTTACTTTTGAAGTATTAATAGGATTTTAAGGCAAACTATAAAAGTAGCTTACAAAATTATTCAAATGGCAATACAAATTTAATTTTAAATTAGCTCTTGAAGTAGTTCAGGCACCTAGAGTATGGGAGATTATTATTAAATTAGCAGCAGTCAATGATGATCTATTCTCAAACCTCCCCTTCTCTGAAAAAAAAAATATTTGATCACACTCCCTCTTGGTAGATCATACACATCTTTTGTCCTTGCTTCTTCACAGCAAGCCTTTTCCAAGGTTCCTTTTGTAAGTATAAACCTCTTATGTATTTTGTATTCTCATTTGTATTTTTCTCTTTTGAACAGCCCTGGGATCAAATTTCATTAATCATAATAATAATAATGTTTTTATTTGTATCCTGCCCTCCCCGGCTGAGGATCATCATCATCATCATCATCATCATCTGCTGTTGCTGCTGCTGCTGCCTCCCCAATAACGGTAATAAGTCTTTCCTAAATGCTCCTCAAATATGCGAACACATTACTAGAGCCACCAGTCTGTGAAGCTGTGGAAACCAAGGACTCCACCATCCCAGTACCAAGCCTGTAGTCTGACAAAGCCAGTCATGGAGATCTTATAAATTAAAAGGTGCCGTTCACACCCAAAAAAGTATGCAGCCCAAGTGGCGCTTCCACACACATGCCACGCACAAAGCGCGCAGAACGCTTCTGTGCATGTGCGCATGGCGCCCAGTTCTTAACCCGAAAGTACACAACCTGCAGCGTAATCAACCCGAGGTATGATTGTATGTACAGTGGTACCTCAGGTTAAGTACTTGATTGGTTCAAGATGTCTGTACTTAACCTGAAGCGAACTTTCCCATCGAAAGTAATGGAAGGTGGATTAATCCGTTCCAGACGGGTCCGCAGAGTACTTAAATTGAAAGTACTCAACCTGAAGCGTACTTAACCCGAGGTATGACTGTATTTTAAACTGAATCTTCCACAATACAATCTTCCACAATACAAATGGGGAACTCAGATTCCACATTTCTAAAGTTGTACACAGTCTGGTTATTACTCAATAATCTTCAATATTCCACATTCACAAACTGTGGTCTTCCACTTCTAAAACTGTGAGGGCTTCCTCCACCCCATTAAACTGAAGAGAGACACCTCATTTAATGGGTGAGTTCCTCCATTCATATTTAAGTTATTGTAACATAAATTGTATTTTAATATACCGTAATCAGTTAAAAGTGAGATTCTTTGCTTCTCCACACATTTATCTCTATGCCTATAGTCAAGATCAGGGTGGGTGTAATGCTTCCGCCAGCTTGTTAATATCAATAAGAACGAAATTATAGGCACATAATACTCTCAGTGTTTTTTGGATCTGGAATCCACGTATAGGTTCTGAAAGCATTTGTTTCAAGAAAATAATGAGAACTCATTCTCAAGCCCTGTCTGTTTTCAGAGTTCAAACAACTTTTTGCTGTGGTCTTGGTCTATCCCCTCTGCAGGAAAAGGCTTCATTTAAATCCATAGTGGAGAGTTTGATAACAATCAAGTGCTTTACAAAGTTTATTTACATTTGAATAATAGCTTCATTCTTTACAAAGGAAAGTTTATAGAGTTTTCAAGTATACAGAGAGGAACTTAAACAAGAAATGTACTCCAGTTAAATCAATTAGATTAGAGACTGAAAGCAGGGGGGACTATAAAAATTAATAATGAATGGCAAATAAACTTAGATTTTGGAAATTGTGTCAGGCTTCAAATAACATTTCTCAAAGTTGGCTTAAGAATCACCGGAATTTGTTAAAGCAGAACCTGGAGTAGCATTTTAAAGCCTAACAAACATATTGCAGCACAAGCTTTTGTAAGAGAGAAAGCACTTCCAGCTGATGCATGAAGTGTTATTTTTAGTTGACAGGGGTATGTGAGAGTTGGGGTGTTTGAAAAAAAACCCACACAGGTACAAATAGAAAGGTGGGGGAGAGAATACCTAGCTCAGGCATCCCCAAACTTCGGCCCTCCAGATGTTTTGGACTACAATTCCTATCAACCCTGACCACTGGTCCTGATAGCTAGGGATCATGGGAGTTGTAGGCCAAAACATCTGGAGGGCCACATTTGGGGATGCCTGACCTAGATACAGTAGACATGTGACATTACTAAATGAAGCACTAAGGAAAAATAAATCAGTTCAACAGAGGGACATGACCCTCACACCACTGATGAAACAAGATGAATGGTGTATGTCAGGGGTGGCCAACTCCCAAGAGACTGTGATCTACTCACAGAGTTAAAAACTGGCAGTGATCTACCCCCTTTTTGGGGTTCCAGGTGCATTTTGGGGGGGTTCAGGTCAAAGTTGTTGAGTTTTCAGGGAGGAGGTAAAATGTTGAGCTTTTTTAAGGGGAGCCACAGTTGTTCAGCTTCTGTGGGGGGAGCCAATGATCTACCAGGGATCTATTGCAGATGTCCAGTGATCTACCAGTAGATCACGATCTACCTGTTGGACATGCCTGGTGTATGTGAAAATATAAAGGAGAATTACTTTCAGTTATTAGATAGCCACTCCCAGGCACTACTGAGCTCAAGTTCCAGAGAGTGCCAAATCTGCAAATGAATCCCAACTTGGCAGCTCCTATTCTGGAGACTCCCTTTTAAATCTTGCTTAAGTATGGCAACTTTCTAGTTTGAATCAGGGAGACTGAAACTCCTCCATTGTTTTCTGAGTGCTCCAGTTCTTAATGTCCAATTTGTGACCACTTAACCCTCTTGACTGGAGTCAGTACATTTTAGTCAATGCAAATGGCAACAGTGTATTGCTGGCACATGATGCATTAGGAAATGTGCAGGTGAAACAGCTCTTGATGGTATGACTGCTTTTGAGTCACATTATAGTGTCACTTGATTAGATATGGGTAGACGGTAGGTACATGCAATTGTACAGCTGTGCAGAAGGCCCACTGTTGCTCAGAAGCTAAAGCAGGGGTCCCCAAACTTACCCGGCTTCGGGCCAGTTCCTTCAGCGCTGATCGCGCGGTGGGCCAAAGGGCAGGGGGACATGCTCCCATACGCGTGTGCAATCACTTTTTCTGGTGCGGCGCAGCACCGGAAATGGCTTCTGCGCATGCGCAGACGTCATTTCCGGTGCACTTCCGGGTCGGCGTGGCACCAGAAATAGCTTGTGTGCATGCATATGGGAGCGTGTTCCCCCATGCATGTGCACAAGCTATTTCTGGCGCTGCGCCAACCTGGAGATGGGCAACCGCACCATGCCATGCCGATAAGAGCGGGGACTGGCAGGGGCCGTCGGGGGGCCACACAATTGGCTCATGTGGGCCGCATCCGGCCCCCGGGCCTTAGTTTGGGGTCCCCTGAGCTAAAGCTTCAGCTTGGAGTGGCCTATGTGTATTGATAGATGCTAAAGAAAAAGGAGATCTCTCCCTGCCAGATTTGAGATTATATCACAAGGCATTCTGCCTATGCTGGTTGAAGGACTGGTTGTTATTAAAGAATTCACTTATTGTAGACTTTAAAAAGGTAAAGGGACCCCTGACCGTTAGGTCCAGTCGCGGATGACTCTGGGGTTGCGGCGCTCATCTCGCTTTACTGGCCGAGGGAGCCGGTGTACAGCTTCTGGGTCATGTGGCCAGCATGACTAAGCCGCTTCTGGCGAACCAGAGCAGTGCACGGAAACGCTGTTTACCTTCCCACCAGAGCAGTACCTATTTATCTACTTGCACTTTGACATGCTTTCGAACTGCTAGGTTGGCAGGAGCAGGGACTGAGCAATGGGAGCTCACCCCGTTGCGGGGATTCGAACCGCCAACCTTCTAATCGGCAAGCCCTAATCTTGCGAGGGAAAGAGCTCTGTGTAGGTTGTAAAGGTGGGCATCACTTTAAAATAACTGAAGCAAAAGTAAGTTGGACTTCAAAGAGTACCTTCCCCTGCATGAACTAACCCAATCAGCTGACACCAACTTCTTCATTGGCCATATACAATCCACCAAAGCATTTTTGATGGTAACTCCTAGAAGGACTCTTCTCCCTTCCAGAGGGGAGGGATTGCGTGCAGAGCCCGCCTCCCGTGTCTGCAGGAGGGCGTGGTCAGCCCACCTGCACCAGGCCCTCCCTGTCGCCGCATCATACCCCTCTGCCAGCCAATAGGGTTCACGGGGGGCGGAGTCCAGCTCCGTTTAAACGACTGCTGCGGCAGGATTCCTGCCCTCATCGGATCACCCACCCTCCCTCCCTTTAGGCATGGCTTTTCTTTGACCTTGCTGTGGACTTCGGTTGGTTGCCTTGGTTGCCCAAGGGGCCTGGTAGGAGTTTTTTTAATCCATTTGGCAAATTGGCACTGGCCTCTTGGTTTTTTCGCCTACCTCATAGCAATTCGTCACAACTTTTGGTATTCAATATGTGATGTATCTGTGTTGTGTGTTGGAGGTCAGGTTAAGGCTCCTCCTAAGGGGATCCCGTTAAGGGGATCCAGCGGTTGTGGATCCCGTCCAATGCCCTACTTGGGTTAGGCACGACCCCTGGTGACGTCAAAGGAAGCTTCCAGTTGTACAGTATTTGCATCAACAAGCTCCTCCCACTGTTTGTTAACCTTTAAGTGTCTCCACACCAGTAGGGTGGAGTCACGTGTTGCATTCCCATCCAATGCCTAAGCCAATACAACTCACATGCTATAACCAATAAAGTTGTGGCCTTTATTTACCCATTAACCTAAAATCACGTGTCCTTGTGTCTTATTTACTCCATGCGGGTGACGGGTCATCGATGCGCAGATTTTAGTTTAAGGAGAAGACAGTCATACTTTATTAACAACCAAACCACTCCTGAAATAAAGCTACCGAGAGTTTGCATCATGAGCTTTGTGAATGACACAGAAACGTGGCTTGTGGCATTTGGATGCAAGTTTAATTCGGATGACAGACACAAAAGCTACCAGTATCTTTCTTCTCCAGTACTTGCAGAGACTGGATATTATCTGTCTTGACTCTTGCTAAAATTCCAGGAGATCTCAATTCCAAAGTTGTAGTAGGGTCTAAATTTAGCAAGATAATGGAAACGTTTGGAAGGAAAGTAATTCATTTTAATATCTGCACTTTTATGTTGCCAGGCAGCTAATTTCTGGGTGATCTTAAAGCACTGAGCCAGAAGGAGAAGAAAGCAACTGGGACATAAGCACACAGTAGATTAGGAAATCAGCCCTGAGTGCTCCCTGGAAGGACAGATCGTGAAGCTGAGGCTCCAATACTTTGGCCACCTCATGAGAAGAGAAGAATCCTTGGAAAAGACCCTGATGTTGGGAAAGATTGAGGGCACTAGGAGAAGGGGACGACAGAGGACAAGATGGTTGGACAGTGTTCTCGAAGCTACGAACATGAGTTTGACCAAACTGCGGGAGGCAGTGCAAGACAGGAGTGCCTGGCGTGCTATGGTCCATGGGGTCACGAAGAGTCGGACACGACTAAACGACTAAACAACAACAGATTATAAACTGGTATCACTGTAAATTATTCTAATTATGATACTCGTTATCTCCAATGGGGCTATGATTAAGAGAGGAGTTTGGGATCAAGACTTAGAAGTTATGTGCCAGAGGTGCAAAAGAAAATCAAAACAATGAAAGCACAAGCACTGCCTGGCAAAAAAAAAATACTGCATCCTCAGAATCCCAACTCTTTCTATAGCTGTTAACAACAACACCTAACATTTTTATAGCACTTTCAAATACACTGGGGCGGGATTGACCTAACAAGCCCCATCAGCACAAGTCCTTCAAAAGTACTTCCTCTTGTACAACAAAGCTTTCCCCCCTCTCCCACCCTGTAGCCCCCCCCCCAGTTAAGTTATTTGCCCCTGGCAGTCATCAGTCAACAGATATAAAGAGGTGTATTATTTCCAACCAAAAAAGGGGGAGTGGGAAAGGCTAATGCTCTGCCTTTTGACTTCCCTGACACGTCTAGCAGGGATAGTCAATGTGATGCTCTCCGGACATTGTTGGACTGTGACTCCCATAATCCCTGACCATTGGCCATGTTGGATGGGCTGATGGGAGCTGCAATCCTCAATGTCTAGAAAGCATCACGTTCTCTTTCCACATAGACAAAGAATAGTGTGGTGGCATTAAAACAGAATGTGAGCAAGCAGCACCACATGAAGAAAGACAACATGAACTCCACATGGTTTATGCATAGCCCCAATCACAAAGTCAAGAGCTCTTGTTGATATCCCAGTTTTATTTCTTTTTCTCCCTTTGTTCATACAATCAAGTATAAATGAAGCTCAAACAAATTATGTTTTTAAATAAGAACTAATTAATTCCTCCCCCCCATGGATAATTTCTTCTCATTTGAGTGTGAACCATTTTAGAAAAAAGATAAGCATATTGCACTCAGCTTGCATTATCAGTTGCAGCATGTAATTGGCTGTGTTCATGAAAACAACATGAATAATGTGTTAAATTATGAATGAAAAATATATTTCAAATTAGTTGCCTTCAGAGTTCAAGTCAGATTTTCAATGTGACCCTGATGCTAGGAAAGATGGAGGGCACAAGGAGAAGGGGACGATGTTCTCAAAGCTACCAACATGAGTTTGACCAAACTGCAGGAGGCAGTGGAAGACAGGAGTGCCTGGCGAGCTCTGGTCCATGGGGTCACGGAGAGTCAGACACGACGAAATGACTAAACAACAACAAACAATTTTGGGGGGCTCAAATTTAAGAAAATGGGGGGGGGGGAGATGGCACAGAGTTGTTGAGCTTTCTTAGAGGATTGCCCAGAGTTGTTGAGCTTTTGGGGGGGAGGGTCTGTGCCGTCGCTGGCAGAAGGTGGCAATCGCCCACCCAATTGCCACAGCATCAGCCAATCAACAACAGTCATTGACACAGCAACCAATAACATGCCCTACTACTGTGTTTCTCACAAAATAAGACACCGTCTTATATTTATTTTTCCTCCAAAAAACACACCACGGCTTATTTTCAGGGGATGTCTTATTTTTTTATTAAGCTTTTTTATTTTTTATTAAGCTTTCAGAGAGTTTTGCTGGGTTGAGGCTCCGCGCGGCACGCGCTGCTGCCCTTGCCAGCTCCCGCTAGGTCGGGGCTCGGCGCAGCGCACGCTGCTGCCCTTGGCGGCTCCCGCTGGGTCGGGGCTCGGCACGGCGCGCGCTGCTGTCTTTGCCGGGTCAGCTGGGTTGGGACTCGGCGTGGCGCGCGCTGCAGAAACACCATGCAGACCTGCTCCCACCACTACCAGTACCCCAGTACGTCTTATTTTTGGGGTACGTCTTATATTTTATTGCCTCGAGAAAATCGTGCCATGGCTTATATGTACCAAAAATGGAAAAGGGGGGAAACCACCAAAGAGGAATTCAAACAAATAGCCAGCACGTGTAGAGCCCTTGTGGTCTCTTCCAACTCTATGATTCTATTTCCCCCAATAGCTGCTGACAGCCACAGCAGCAACCAATCAACGTCCACCCTATACACTATCCATGTGTAAGGCGACCCCCACGTATTAGCATAATTTTTCTAAGAAAAAACCTAGTCTTATACACAGAAAAGTATGGTACATAACACTACAGATTGCTTAGACGAAGATTCTCTCTCTGTTTGTGTGTGTGTGTGTGTATGTGTGTGTCTGTAAGATTCATTCATTTCAGAAACAGAGAAGAAGATTCAAGCAGCAGCAAAAAGCTTGACTATGCAAGGACAATTTCCGTGGGAACTGTTATTTGGGCATACGCAGTTTCTGCAGGGAATATTGATAACGTTTCTGTGTAACTTCTTGTCCTCTTGCTTGCTTTAGACTTGGACTCCTAGTACGGTATGTCTTTACCACGGCTGTGGTGAATGATTGTATATATTTGCTACCAATTACAGTGGTGCCTCGCTAGACGAATTTAATTCATTCCAGGACTCAATTCGTCCTACAAAAAATTCGTCTAGTGAGTCGCGGTTTCCCATAGGAATGCATTGAAACTTAATCATATGAGCTCCGGGGGACTGGCGGCATGGAAGGCAGGCAGGCGCTTGCTCTCTTGCCTGCCTGCCTGCCTGCCTGCCTTCCCCAGCCAAGAGAGCTGTGTGCCAGGTGGCGGGGGGGGGGGAACGAAAAAAATTATTGAGCAAAACCATAGAGCTACGTATTATAAATGGTTTATTATTTGTAAGCACAAACACTCTGGAATAAATGCTGAGGTTTTGAAAAGGAAACTACACCAAAAAGAGGCATACTGGATACATAGATTCGGATCATTAGCACCCGCGGGGTTAAATCTCCAAGCAGAATTTAGTGCCTTTCTATAAATGAGGAATTTCAAGGATATGGTGGGGAACGTTTTTATCCTATTCATGAGAAGTGTTGTACTTCCTGCAAGGACTGGTTGATTTGAAATGATTTACTGACTGAACCTTGTATTTAACCTTGTAAGTAACTGTTGCATTTCATCCATCTTTGAGAATTGTGAGCTTTGGTAGTCTTGTTAAGCTTTTACACATGAACCTTTGGTGAGTAATTTTAAACATTTCTGTACAATGTTTTAAAGAAATGTATAAGTATTTATGGTACATCATATAAATTTATACAAATTTATTACTTAAGAAAGAGTCCGCCCCCTGAGGAAACCATTCCTGTGAAACAGGGAAGAAGCTAGCCGCCCGTCGGATGAGATAAGAACGCATGGGAAGAGATACGAACGCATGATAGCACTTTATTATCGGACTTGATTATTGCACTTTATACTGGACTTTTAAGACTTCGAGCATGAGATTTTGTACACAATTTTGAATCTCCTTGTATATGTGAAGGTTGTTGGTGCATATACATTTAAATATTTGCACTTCACGGTTGTTTACCTTTTCATTGTTTTGCTAACATTACCGTGTTGTCTGTTTGTTGCTGGGGTCCCTTGTTAGCTGTCTGTGGCACTATGCTGCTACAAGTGGGAGGGAACTCCCTGCCCCCCTCCCCACAACACAAGCAGTGGCAGCCTGCGAGACCTTGTGGTGGTGATGGGAGCAGATGGCATAGCAGCGGCCGCCTGTGGGGCTTCACAGCGGCGATGGGAGGTGGTGGCAGTAGCAGCAGTAGCAGCCTTCAAGGCTTCACGGTGGCGACAGCAGCCTGTGAGGCCTCGTGACAGCAACAGAAGCTGATGGGGGTGGTCACTTGCAAGGCCTTGCAGCAGCACAACCAACAGCAACCTGTGAGGCCTCATGATGGCGACGGTAGGTGGTGGCAGTAGTGGTGGCAGCCTGTGAAGCCTGGCGGCGGTGGCGTCACAACAGGAGATGGCTTAGCTACGGTAGGTGAACCACAGCTCCAATCAGGTCTAGCAGCTTATGTCTATAGTTCAAATTTCAATTTGCATCCCTTTAATTCCTAAACCAATTAGAGGCACCTTGCAAATTCAAATCTATTCCCATCACTTTTAATAGGCAGCAATAGGACTTTCCATTTACAAATGGACAGCCCAAATTATTCTTTCACAGCTGCAGGTACCAACAAAAATCCCCAAACCTACACATAATGATTTGCCTCAAGGCTATAGCCTAGCCTCAGATTAAAAATAGCCTTCCCCTTTGGAGTTTCAGCGTGTCAACTACTAGCAAAGTGAGGAGTTACGATTTGGACAAGTTATTTAAAGTCTTGTTTCACATCCTTCTTCAAGCTGGATAAAAAGCGGGCACAGCCAGGGAGGAATTCCTCATCCTAGTCTTCTCCATCACCAGTAACATAACCAGTATCATAATTCCTTTATACAAATCTGCAATCTGGCCATATCTGGAATGTTATGTATAATCCCAGTCACTCTAAAAGGTATTATGAAGCTGCAAAATGTAGAGAACAGTGTGATCAAAGCTTTGGAGCACCTTCCCTACAAGGAAAGTGTTTGAATTTGGGGGGTGGAAGAAGTCAAGTATGGGGTGAAAATAAGACAGAGGTTTATATAATTATGCATCGATTGGAGAAAGTGGATAGAGAGATTTCCTCCCCCCATAATACTCAAACTCTGGGTCAGCCATTGACAGGCAGTACATTCAGGACAGACACACACAAAAGTACTTCTTGCAATAAGAATGTCCTGCCACATAACTTCTTTTACTTTCAACCATATTTTTTTAAAAAATGAAAAGAAAGAAAAACAGTTCCACATTTCGACAAAAGCTAACATGAATTAAGCATTTCTTAAATTACATTTCTGCTCTATTGCTCTCACATACCTGTCATTTTAAGGATTTGGGGTTGTTTTTTAAATTGGCATTATTTATGTTTAAGGGGGGGGGGGAGTGATTTCAAACATTTATGTTGTTACATCATGATCTTTCATTTAGAGAAACCAATTCTAGTTCTGAAATTCGATTTCTAACAAGCCAATGCTGGTATCCCATAGGCCCTATTTTAATCTTTTACCAAGGATACATCAGCTTGTACTGTACCCTCCTTCAAATGGAGCAAGTTTGTTTTCTGCTGCTCCAAAGGGTAGGGCCCAAACCAATGGATTTAAGTTAGTCATACCTCGGTTTGAGTATGCTTTGGTTTGAGTACTTTCGGTTTAAGTACTCCGTGGCCCCGAAAGTGTTTACTTCTGGGTTCTGCAGAGCGCGCATGTGCAGAAGCGATATGTGCGATTTGCGCAGAAACGCTCTATTGGCACTTCGCTCGCACGCGCTATCGCTCCTCAGATTAAGTACTTTTCGGGGAGCAAATGGCACCCCGGAACCAATTGAGTACTTAAACCGAAGTACCATTGTACAAGAAAAGAGATTCCGACTAAACATAAGAACTTTCTAGCGATAAGAGCTGTTCGACAGTGGAACGGACACCCTGAGGAGGCTCTCCAGTATTAGAAACTCATATATATAAGCTAGGCACCAAATGGCTCCTTGAATCAAGGTTGAAGTCACCAAAACGGATTGTCTAGTTGCCATTTTGGGCAAGACGGCTCTAAAGTCTTATTTTTCAAATGAAGGAGTGACTGTGATTGATTCTCAGTTAAACATCTGGCTAGTTCAGATGACAACCTTAAACTAGATTAAGAGCTTTGAGAACTTAAAGAAAAGTCACTTGATCCAGGGACAGTCCATATATATATATTGGCCTATTCCTACTGCTTTTTCTTAATGGTGACTGCTCCTGCCTGTGCTGCACAGAAAAAGCAACTTGGTTCCAGAAATTCATTCCAATTGTGCAGATAACATGTAATGGATAGAATTCTACAGGATGCGGTATTAGTGTGCAGAAACTGTCCAGATCCAATGAACCCCAGATAGTGGAGATGTCAGGTCTCATCCTGGTGCCCAGGCATCTTCACTTGCTCAGAACGTGGTCAAAGCCAAGTTCAAAATGCGCCTGGCTAATTTCAAACACTGGGGCTCCCCATTGGAAATTTTTAAGCAGAGGTTGGATGGCCAGCCGTCAGGCATACTTTAGTTGAGATTCCTGAATTTCAACAGGTTGGACTAGATGACCTTTGGAATCTCTTCCAACATTATGATTTTATTATTTTAATTCCATGATCTCCAAGCTCTCCTGGCATTTCTCTACATTAAAACCTGCCAAATGCATTATGACATTCATATAATTGACAGCTTTCTTTCACATCTGATTTTCTGATCCAAAAGCTCGTCAAATTTCATTAGCTTCTCAATTCTTAAAATTTCCTTTGCTGTTTGAATGAGAACATGCAGTTTTCGTAAAAAAAACAATAAAACTAGTATCTGTATAAGCCATTCATTTTCATAATGATCTGCTCAAGCTTGAATTCCATTACCATTTTAACAATAAATGCAAGCTTCAATATGTACTAGCCCATACCCAGGTTAAAGAACTTAAGGGTGCCAACCCAGCTTTGCATCTCTATTAGCATAGAGGCAACTCCAGCAAATCCAGGAAGGCCCAGATGATCATTATAATGGAATTAAGCATTCACACTGCATATGTAGTACAGAAGCTTGCATCTGTGCACACATCTTCCCTTATAGGTAGATCAGGTTGATTTTAATGGTAACCATACCTTGGTTCAAAATAAAGTAGCTACAAAGGTGGTTCTCCATCTTCATAAACTTTTCAAAACAGCTACCTCACCATAGTTGCTTTTTATATATGCTCAAGTAGAAATACCGTACTTTCACTTGAATCATTGAGCAGACACTAAATCATCCTGACTCTGGATATTACCTTATCTAATATTTAGGCAAGTTTTATTTAAAGGATTTCTCAGCTTCAGTGTGTTTCCCATTTTAAGTCTGCTGTTGCTTCAATTTTCATATTTTAATACTTCAAGTTAAACAAGTCATATTGCTGCTAAAATTACCCCCCAAAAAAGCATAGAACAGTATATTAATTAATATCAAAGATACCAGTATGTCTCTGGAAATTCAAGAATTTTTTTATTTCAAATTAAGATATAGCCATTCCATCCTGCCAACAGCATACACATTCATAATTGAAACAGGAAGCACATTAGACATCAAGTCTTCCTTGCTTCTCTGCAGCCCTTGCCACCAACAACATTCAGCTCCTCTGACCTTTGATCTAAGAAAGCAATCAGAGTTGGTCATAGCATGGTAAGCAAAGAGGAAATAGAGAGGAAAACTCAATAAGTTCCAACCTCCCCGATTCCAGGGCACCTTGACAATGCCGAAGTTGCAGGTTTGATCCCCACAAGGGCCAGCTGCATGTTCCATCTAGGCGGTTGGACTAGATGGTCCTCAGGGTCCCTTCCAACTCTGATTCTATGAGACATCTAGGAGATAAATATGGCTTGCACACTAATCCTGTGCTTATAATGCATTGTAAAGTAATACTTCAGTGTTTTTGACCGCATGTACCCTAAAAAGGCATCTACATCTTTCCCAATAGAGACTCTTACCTATCCAGAACTCCCACTCTCTCAATTTAAGCAGTTTGGATGACCACATGTATACATTTTACTTTACAAATACTGTAAACAGAAATGCCCAAATGCCCCTACACTAAATCAAGTTTTCCCTGGTTTTCACCCCATTTGAATTGCTAAAAGCAAATAATTTCTTTTTTCTATATGGTATTATAATATGATTTGTAATTTTAAGTTGAAAAATCTTAATAAACAAAAAAAATTTAAAAAATGAATTGCTAAAAGCAATAGAGTACAACCCAAACCCCCTTAACACCTCCAACAAAACAACATCTTCTGAAGGGGCAGATGTCCAGCACAGATGCTGCCTTGTAATACTAATAGTATCAAACAAATGAGCAATTGAATAAGCCTGAGACAGTCTCATCCTCACTTCTACAGAGCCTTTGGCCTAAAAAGGGGAGGAATTTCTATTTCCATAGAAATATGCCAAGCTAACTGGGGGATAAATGGCTTTAACAAAATAAAGCTTCAAGTCCAGCAGCTGATAAGCTACTGATTCAGTAAAAAGAGACTTCATGGAAAAATTAGCTAATTGAAGACTACCAATTTGTGCTTTAAAAGTGGGGTGAAGGTCAGCAGCTGCCAATGTTAGGCAGAGCACAAAGGTGAAAGGAGATATCTTCATTATTCTAAATGATGATTGACTTTTCATTGCTGAATTCCACTTTGGTTTCTACCCTACAAGAACTGATCAACTGCCAAAGGTCAAAAGTCTCCACTGATATTTGTCACTGGTGGAATTCCTTTCCGCAAAGCAGTGGATACAGACGAAGTCTAAAATTAACTCTGTTGCCAGCTGTGTTTTCTTTTGTAGGCATGCACATGTGTTCATCTGTTCCATTTTAGCAAGTAGGATAACCACTAAACTGTAAACTGATGGAGGTGGGAAATTCTTGTGCATATATTGTACATCCAAGATTAGAGAAGACAAGCAACACCACAGAATCATGATCAACACTGCAGTATATCAAGGTGGTGGTGTTTTTATCTAAGGGGAAACAATTCTATTCAGTTATTGTCTCTGCTGTCCATTATGATAGTAGCAAGCAATTGTAAAAAATGTCTGAATATTTTCAGTTCATCTGATCTAGTACGTAAGGCAGCTTCCAGAACTCAATGAAATTTTGTGCTCAATGCAAAGCCCAAGAAATGGAATAAAACTAGACACCTTTTTTAAAATACATATTCACACAAGCTAGAAGACTTTTTCTGCACAGATTTCATAACAGGCATGGGAGAAAATGTTGGAATTCCTAGTCACCAACACCATGGGAAGATAACCAAAATAAATCACAAGAACAAAGGAAAAAGTGCCCGGATAATATGGGAGGCACCCAGTGAATCAGAATGCCTCCTGGAGTGTTAACTCTATACTGTCCAGAATCCCAACAGTCATACTCTAAGTAGACCCATAGTCAGAGTATGACTAGTGTTTTTAGGAACCAGCCCTGCCAAAATCTGAAATACTGCAACTGGAAGGGAAAGATGTGGGCATGTCCTGTCAATGACTCTTTCTGGCAAGAAATTATTGCTTGTATTAACTTTGCTTTGGAAAAATCAGTGATATTTGCAGCTGTTCATACACTCTTAAATCATATTCCTGGAATGTAGGACCCAACAGATAGACTAGGATAGTGGACCCTGCAAGCCCTTAAAGCAGGCATTCCCAAACTTCAGCCCTCCAGATGTTTTGGACTACAATTCCCATCTTCCCTGACCACTGGTCCTGTTAGCTAGGGATCATGGGAGTTGTAGGCCAAAACATCTGGAGGGCCGCAGTTTGGGGATGCCTGCCTTAAAGTGTTAGAAACTCAGACATATAAGCTGATCACCAAATAGCCTAGGTCACAGTTGCTACAACAGACTGTCTATGTGCCATCCCTCCCCCCGTAGAGTTTATTGTTCCTATTTATTTTTCATTGTTTATTGGCGGACCACAAGCTTAATGTGATCCAGCAGCTAAAGCTATTCTAGGTTGCAACAACAGAAGTATAGTGTCCAGATCAAGGGAAGTAATAGTACCACTCTATTCTGCCTTAAGTCAGACCACACCTGGAATACTGTGTCCAATTCTGGGCACCACAATTTAAGAAGGATTTTGAACAAGCTGGAAGGTGTGCAGAGAAGAGCAACTTAGATGATCAAGGGTCTGGAAACAAAGCCTTACAAGGAGCACTTGAAGGAGCCAATGATGTTCAGCCTGAAAAAGAGGAGACTGAGAGGAGATATAATAGCCATCTTCAAATATCTCAAGGGCTATCACATGGAGCAGGTTTGTTTTCTTCTGCTCTGGAGAGTAGGACTTGAACCAAAGGCTTCAAGTTACAACAAAAGGAGATTCCAACTAAATATCAGGAAAAACTTTCTGACATTAAGAGCTGTTCAACAGTGAAACAGTCTCCCTCGGGAGCTGGTAGACTCTCCTTCCTTGGAGGTTTTTAAACAGAGGTTGAGTGGCCATCTGTCATGGATTCTTTAGCTGAGATTCCTGCATTGCAGGGGATTGGGTCCCTTCCAGCTCTACAATTCTACAATAATAATAATTACATTTCTATACCACTTTAGGGACCCAGGTGGCGCTGTGATTAAACCACTGGGCCTAGGGCTTGCTGATCAGAAGGTCGGCGGTTCGAATCCCTGTGACGGAGTGAGCTCCCATTGCTTGGTCCCAGCTCCTGCCAACCTAGCAGTTCGAAAGCACGTAAAAATGCAAGTAGATAAATAGGAACCGCTACAGCGGGAAGGTAAACGGCGTTTCCATGTGCTGCTCTGGTTTGCCAGAAGCGGCTTTGTCATGCTGGCCACATGACCTGGAAGCTATACGCCGGCTCCCTCGGCCAATAATGCGAGATGAGCACGCAACCCCAGAGTCGGTCACGACTGGACCTAATGGTCAGGGGTCCCTTTACCTTTACCTTACCACTTTATATTTTAAAGAAAAAACTCAAAGCCATTTACAACACATTAAAACATCAAATGAAGCAATCCAGATTAAAACACAATCGAGCTTCAAGCGAAGTATTTCAGATCCTTCTCTAAGTGACATTTTGCTTTCCCCTTATTTATTTGCCTACTAAATTTATATAGCTGTTCCATAGCAGAAGTACTCTAGGAAGCCAGGGTGTTGTAGTGCTTAAGAGTGTTGGACTATGGACTTCCGGTGAGCTGCGGCCATCGAAGGAAGCGCGGGATAGCCCTCCGGGGAATCCCGAACTTAACGGAGCCTTTAGAGGTCACGCGAAGGCTCCGCGGACCTCAAAAACCTCAGGGGGGGTTACCCTGAGTGTCGTGGCACCCAGCAGCGCCCTGCGTGCTCTCCTTCACCCGGTTTTTACTGCGTGGGAGCCGGGAGAAGGATTGAGCTGCGGGCGCGAAGGGGGAGAGACCACTGACTCCGTTAAGTGCAGTCTCTGGCTTCCGATGGTAAGCAGCAAGCTTCCTTAAATTATAATTAATCTGAGGAATAAAGAAGGTGAAATTGATTTTGGATTGAAGTTAACAATCGGATTGATGAAGCTGTGGGGCGCAAAAAGGGAGTCCGTCCCAACAGCGGGGAAAAATGGCGCAGAGAAGAGATCGTAGGAGCTGAGCGACGGAAAGTGAAACTGATTGCCTGCGGAGTGAGTTTTTCAGAAGTCCTTGATTACATTGTAACAAGGCAATTTTTTGAGGGTGGAAAAGAATTGCTTAGAGCTTTTATATTGTTACCTTGTCTCTTTCCTGGGGGTGGAACTGCAAGCGATCTGGGAACTTTATATTTTCTGCGCTCTAGCCCTGAATGCAGAGGAGCTTTGAGTTGCCTGAGTGCTTTGCTTGTATCGCTGCAGCACCGAAGGGGGGAAAGACGGAGGCTGCCCTTTTTTTTTCTTTGCTATAATTAAGAACAAAGTAAAAACGTTTCCCACCAACTGAGAGGCTGGAAAGGGGGGGTCGACTTTGGATTAAGCCAGCAAGTGGCTGAAGAGGGGTTTATTGCTTGGGAACTGCGGATCTGGGATTCTCCCTTATTTGGATTAAGCCTACAAGTGGCTGAAGTATTTGGCTTCTTTTCTCTTTCTTTTTTGGGTTTTATTGGAGCGAACTGTGGATTAAGCCTATAAGTGGCTGAAGAGTTGCGAGACTTGGCTTCTTTGTTTCAGGTTCCAAGGGTGACTTGACTGTTGGAGGGATAAAGAAGGAACTTGCTAGAAGGGTTTGATTTAATGTAACTAGAAACTGCTGGTTCTCTGTCTCTGGGAGTGGAAAAGTACTGGAAAGACTTGAGGTTTCAGAGTAATCCACCCAGTGGCAGACGGAATAACTGTTGATTCTAGGTATTGGAATTTATTACAGCGCCATCTGGGGGTGGTTGGGTTATTGCAGGTACACTGTAGGAATTTATTAATACTGGTCCCCCTAGTGGTGAAGAGGGGAATTTCCCCTCTTTTCTGTTTTTTTGTAGAAGAATGGCTGGTAAAGAAGAAAAGAAGTCAGCAAGCACACCAAAAGATAGAAGAGGTTCAAAGCAAGAAGAAGTCAAGGATTTAGAAGCTCTATGGCAAAAAAATTAAAGATGAATTTAAACACAGTGAACAACGAATGGATAAAAAATTGGGAGAGATCGATAAGAAGATTGATGGAGCTGTGCGAGAATTATCAACCCAAATAAAAGATTTGTCGGTGAGATCCAAAACAATGGAAGAAACAATCAAGAAGACCCAAAAAGAGGTAAAGGAGGTTAAAAAAGAGACTGACAAAGTGAAAGATAGTATGAAGAAAATGGACCGGGCACATGAACAAATGCTTGATAATTTGGCATTAATTGAAATGAAGCAAAGGCAATTGAATTTGAAATTAAGGGGTATCCCTGAAGAATCGGGAGAAGATATTAAGTCAAGGATAATTGCCGAATTGGCGAAATGGATGGGAAAGACGGATGAAGAAGTGAGCCAGACAATTGTGAATGTATTCAGAATTAAGGTAAAATCAGCAAAGGCCAAGGCAAGGAAAGCACCTGGTGATTGCGTGGTGGTTCTCAACACAATGGAGATGAAAAATGAGATTTTAAGTTTGAGCTTCACCAACAAGCTAATCATTGGAGGCAAGCCTATAATCGTGTTTAAAGAAATTCCAGGAAGATTTTTGAAAAAACGTGACAATTATAAAGCAATGGTGGCCCTGCTTAGGAAAAATGGAATCCAGCATAGATGGGAATACCCCGAAGGAATAATGTTTTTCTATAAAGAGAAAAGACATGTGCTGACAAGTATGCATGACATTGGGAAATTCTTGAGAAAGTACGAAAATTTTTTGGGAGAGCTGAGCCCAGACCTGGCTATCCTAGCTGAAGCGACTGCAGAAGAGGAAGAAGAACCAAAACCACAAAGAAGAAGAAGAAAGAAAAAAGAAGGAGAGGAAGAGAAATCAGAAGAAGAAGAACAGAAAAAAGAGGAAGAGGATAAAGAGTCAGAGAGTGAAGAAGAGGAAGAAGATAAAGATTTAAGTAAAGAACCCGACCAAGACTAGATAAAATCTTATCTTCCTGATATTAGGAAGTAAAATGGCATCATTGAAGATACATACTTGGAATGTACATGGATTGAATAACAAAGTGAAAAGAAATAAAATTGATCATATTTTGAAGAAGAAAAATTTGGATATAATATGTCTTCAGGAAACACATGTGGCGAAAAAACACAATTATATTCTTAGAAATAAAAGGTTGGGTAAAGAATTTATAAATTCAGTAGAAAATAAAAAGAGAGGAGTGGTTTTGTATATAAAAGACAAATTGGATCCAAATCTGATGTTTAAAGATGAAGAAGGAAGAGTGATAGCGGTCCAAATATCGACCCAAGGAGAAAAAATGCTGGTGGTGGGAATCTATGCACCGAATGAGAACAAAGCGGAATTTTACAAGAATTTGGAAGAAAGGTTAGCAGAGTATATGGACCAAAAGATAGTGCTTATGGGCGATTTCAATGGAGTGACAGTACCAGAATTGGATAGGACAAAGAAAAGGAAGAATGAAGGCAAGTTACCAAAATCCTTCTTTGAATTGGTAGAAAACCTGGGCCTAGTGGATATTTGGAGGTTAAAGCATCCTACGCTTAAACAGTTTACATTCTTTTCAGAACCAAATCAAAGTTCTGGAAGAATTGATCATATATGGATCTCCAAAGAACTAGTACCCAGGGTGAGTAAAATAGAGATAATACCACGAACATTATCAGATCACAATTCAATATTTATGGAAATGAAAAGCAAAGATCAGAATTCCTTTAGGTGGAGAATGAATGAGGAGCTTTTCGAAGATAAAGAGGTGGTAGTAAAAGCTAAGAATATCCTGAAAGATTATTTTCATTGGAATCTACATAAAGACACTGGACTTGATATGGTATGGGACGCAAGTAAAGCAGTAATGAGAGGCTTTCTAATACAGCAAAATAGTTTCCTGAAACGAAAGAAAGAAAAGAAGAAGGAGGAAATCCTGAAGTGTCTCATGGAAAATGAGAAAAACCTGATAGATAAACCAGAGAATCAACAAATCAAACATAACATAAAGATGTTACAGACACAATTCTCTATGTTGATCAGTCAGGAGATAGAATGGAAAATAAAGCAGATGAGACAAAAAAATTTTGAATCAGCGAACAAAACAGGAAAATTATTGGCATGGCAATTAAGGAAACGTCAAAATCAAAATATGATAGTGAAGATAAATATGGAAGGAAAAGTGACTGAGGAGCCAAAGGAAATAAAGAAAGCCTTTCAAAAGTTTTACAAAGAGTTGTATTGTAAAAAGAAAGAAGAGGAGAAGAAGATCAGTGATTATTTAAGCAAACATGGACTGAAACAAATCCCAGAAGAGGAAAGAAAGAAACTTAATAATAGGATAACAAGGCAAGAAGTACATCAGGCAATAACGAGAATGAAAGTAGGAAAAGCCCCAGGACCAGATGGATTATCAGCAAAATATTATAAAGTTTTAAACGGACAGTTGATACCGATTTTAGAAGAAGTGATGAATGATATTCTTGCAGGAGGAAAGATCCCAAATACATGGAAGGAAGCGTATATTACATTGATTCCAAAACCAGGAGCGGATGGCTTAGAAGTCAGAAATTATAGACCAATTTCTTTATTGAACAACGATTATAAGCTTTTTGCAGACATTATGTCCAAGAGATTGAAAGAAGTTTTGAATGAAATGATACATAAGGATCAAGCTGGTTTTCTTCCTGGTAGACAGTTAAAGGACAACGTCAGACATATAATAGATGTAATAGAATATCTGGAAACCAAGATAGATAAGCCAGCAGTATTAATGTTTGTGGATGCAGAGAAAGCATTTGACAATATATCTTGGCAGTTTATGAAGAAAAATCTGGAATCGATGGTTGGCAAAGATTCTTTTTTGAATGGGATTGAGGCAATATATTCAGAACAAAAAGCAAGATTGATAATTAATAACACATTAACGGAATATTTTGACATCACAAAAGGAACTAGACAGGGGTGTCCCTTATCCCCTTTATTATTCATCATGGTCCTGGAAGTACTATTGAATAGATTAAGAGATCTTTCAACTATTAGAGGAATTAAAGTAGGTGCAAAGCAATTTAAAGTGAAAGCCTTCGCGGATGATTTGGTTTTAACTCTAGAAAATCCTAATGAAAGTGTTGCAGCGGCTATAGAAGAAATTGAGAAATTTGGACAATTAGCAGGATTTAAATTAAATAGACAGAAAACAAAGGTGATGGCAATGAATATGACGAAAGAGGAAAAGCAAGAGCTACATCTAAAATATGGTTTTGATGTGGCAAAAAAAGTAAAATACCTTGGAATATGGATGACAGCAAAGAACATTAACTTATATAGTGACAATTATGAACCAGTATGGAGAGAAATAAAGAAAGACCTGGAAAGGTGGACTAATATGAACATGTCATTCTTAGGAAGAATAGCAGCAATTAAGATGAATATCCTACCTAAAATGTTATTCTTATTTCAAACTATACCTGTGGTGAAGGGTACAAGACAATTTCAAGAATGGCAAAAGATTTTGTCAAGATTTCTCTGGCAGGGGAAAAAAACCTAGAATAAAACATAAAATCTTGGTAGACAGAAAAGAAAGAGGTGGTTTCTCCCTGCCAGATTTAAGACTTTATTATGAAGCGTCTTGTATGTGTTGGATTAAAGAGTGGATAACGTTGAAGAATACTGACCTGCTAGATTTGGAAGGTTTTAACAATAGATTTGGGTGGCATGCATATTTATGTTATGACAAAAAGAAGTCTCATACTGGGTTTACCAATCATGTGATAAGAAGATCTCTGTACGAGGTGTGGGAAAGAAATAAAATGCTGTTAGAGACCAAAAAACCATGGTGGGTTTCACCAGCAGAGGTATTAACAGTGAAGAAAGTAAATATGGAGGGGAGGTGGGCCACTTATGAGGAAATTTTGATAAGAACTGATAAAGGATGGAGACTTAAACCCTATGAAGAAATTAAAGGAGTTTTAACAGGATGGATACAATACCATCAAATAAATGATGTTCTTAGGGAAGACAGGAAAATAGGTTTTGAGGACAAAAGGTCCAAATTCCAAATAGAAGTGCTAGAAGGCAAAACAAAGCTTCTGTCAAAAATGTACAATTTGTTATTAGAATGGTATACGAAGGATGAGTTGACAAAAGAAGTGATGATCAAGTGGGCAAAAGATTTTGGGCACAATATTGATTATGACGCGTGGTTGAAATTATGGACTCAAACGTTGAGATTTACAGCATGTACTGCTTTGAAAGAAAATGTGTATAAGATGATGTATAGATGGTATTTAACACCAGTTAAATTAGCCAAAATGTATAGAATGAGTGACAAAACTTGCTGGAAATGTAAAGAGAGAGATGGTGAATTTTATCATATGTGGTGGACATGCGATAAGGTAAAAAGATTTTGGGAGATGTTATATAATGAGCTGAAAAAGATGTTTAGATATACTTTCCCAAAAAAACCTGAAGCATTTTTACTAGGAATAATGGGAGGAGAGATTAGAAAAGAAGATCAAGTATTGTTTATGTATGCGACAACCGCGGCTAGGACTTTGTTAGCCCAAAAATGGAAATTACAAGAAATTCCAACGATTGAGGAGTGGCAGATTAAAATGATGGACTATGCTGAACTCGCAAGGATGACTTGCAAGATCCGCGACCAGGGGGAGACAAGGTTTCAAAAAGACTGGAGTAAATATGTGGATTATATGGAGAAAAATTGTAGATCTTTAAAAACACTTGCAGGATTGAAATAAATCCTACGAATTGACCAAACAGTTAAAAAGGAACTGCAAAAATGTAGTAAACAAGAAACCCGCATGAAGGGAGGGGGGGAAGTCGTAGCTCGGCAGAGCAAAATGTTAGATGAAAATTTATAATGTTGTGTATAAAAGAATGTTTTTTTATTATTTTAATTGGATAAATTGGAAATTGAATAAAAATTTATTTAAAAATAAGAGTGTTGGACTATGACCTGGAAGGCCAGGGTTCTAATCCCCACTCAGTCATGAAGCTCACTGGGTGACCTTGGGCCAGTCACAGTCTCTGAACCTTCCTCACATGGTCGTTGTAGGGATTAACTGAGGAGGGAGGTGAACCATGTACTCCTTGGAGAAAAAGGTGGGATATAGATGCAGTAAATAAGCTCTTCTCCTTACCTGCTGAAGAAAGCTGAAGGGGCCAGCCAGATGGAGATGTCATTCGCCAACCTGGCATCAAGATATCTCCATGTGGTCACAATTGGACCTGTGCAAAATGTGCCTGGCTAATTTCTAACACTGTCTTATGGTTGCAAAGAGACTTACACCACAAGGCTGGAAGAATAAACACCCATCATCTCAGTGCTCTGAAAATTTCACCACTTTTTCTACATTTGAGTGTACAGTTTATAATCATCAATCTCATTTTGATACATATTTGGGCATATATGTTGTGTACGTTAATTTATGAGTCTAAGTCAAGACGGATGGAGTATTTTTACTATTAATGTCAGTGAATTGAGTTGCTTCTTTGTTATATCTGCAAATGGGGGAAAAACCCCTAGATGCAAGCCCTAACCCTTACTGAATTTTTCTATCAACTTCTTAGATGATAGCTACTTGTTTCTAGATGCTTGGACATTTTTCAAAGCCGCTCCACAACCCAGGCTGTTCCCACAAATGCCCCCCATCTGGAGCATGAATGGGCAAGGAGCTTAATATACAGAAAATGGTAAGTGAAATGATCAGATGGAAGAAATATCTCAAGTCTGAGGGAGAGGAGAGACAACTAAATTTGAAGACATGGACAAGTATAGGCTCCTGCTCTCCAGAGTCCTAGTCTGGGACACACATGCACCTACCTTTTGTCAACAGGTGAAGATTGTGTGTGTGTGTGTGTGTGTGTGTGTGTGTGTGTGTGAGAGAGAGAGAGAGAGAGAGAGAGAGAGAGAGAGAGAGATGCCTTTCCAGGGTACTGACTGAATTCAACCACCCTAGCAGAGACAAAGGACTGCCATCACATTGTACCAACCTAAGGAGAAAGGCCACAGCTCAGCAGGGAAAAATCAGCTTTACATGCCAAAGGTCCCAGCTTCAATCCCTAGCATCTCCAGGTAGGGTTGGGAAGGTCCCCTGTCTGAAACACTGGAGGGCTACTGTTAGTCAGGGCAAACAATATTAAGAAGGACCAATGGTATGGCACAGTAAAAGCAGCTTTCAGTGTTCCTATGTACCAATTGATCACTTTCTGCACAATGAGAACACAATGTTGGGAACCTCTCTTGAAGTGCAATCCTATATCCATCTACTCAGAAATAAGTCCCATTTTCAATGAGGTCCACTCCCAGGCAAGTGGCTTGGAATGAAACATAAATGGCCAGTCTGCTTTGAATTTATCTCTTTCTGGGATAAAAGTCTAGGCAATGAGAATCAATCCCCATGCCACTGTAAAACATGGAAACAAGCCTTCATGACTAACTGTCCTCTCCCTTGGTAAGATGGCAAGGTCAGAAATAGAACCCAGTGTCATCAGAAATTCTTAGAGAGGTCACTGTATTTTCACTCCTACAGATTTTGCTCAGTTCCCTCCCCTGAAGAGCTCACAGTTTCTATCTTTAGATGCTTACATGGCCCCAATACATCTGTATCCTAGTACATAATCTTAAACGTATCTGTCCCCAGAAATATCCTGCCCAGGCAAGAAAACAACATGGAAACAAGGTTTTCCAAAGCTAGCAGCCCAGATTCTGACATGCAACACAAACTCGGGCACATTTATTCAACAATTCAATTGTACTTATTCTCTAATAAGTGTGTCTAGAATTGCAGCCTTAAGCACATTTACTTGGAAGCACTGTTGCCTTGAAGAGAACTTACTTCCAAGGAAGTACTTTTGGGTTCATAGCAGGAGAGGTCTTCCCCAAGGAGTACACATCAAAGCCAGGTAACAAATTAGACCTTCTACATACAAAAGTTGAGCAACTGAACAGGTTTCCCTTTTCACAGAGAAAATAAACACTTTACTTCAAATATACCACAAGTGTTCCTGCCAAAAAGTAATGTTGCTGCATAATCCACCCACTGCAGCAAAGGTTGCTTACTTGGACTACCTACCGGTAGGTGAATGGCTACCACTGTATCTATCTTTAAAGGAAACTGACTGAGAGCATCTTTTCTCCATTCAGCAACTATCACTCTTGAAACACCCATTATTCTGCCCCCAACACCCTCCGAAGAAAGTATCAGGAGGCACATCACACTCGGGTCAAGACACAAAAGGTCATTTTGTTTACAAAGGAATAAAATGTTTGAATATTTTCCATTATTATTATTAATAATAATAATAATTTAATTTATATACCCCCTATACCCAGTGGTCTGATGTCAACATTAATCAACAGTCCAGAAATGCTGACTACTTTGCACATCTTCAATGTGCCAAACTAATGCCTTCACTTACCTTGGTTTTCAGACATAAGGCTATCACAGCCCCACTGAACCACAATATTACTTATCTGGGGCATCAGAGGGGTCACTGATATTGATGTATCAGAATACTTCATTTAGTAATCTTTTCTTTTGAAATGTTTGAGGGTTTTTTTTGTTAAGTTTGCTGCATTAACTGTGAGATCTGTAGTTAACCTCCTTCATAGCATTTTATTTTGAAATCTTTAAGATAATATTTTAGTTTCCTGTAAATTATGCTCCTTTAAGAGTATACTTTATATTTACCTTTCTTTAGTAATGCTTTATTTTGATTGTTTTATTTGATGTTTAGGTTGTAAACTGCTTTGGATTTCGCCCCCTTAAATATATAAAGTGGTATAGAAATGAAATGAATAATAATAGGCCTCACCCTTCTGCCTCTTTGACAGCTCTGGCTTCCAGTCCCTCTCTGAACAAAAGCAATGGCAACCAGAGAGAGAAACCAGGGGAGTGATGAGGGAGGCAAGCAAGCATGAAGGCTCAAACACGGAGTGTAGAGACTAGAGTAGCCTAGCTTCCTTCAGAAAGACATTCTAACCTCTATACCAGGCATCCCCAAACTTCGGCCTTCCAGATGTTTTGGACTACAATTCCCATCATCCCTGACCACTGGTCCTGTTAGCTAGGGATGATGGGAGTTGTAGGCCAAAACATCTGGAGGGCCGCAGTTTGGGGATGCCTGCTCTATACAGTGGTACCTCAGGTTAAGTACTTAATTGGTTCTGGAAGTCCGTACTTAACCTGAAGTGTACTTAACCTGAAGCAAACTTTCCCGTTGAAAGTACAGTGGAACCTCGGTTTATGAACACCTTGGTTTACGAATTTTCGGTTTATGAATGCCATCTGGAACCCATCTGGAACGGATTAATTCACTTTCCATTACTTTCAATGGGAAAGTTCGCTTCAGTTTATGAATGCTTCAGTTTATGAATGCTTCAGTTTATGAATGCTTCAGTTTATGAACAGACTTCCGGAACCAATTACACCCATGCTTCGGGTTAAGTACGCTTCAGGTTGAGTACTCCGCAGACCATCTGGAACAGATTAATCCACTTTCCATTACTTTCAATGGGAAAGTTTGCTTCAGTTTATGAACAGACTTCAGGAACCAATTGCATAGCTGCCAAGTTTTCACTTTTCTCGCGAGGAAGCCTATTCAGCATAAGGGAAAATCCCTGTAAAAAAGGGATAACTTGGCAGCTATGCAATTGTGTTCATAAACTGAGGTACCACTGTAATGGAAAGTGGATTAATCTGTTCCAGGCGGATTAATTGAAAGTACTCAACCTGAAGCGTACTTAACCCGAGGTATGACTGTACTTCAAGGTCAAGCCTCCAAGCTCATACATGGAGCTTCAGCTTTCTAGTTTTGTAGTAGGGTGCAAGGAAGCAATCTCTGTGGTATGGAATTTGCAAGGTGGCATTCACTGGCTCCATTTGCGTTCAAGGACCTGTGGGAAAGGCTCAACTGAGAGTCAGGTTTCTACAATGAGCTCAAATTTGCAAATGCTGCTGGGCATTCTTAGCAATTATCTTAGTTTAAGTTGGATTTGCTGGAACCGCAGTTCAGTAACTTGGCGTGGCCTTTACTAGGGTAGGATATACAAAAGTTGATGACAGGAGTCAGGAGAAAGAGAGGAAGAACAAGCAAAGAGGGTGCCCAGTCCACCTTTGACATTATGTCCACCTGCTGACAGCCCCTGACCATATATCTGATATGTGGTCCTCAGCACTAACAAAAGGTCCCCTCTGTTGCTGTGGATCAAATGTCTATCTTCCTTAAAGAACGAAGATGGTCCTTGGAGTGACTTCACAAGAACAAAAATAATAATAATAATAAGATGCTGAATAAGTTGTAGCAGAAGAGACATGTTGCAGAACATCCCACCCAAACCATAGGGGCCACTACTTAAACTTTCACAGCAAAATAAATAAATAAAGGGGCACATCATGCACACTTAACTGGGAGAACCTCCTGCATGAGAATACTCAACAGCTTCGCAAGACCAAGTAATGTAATACCCTCGAAGAAGTGAGACTGAAGCTGGGAAGGATTTTTGTTGGGGGGGGGAGAGAGATTTTAAGAATATAAACAGTCTTGCAAAAGTGTTTCCTCACTTTTTTATTGCTGCTTTATTTCAGGAAGATAATGGGCTGCAAGTTAAAGCTGCTGGCTACCTTGAATGTTCCTCAGAGAAAGATAATGCAGAAAGATATGGGCTGCAAGTTAATGAAAGGGTGCCCCCCTGGGTTCCCCTGAATGTTCCTCAAGTCACCCTAGGGTGACTGGTTGAAAACCAATGCTTTAACTCATTTACAGGTAGACTTGTTTCCAAAAGCTGCTCAGACCTGGATTTTCGCAAAATCACAGTGGGAGGAGTTCCAGGATTGAGAGGCTGTCACTGAGAACATCTCCCTGTCCTTGCTTATTGAACCCAACACACAGCTGGTATCATTAGCATTTCTCATACAGCATTTCTCAGAACTTTACAATATCATGCTACTACCAAATCTCTTGACATTAGCAGCAGATGAAAATGCTTTTTACACCTCCACTGCTGGATATTTAGGAGCCACAGACAACCAAGAGATACGGTAATCCTCCCTACAAATAAGCAAAAAGCAGAGCGTCTGTAAAACTACCAAATCTATCAGTGTGAGAATCTCAGAGCATAAAGTCCTGGCTGGGATAAAGGAATATGCACCAGCTCTTGCAACTGCCATGGCCCACTTGACCGAGAAATAAAGATCTGAAGCGCCACACTGAAGGAGGGCACAAGAGTCTCTGCTAAGATTCTCTCGACAGCTGCGTTCTCTGAACACAAGGCGGGAGCTAAGACGGAGACCAACAGGAGAAAATAGTTTCCGACGGCATACACCACTGTCCATCATTCTCTGCTTCATCACAGACTCCAAATTCTCTCTTAACACCATTCATTGTTCGGATTCGGACCTGTTGCACAGGTGGAGCAGGAAATATAATTTCCAGTATCTCCTACATCCGGGACAACGAAGTCTTCCCCTACGCAGAGCACTAACCGTGGAAGGGGCTTTAAACAAAACAAACAAGGAACATCTAAAGCACCCGCCTTTGCAACCCCAAAAATCGCCCGAACCCCGATACTACAACTCGCAATACCAAAAGCGGAAAGACAAATGGGGGGATTACAATCCCAGCCCCAATTTGGACGAGATCGCGCTTACCTTGGCGGGAGAAGGGGGAAGAGAGGAGGGGAACTTGTGCCCCCCTCCCCTCGCTGCCGTGTCCTGGCGGTGCTGCTGCTGTCGTCGCCGCCGCCTGCCTTCCTCCTCCTCCTCGAGGCGGGGAAGAGAGCCCAAAGACCCGCTGTGCTCCCCGCTTCCTCTGACGTGAGAGACGGAGCGTAGGTAGAGGAGGCAAAGAGAAAGTGGAGGTGGGGGAAAGAGAGAGAGGCAGGGGAAGGAGGCCCTTCGGAGCAACAAGTGCAGGGGAGGAAAAGATCGCGGTGGGGAGGGGGGGGCTCGGGCTCAAGGTGGGATGGAGCACGGAGGGAGGGCGATGAGGGTCGGAGGGGAATGGCCCTGTGGGACGGGGGTGGGGGAGCTTGGCCCAGAGGCGGGGATCAAGCCCCGGCTCGTTGGAGGGTTGGCAGGCCAAGCGAGCAAGCAAGGCAGGCTGGTTGGGGCCTGGCGCGGCGGCTGTGGTGGTATCTGGCCGAGGGGGCTCGCGAGGACAGGTAAGGCCGCCGGTGTGGGAGAGGGGAGAAAAGAGGGGCAAAAGAAAAGGAGGTGAATAGGGAAGGAGGGGGGGACAACAGCACCTTTCTCCAAAAACAATATTTAAAAAAGGAGAGGAGGAGGAGGAGAAAGGGGGGAAGGAAGAAAGGGGGGGGAGAAAAAAAAAGAAACAGAAAAAGGGAAAGAAGCGCCGGCCCCTCCCCCTGGCCGCGCGCGCGCGCGCGTGTGTATATGTGCATGTGCGTGCGCCCGCCTCTTGCGTCACTCGCCCCAGTACGTGAGGCCGTAACCCTGTGCGCGTCACGACGCCGACGCTTCTGACGCGCCTAGGTCACGGTTGCTTTGGCAACAGCGACGCACGCGCCCGCCCGCCCGCGAGACCCTCTGCTGCTGGGTTCGCCTCGGAGAGAGGGAGGGGAGCGGAGACCGTCTGCAGGCGCGGCAGAGGGAAATCCTTAGGAAGCGAGCGAGTAGCTGCCGAGCCCCCCGCAGGTTTGCAACAGGTTTGCAATAAGAGTGGCCCAGAAAAGTGACCTGTGGGGAGGCTGTCGATGTGGGAGGTTAACAGCCAAACCCAACAAATGCCAGTTGGCATGAGAAAGCATTAAGTCCACAGAGCTGTATTGCTGACCATAGAAATAGAATGTAGAGAGGGCTCTGTGTGGTGTCATTTTCCTTCCTCCCCTGGAGAGCAATGAGCATATACCGGTAGTACTAACTATAGTACTGTTGGCTAGTTATTACTTTTTATAGATGTTAGTTTCTATTAATTTTATGTGCAGATTTTGAGAAAATCTAGCCAGTATGGTTTTTACTAATGCCATTGTTCTATCCCGCGGAGCGACAGGAGGGCTCCCAGGGTTCTGGATATTCAGGTTCCCATAGAAAGCTGTCCACACTACCAGGCTGATCAGGTTGTAATGGTTTATTTAAAGGAAAAGCAAACTCACAACAAAAAGGTCTAAATATTCCCTCCTTGCCCCTGCTTCCAGCACATTGTGGGACAGACCCCACAGCAAGGAAATGGCTTGTCTGTGTTAACGGAAAATATGAGGGCTCCCCTTGGACAAAACAAGACTCCAGCCAAGAATATCAGCAAAACAGCAGCCAGTAGGCTTGGCCTTTATTAAAGAAAGTACTGTCACGACAGGGCCCCACCTGCAACAAGGTGAAGCAAGATGGAGACCCCGAACAAAGGGGGTCTTCCCTTTTTATTAGCATCCCACCACCAAGGTACACCCCTAAAGATACATCACTAATATGTCACTAATATGGCATTGATACATCACAGAAAGGAGGGGTTCAGAGGTAGAAATTTGAGTACCTGGCCAGCTGCTCCTGGCCTCTCCTTACCCCCTCCCTGTTACATTCCACAGGACAAAGAGAAGTTTCACAGTCATTATGAAGGTGTTAGCTGTTATTTGATTTGATCCTTACAGTAGAGCAGCCCACAGGTAGCCATGATCTCCACCACACCAAAGGTTCCCCACAGGCGGCTGATATTGCTCCATTTAGCCCTGGAGCATAGTATCACATGCCCATTGATGATGGTAACTACCTTCCTTGAGCAGGTCAGTTAGCCTGCTTCCCAAGTGTGTTGCATGAAAGCTTAGCACTACAGCTTCCACCAGTTGTGAGATATATATGTATCTGTATCTGTGCATGCACACGAAAGCTTATACCAAGAACAAACTTAGTTGGCCTCTAAGGTGCTAGTGGACATTTTTTTTAATTTTTTATATATATTTCAACTGTCAGACCAACACAGCTACCTACCTGAATCTAGAACCAGTTGTGAGGTTATCTTGAGTATTCGGCTGGTGCTAGCAAAGCTCCTGGGAAAACTCACCTATGGTTCACAGCATTTGCTCCAGCGCCTGGTTGCAGACAACTCACAGCCATTTCTGTGAACCAATGCATGTTTAGGAAATAAGTAAGCCTTGTGATGCGGGTGGCACTGTGGGTCAAACCACTGAGCCTAGGGCTTGCCAATCAGAAGGTCGGCGGTTCAAATCCCTGCGACGGGGTGAGCTCCCATTACTCGGTCCCAACTCCTGCCCACCTAGGAGCTCGAAAGCACATCAAAGTGCAAGTAGATAAATAGGTACTGCTCCAAGCGGGAAGGTAAACGGCATTTCTGTGCACTGTTCTGGTTTGCCAGGAGTGGCTTTGTCATGCTGGCCACATGACCTGGAAGCTGTACGCCAGCTCCCTCGGCCAATAATGCGAGATGAGCGCCACAACCCCAGAATCGGTCACGACTGGACCTAATGGTGAGAGGTCCCTTTACCTTTACCTTTAAACGTTGTTTTAAATTTACTTAACAAGTTGTTGCCTGATTCTTGTATATTCATGATATTCTTGTAAAGAATCTGGTAAAATGCGGGCTAGACAATGCTACCATTCAATGGATTTGTAACTGGCTGGCTGACCGAACCCAAAGTGTGCTCATCAATGGCTCCTCTTCATCCTGGAGAGAAGTGACTAGTGGGGTGCCACAGGGCCCAGTCTTTGGCCCAGTCTTATTCAACATCTTTATAAACAACTTGAATGATGGGCTTGAGGGCATCCTGATCAAGTTTGCAGATGACACCAAATTGGGAGGGGTGGCTAATACCCCAGAGGACAGGATCACACTTCAAAATGACCTTAACAGATTAGTGAACTGGGCCAAAGCAAACAAGATGAATTTTAACAGGGAGAAATGTAAACTACTACACTTTGGGGGGGGAATTAAAATGAAAGGCACAAATACAGGATGGGTGACACCTGGCTTGAAAGCAGTACATCTGAAAAGGATCTAGGAGTCTTGGTAGACCACAAACTTGACATGAGTCAAAAGTGTGATGTAGCAGCTAAAAAAGCCAATGCAATTCTGGGTTGCATCAATAGGAGTAAAGTATCTAGATCAAGGATACTGACAAGCTGGAACGTGTCCAGAGGAGGGCAACCAAAATGGTCGAAGGCCTGGAAACGATGCCTTATCAGGAACGGTTTAAGAAGCTGGGTATGCTTAGCCTGGAGAAGAGAAGGTTAAGGGGTAATATGATAGCCATGTTCAAATATATTAAAGCAGGCATGCCCAAACTTCGGCCCTCCAGATGTTTTGGACTACAATTCCCATCACCCCTGACCACTGGTCCTCTTAGCTAGGGATCATGGGAGTTGTAGGCCAAAACATCTGGAGGGCCGCAGTTTGGGGATGCCTGTATTAAAGGATGCCATATAGAGGGAGAAAGGTTGTTTTCTGCTGCTGCAGAGAAGCGGACACGGAGCAATGGATTCAAGCTACAAGAAAGAAGATTCCACCTAAACATTAGGAAGAACTTCCTGACAGTAAGAGCTGTTCAACAGTGGAATTTGCTGCCAAGGAGGTTCTTTGGAGGTCTTTAAGCAGAGGCTTGACAGCCATCTGTCAGGAATGCTTTGATGGTGTTTCCTGCTTGGCAGGGGGTTGGACTGGATGGCCCTTGTGGTCTCTACCAACTCTATGATTCTACGATTCTTTCTTAATGGGGGTGAGAAGGAGGAAACCAGCTTATTTCATAACTGGACTTGCATCCTACTTTTGCATCCTACTTCAGGCATCCCCAAACTTCAGCCCTCCAGATGTTTTGGACTACAATTCCCATCTTCTCCAGCCACTGGTCCTGTTAGCTAGGGATCGTGGGAGTTGTAGGCCAAAAATCTGGAGGGCCACAGTTTGGGGATGCCTGTCCTACTTCCTATGCTTTTAATTCTGCTGCCGAGGATGGGATCTTGAGACTGTCCAACCACAAGTGGGCACCTGGAGGGATAAGTTGCAATTCATATATCCTCTCTTACCCATTAAAATCCACCCCACAGGTGATTCTCTCCAGTCATAGCATCATTGTGTGGCATTTGTTTCCTTCGGCTCCTTTATGCGCACCTGAGTAGGACGTGCACATATTAAAGAGAGAGAAGGGACACACAGGCACCTTCTGACTTCTCCCTGCAGCTTTAGGCTGGCAAATCCTCTGCATGATTGCTTGGGAGAAAGTCCTCATCACACACAGAGAGAGAATATCCCAGTAGCTACACAAGGCGCTTTTCATTTCAGGGTGAACTGGTGTGCAGAATGGTTGCAATGTGGTCGGAGTTACACTAGGTCATTCCCCACCTCACCTGCATATTTAGGGTTTTCAACACAAGGCCTCTTCAAAATATCTTTATTATGTTGAAATAATTTGTTTCAGAATATGCCCAAATGCCTCAGCTTCTGCTGTAGATGTTACCACACCAGAGAATTTATTATGGCAGAAGCTTTTATGGACAAGAGTCTGCTTTGTTAGATGTTATCCAAAGTTGCTTGAGTGAGGTAAAAGGAAAAGCAGAAAATTCTGCAAAAGTCTACACATATACAGCAGTGTAACAGCAGCCACTAACAATGTAGCATTGCATTCTGGCCTTGGTAAGCTAAGTACTGCATGTAGTGGAATTGTAAAAATAGACAAACACCCCTTTTCTCAATTCAACCCACAAGTGATAGAAGAGAGATTGTGGTTAAGTGGTCCAGGTGCTGTCAGCCAGCCCATAGTAAGTGCTGGAAGGGAAAGGAATGATGGGGTTGAGGTGGGAGAAGGGACTTGGACGGGCACTCCCAATGGCTAAGAGATGAGTCTACATTGAATCTACACCAAGCCAGTGTTCCTGTGTCAAGTGTGTCACCCAGACAATTCACATAGCCCCTGAAGTTAGCTCCACCCATCACACTACAGCATGTGCAAGGAAGATTGGGTTCTTAGGTGTTAGACATCACATTTATTTAGACATGTGCTTCCTGCTGGGCACCATGTAGCATATCCATCAAAACTGCTGCAAAGCAGGTTGATCTTCCAAGCTTCAAGCATAAACAAAATGTGAAAACAGTGTTTATACTTGGACTGAAACTGAACATTTCATGTCACGTGACAGTTTCACCACACACTCCATTTGCAACTGAACCCACATTTACTGTGCCAACCAAAGCTGCCCAACCAGCGGGGAGTGGGAATGCATTTAATTCATACAATTTCACACTGGCACAGGCACCATTTTTAAGTTAATACACACTGACATCAAGCTGCACTGCCATGAGCTGTAAGGTCATTCTCAACACAAGCTGGTTGGCAGTCACATCTCAGCCCATAACTCAGGTCAGCACAATACATTTTGCTGCCTGCAGCAAAGGACATGATAACTGAACTGGCAGCTGAATCTTACTTTAACAATGACAACAGGGTAACATTCTCCAGTGCACCTGAAGACAGCAGGCTAGTTTAAGGGGCACATGACAGGTTTGTAGCGCACCTAGGTCTCCAACAAAGGGAAAAGGCTGGGGGGCTCAGACAGAATGGTGGTGGGGCTGCTACTGCTGCCATCCCATCTGCCAACTGGTCCACTCTTGTGGAAGGGCCAACCCAGTTCATAGCAGTGTAGTTAAAAGCCAGGATTTGTTTTCACAATGCCATAGTCCAAAACATGGCACATCACCAATACACAAGTTTTGACCTTTAATGCACTGCCAATATCAACACTTTGCACACCTTTCAGTGGTAATGCTAATTTGTATTGCATTATTTCACATTTCCAAAGCAAAGAGTAGGATGTTCCAGGACATTTTTGCACTATCATTCTTTTGAAATATCAGTTTGTTTATAAGTACACAGATAGAGCTGCAGCAAACGCATTGGCCACATTTGAGTTACCCCTGGCCTGCAGGCAGACCTTTCTCTGACTTCCATGTGACTCACAGGCTCCCTCCCCATTGCTCAGCTGATCGGTGGTGGAAACAGCTGAACAACATGCTGATAGGCAAACCCCTCAACAGTTTCCAGCACCAATCAGCTCTGCAATGAAAGGAGGTGCATGATAGGATTGTTGTTTCATAGGCACACAGGCAGTGGTTAGTGCTAAAGCAGCATCAGAGTCAGCCCTGAAGCACCAAGCTCCAAAAATATAGCATTTATTTCTCTCTCTCTGTGGCCAAATTTTAAATGGCCCTATTTATATATGTGTATATATAGCCCTTCCATAGCTCTAGCCCAAAGTTTTCTAAAACCTACGAAACAGTATGAAAAACCCCACACAAATTACACAGTAGTTAAGTCAATGGAATGAAAACTACTGACTCAGAGCAATAATGTAGTTACATCCACCCAAGACTGAAAAAATGCCTGGGCAAAAAGAACCTGGTGGCACTGAACTATGTCTAAGGCTGAGGCCAATCCAAGTTCCCTAAGAATGGAGCTCAAAAGAGCAGGTGCCACCACTGAGCAGGTGCTGCTGCACACCCCTTGAGATTCTGCTTGTGAAGGATAAGAGAATTTAGGGGCATGGTGAGGTGCATATGGGAGAAAGCACTCTTTTGGCCCATATCTCACACTCAGGGTAAGCAAAGCAAGTGCAAGCCTCCACCTTGCCTGTGTGTGACCTGACCATCCAAAGGACCAAGATGATATTACAGTATTAATGGCCCAGCCATACCAAAAGTAAAAGGAGGTTTTGAACAATAAGGAAGCATCACTCATATTAATCATTTTTTAAAGGATTGGTCTTTCCCCCACCCCACCCCAAATAGGGTCCTAACAAACAAAAGGGCAAACATAAGACTTGCTAAGTGTTGGTACTTTATGATGAGAAGAGTCCTGGACTTTATTCTGGAGCAATAAGGGACTTGCAAAAAACCCCTCAGTGAGTTGGTGGTTTCTGAGTGCATGTTGAGCCTAAAAGTCCTATGGAAATGCAGTGAGTCATCTCCCACTGGGTTCCTAGTTAACCAGACTTCTGACCAAAGTATTCTTGTCAGCACCCTCAGAAACAGGAATGCCTACAGCACTGAGGGCTCTACAAAATTTGTGTTGCATGTCATAGAAGCGACTTCTGGCGCTGCAGACATTTTGGAAATGGGCACAGCAGCGTCGGAAGTCACTTCTACGCATGTCCAGAAGTGCGTAGAAGTGACTTCCGGTGCCGGCGCGGCACCAGAAGAACATGGCCGCCAGCAGGAGCTCCGTAATCCGGGGGAATATGGGTTATTTTGCCATTCGGGACACCTGCAGGAAACGGTAAGAAAATATGGGGGTTTCCCAGGGAAAACGGGGTACTTGGCAGCTATGCTCATTGGTCACCAGGGTGCTAAAAGGCCTAGTGATCTCCTATGGTGGGATCATTTCATCTGTGTGAGAGAAAGGTGATTGATATGTAAGTAGGATTTCTCTCAGCATCTGCATTCTGTTATGATAGTGAATTCCTCTTGAGTTTAGTTGCCTGAATGCCAAAACCCAGGGGCGTCACTACAGGGGGGAGGGCCGCCCCGGGCACCACCCTGAAGGGGTGACAAACACTCGCCGGGGCCCCGCCCCTGGGATCAGCGACTCAACCGATCCCCAAACCTTGCTCGGCGGGAGGCGGCAGCTGGCTTGTGCTTGCTCGCGTTTTCCTTTTTTTCCCCCGGCTGGGGTGGGCCCTGGGGGTGGAGCCACGCGTGGAGGTGAGGGGCAGGAAAGTGAGGAGGGGCGTCACACCAGCCTCAAGCGTGACGCCTCGCTGGGACGCCCCTCACCTCCGCACGCGGCGCCGCCCAGGGCCCACCCCAGCCGAAAAAAACAAATAAAGAAGGAAAGCGCGAGCTGGCAGTGGCAGAGCAAGAAAGCAAGCAAGCAAAAGGCAGCTGCTGCCGCCGCACACCAAGCAAGGTTTTCGCCGGGTGGTGGGCTGGGCTCAGCTTGCTCCCTCCCTTGGCCAACGCACGCTCTCCCTGGACGGAGTTGAGGGGCAGGCCAGTGAGGGGCATCACGAGCGTCTCCTCGCTGTCCCGCCCCTCAACTCCACCCAGGGAGAGCGCCGCCGGGCTCTCCCTGCTGCGCCGCCGCTCTCCCTAGGTGGACCAGTGGGGCGGGCCAGCGAGGGGTGTCACAAGCATCGCCTCACTGGCCCGCCCCTCAACTCCACCCAGGGAGAGCACGCACAGCAGCAGGAAGGGAAAGTGTGCATCAGCTGAGGGAGCAAGCTGGTCCAGCAGCCGCCCATTAAAACATCGCTAGGTGCTGCAGGGCTTGGCTTAGCCAACGCGTGCTCTCCCTTCCTGCTGTGGCACATGCCAGGGCGGAGTCGAGGGGTGGGCCAGCGAGGCGGTGTCACATCCTGATCTGGAAGAAGATGGCAGGAGGAAGAAACGCCAAGGAAAACATGAAGGTAATGTCTATTTCCAAGCATATGTTCAGGGTATATAGGAAACTCCCTACAAATCAGTTATACTTGCTTGCCTTCTCTTCTTTTCCATTCAGATGATATAATACAGTGGTACCTCTACTTACGAATTTAATGTGTTCCAAACGCACATTCGTAAGTCGAAAAAAATTGTAAGTCGAATTCCATAGGAATGCATTGGGAGAAAAAATTTGTAAGTCGAAGCAACCCTATCTAAGAATTCGTAAGTAGAAAAAATCCTATCTAAACCGCATCCAAGATGGCGGACGGAGCTCAGTTCATAAGTAGAAACATTCGTAAGTAGAGGTACCACTGTAGTTGAAGACCTGGAGGGAGAGCAGGGGCCTTGAAGTTCTCCATCATCTGTGCAGCAGACCAAGAAGACAAACAAGTCATCTAGTCAAAGTCATCCCTGCTAGGATGAGAGGCATCCCTGCTACGGTATCTCTTCCAATAGAAACAATTAGCCAGATGCTCCCTCCTTTCCAACCAGCATAGAAACACAGCTCTCCACCTTTCCACTGCCAGCCCGTAACAGGCTAGTAAGACTTTTTGCAGGCTAGTAACTTTTGTGGGTTATTCACAGTGCTGTGTTCATATTTGGTTTGATTGTCATTTGTGTTGGTGACTGACTTTCCCCATTTCCCTTTCCCCATTGGTTGCTATGCAGGCTTGAGGGCATCTTTTGGCAGATCTGCCTTCATGCTGCCGTTTTCCAGCACTACTCTCCTTCTGTCACTTGGTTCCTTGAATGTTAGAGGCTGCGAGCACAACCATGAACCACACAACCTGAACACAGGTGTTTCCCCTCGCTCTCTACCAACGCTGGGCAGAGCTCAACCATGGAACCAACCTCGCCATTTCCCAGTGACCGTGACTCTTTCTTTGGGGCTTCTGCATTTTGGGGCTGAAAGAGCATATTGGCTCAACTGCAGCATGCTCTGAGAAACAGCTTTTCTGTGAACATGGCATGCTGTCGTGAACGTCACCTTGCAGCTTGGTCTGTCCTTCCTCTGAGACAGCCGCCCTCCTGGGGCACCAGGGCTGCCCGGATAATGGTGGGCTCTGGAGAGGAGCAGAGACAAGGGAAGAAGCGTCAGTGCCGCCATGGGGGACCAAGGGGCGGAGAGAGCCGAGTCCAAGTCTCCCCAGAGCCAGCCCTGCCCCCCTATGTTGAGAATGGTCTTGGATTTACAACTTTAGAAGTGTTGACCTGGGGTCTCTACTCTCCCTAATTAGATACTGTGTATTATCTGTGCTCTAGCCCAGAAAATACGATCGGCTTTGAGTTGTTTGAAAGCTGTTTAAATATTGCTGCAGCATTGAAGAAGGGGGAGGAGAAGGCTGACCTCTAAATCAATTATAAGTAGAGCATTCCTACACTAACTTTGAGCTCTGAAGGGGGGGCCGATCTTGGATTGAGCCATCAAGAGGCTGAAGAGGGGGATTTACAGCTTTAGAAATGCAGATCTGGGGTCTTTACTATCCCTAATTGGATTAAGCCTGCAAGTGGCTGAAGCTTTTAACTTGTTTTGGGTCTCATTGGATTCTATATGTGGATTAAGCCTGCAAGTGGCTGAAGAGTTGCGGGACTTGGCTTCTTTGTTTTAGGTCTTTGAAATTAAAGGTGAACTCAATTGAGTAAGAAGCGGAAAGGAGCTTATTAAGGAGGGACTGAGTTAAGGGGAATTGCAATCTGCAATCCTTCTATGTACTGAGAGTGGAAAAGTACTGAAAGAGGACTGAGAATTGATAGTATACCACCCAGTGGTGGAGAAGGGAATATACATAGTCAGGAGTTGGGACAAAGTATAGCGCCATCTGGGGGTAAATTGGGTATTGCAGGAACTTGGGATTTTGAGCAGTACCCTCTAGTGGTGAGAAGGGGGATTTTCTTTGCTTTTTTTTTTTTGTTTGTTTGTTTTTGTTTCCCTCCTGAATAAAAATGGCAGGTAAAGAGGAAAAGAAGCCGGCAAGCACACCGAAAGACAGAAGAGGCTCTAAACAAGAAGAAGTTAAAGATCTAGAAGCTTTATGGCAAAAAATCAAAGATGAATTTAAACATAGTGAACAGCGAATGGATAAGAAATTGGGAGAGATTGACAAGAAGATTGAAGGAGCGGTGGGAGAGCTTTCGACTCAGATAAAAGATCTGTCAGTGAGATCCAAAACAATGGAAGATTCAATTAAGAAGACACAAAAAGAAGTAAAAGAGGTTAAAAAGGAAACGGATAAAGTGAAAGACAAAGTGAAAAAACTGGATAAGGCACATGAACAAATGCTTGACAATTTGGCATTGATAGAAATGAAACAAAGACAGTTGAATCTGAAATTGAGGGGTATTCCTGAAGAAACGGGAGAAGATATCAAATCGAGAATAATTGCTGAATTGGCAAAATGGATGGGAAAAACAGATGAAGAAGTGAGTCAGACAATTGTAAATGTATTTAGAATTAAGGTGAAATCTGCAAAGGCCAAAGCAAGGAAAGCACCTGGTGATTGTGTGGTGATATTCAATACAATGGAGATGAAAAATGAGATTTTAAGACTGAGTTTCACCAACAAGCTAATCATCAGTGGTAAGCCTATAATTGTGTTTAAAGAGATACCAGGAAGATTTTTGAAAAAACGCGACAATTATAAAGCAATGGTGGCCTTGCTTAAGAGAAATGGAATTCAACATAGATGGGAATACCCCGAAGGAATGATGTTTCATTATAAGGAGAAGAGACATGTGCTGACAAGTATACAGGATATCGGAAAATTCTTGAGGAAGTACGAAAAATTTTTGGGAGAGTTGGACCCAGAACTAGCTGTTCTGGCAGAAGTAACAGCGGAAGAGGAAGAAGACCCAAGACCACAAAGAAGGAGGAGAAAGAGAAGAGAGGAAGAAGAAGAAAAGGCAGAGGAAGAAGACCAAGATCAAGAGTCAGAGAGAGAGGAAGAAGAAGAAGAAGATAAGGATTTAAATAAAGAACCCGACCAAGTTTAGTAAAATAATTTTCTGCTCTTCCTGATAGTAGGAAGTAAAATGGCATTGAAGTTACATTCCTGGAACGTGAATGGCTTGAATAATAAGACTAAAAGGAATAAAATTGATCATGTTTTGAAGAAGAAGAATTTGGATATAATTTGTCTTCAGGAAACACATGTGGCAAAAAAACATAGTTATATTCTTAAAAATAAAAGGTTGGGTAAAGAGTTTATAAGTTCGATGGAAAAGAAAAAGAGAGGAGTGGTCTTGTATATAAAGGAGAAATTAGATCCGAAATTGATTTTTAAAGATGAAGAAGGAAGAATAATCGCGGCTCAAATATCGATTGAGGGAGAAAAAATGTTAGTGGTGGGAATCTATGCACCGAATGAAAATAAGGCTGAATTCTACAAGAATCTGGAGGAAAGGTTGACTGAATATATGGATCAAAAGATAATGCTTATGGGCGATTTCAATGGAGTGACAGTGCCAGAATTGGATAGGACCAAGAAAAGGAAGAATGAAGGTAAATTACCAAAATCCTTCTTTGAACTAGTAGAAAACCTGGGTCTAGTGGATATTTGGAGACTGAGGCACCCTACAACTAAACAATTTACATTCTTCTCAGAACCAAATCAGAGTTCGGGAAGGATAGATAACATGTGGATCTCCAAGGAACTAGTGCCCAGGGTGAGTAAAACAGAGATAATACCACGTACACTGTCAGACCATAACTCTATATTCATGGAATTGAAAAACAAAGACCAAAAGTCCTTCAGGTGGAGAATGAACGAAGATTTATTTGATGATAAAGAGGTGGTCTCGAAAGCTAAGAAGACCCTGAAAGACTATTTTCATTGGAATTTATACAAGGATACCGGACTGGATATGGTATGGGATGCAAGTAAAGCAGTGATGAGAGGCTTTCTAATACAGCAAAACAGTTTTCTGAAACGAAAGAAAGAAAGGAAGAAAGAAGAAATTTTGAAATGTCTCATGGAAAATGAGAAGAACCTGATTGATAAACCCGAGAATCAGCAAATAAAGAATAATATAAAGATGTTACAGACACAATTCTCCATGTTGATCAATCAGGAGATTGAGTGGAAAATAAAACAAATGAGACAAAGAAATTTCGAATCGGCGAATAAAACAGGAAAACTGTTGGCTTGGCAGTTAAGGAAACGTCAAAATCAGAACATAATAACTAAGATTAAAACAGAGGGAGGAACGACGGAAGATTCAAAGGAGATTAAGAAAACCTTTCAAAAATTCTATAAGGATTTGTATTGCAAAAAGAAAGAAGATGAGAAGAAGATCAGTGAGTATCTAGGAAAATATGGATTGAAACCAATTCCAGAAGAAGAGAGGAAAAAGCTAAATAACAGGATAACGACACAAGAATTACAACAAGCAATAGGGAGAATGAAACAAGGTAAAGCACCAGGACCAGATGGTTTAACGGCGAAATATTATAAAGTACTGAATGAACTGTTGGTTCCAGTTTTAGAGGAAATGATGAATGATATTCTGTTGGGGGGAAAGATCCCAAATACATGGAAAGAGGCATACATAACATTGATCCCAAAGCCGGATACGGATGGCTTAGAAGTCAAAAATTATAGACCAATCTCATTATTGAATAATGATTACAAACTCTTTGCAGATATAATGTCCAAGAGATTGAAAGAAGTTTTAAATCAAATAATACATAAGGATCAGGCTGGTTTTCTTCCTGGTAGACAGCTAAAGGATAATGTAAGACACATAATAGATGTAATAGAATATCTGGAGACCAAGATAGATAAACCAGCTGTCTTGATGTTTGTAGATGCTGAGAAAGCTTTTGACAATATATCTTGGCAATTCATGAAGAGGAATTTGGAATCAATGGTTGGGAAGAATACATTCGTGAATGGGATCGAGGCGATCTATTCAGAGCAAAAGGCAAGATTGATAATTAATAACACCCTAACAGAATATTTTGAAATCACAAAAGGAACTAGACAGGGTTGCCCTTTATCACCGTTATTGTTCATCATGGTCCTGGAAATATTATTGATCAGATTAAGAGACCTATCTACAATTAGAGGTATTAAGGTAGGTGCAAAGCAATTTAAAGTGAAAGCCTTCGCAGATGATTTAGTTTTAACATTGGAAAATCCAAAGGAAAGTGTTGCAGAAGCTATAGAAGTAATGGAGAAATTTGGTCAATTGGCAGGATTCAAATTAAATAGACAAAAAACCAAGGTTATGGCAATGAATATGTCGAAAGAAGAAAAACAGGAATTACAGTTAAAACATGGACTCGACGTGGCTAAAAAGGTAAAATATTTGGGAATATGGATGACAGCAAAGAATATTAATCTTTACAGTGATAATTACGAACAAGTATGGAAGGAAATAAAGAAAGACCTGGAAAGATGGACTAATATGAAAATGTCATTCTTAGGAAGAATTGCAACAATAAAAATGAATGTATTACCTAAGATGTTATTCCTATTTCAAACTATACCTGTGGTTAAAGGTACGAGGCAATTCCAAGAGTGGCAAAAGATTTTATCAAGATTTGTCTGGCAGGGGAGAAAACCTAGAATAAAACATAAGATTTTGGTAGATAAGAAAGAAAGAGGTGGATTCGCCCTGCCAGACTTGAGACTTTATTACGAAGCGTCCTGTATCTGTTGGATAAAAGAATGGATAACTCTAGAGAATACGGACTTGTTAGATTTGGAAGGTTTTAACAATAGATTTGGATGGCATGCATATTTATGTTATGACAAAAAGAAATCACATACCGGGTTTACGAATCATGTGATAAGAAGATCTCTGTACGAGGTGTGGGAAAGAAATAAAAGGCTGTTAGAGACTAAAACACCCTGGTGGGTCTCACCAGCAGAGGTATTAACAGTTAAGAAAGTAAATATGGAAAAGAGGCGGGCCACGTATGAGGAAATCTTGACGAAAACTGAAAAAGGATGGAGTTTAAAACCTTTTGAGGACATTAAAGGAGTGTTAACAGGATGGATAGAATACCATCAAATAAATGATGTGCTTAAAGAAGATAGAAAAATAGGTTTTGAGGATAAAAGATCCAAATTTCAAATAGAAGTGCTAGAAGGCAAAACAAAGCTTTTGACAAAGATGTATGATCTGTTGTTGGAGTGGTATACAAAAGATGAGTTGACAAAAGAAGTGATGATTAAATGGGCAAAAGATTTGGGGCATAATATTGAATATGATGCGTGGTTGAAACTATGGAATCAAACTTTAAGATTTACAGCATGTACTGCCTTGAAAGAAAATGTATATAAGATGATGTACAGATGGTATTTAACTCCAGTTAAGTTAGCTAAAATGTATAGAATGAGTGATAAAAGTTGCTGGAAATGTAAAGAGAAAGATGGTGAATTTTATCATATGTGGTGGACATGCGAAAAAGTTAAAAGATTTTGGGAAAGTTTATATAATGAATTGAAAAAGATGTTTAGATATACCTTCCCAAAAAAACCAGAAGCATTTTTGTTAGGAATAATAGGAGGAGAGATTAGAAAAGAAGATCAAACACTGTTTATGTATGCAACAACCGCGGCTAGGACTTTGTTAGCCCAAAAATGGAAACTACAGGAATTACCTACAATTGTGGAGTGGCAGATAAAAATGATGGACTATGCTGAACTTGCTAGATTGACATGCAAGATTCGTGACCAGGGGGAGACAAGGTTTCAAAAGGACTGGAGTAAATATGTGGACTATATGGAGAAAAACTGTAGATCATTAAAAACTCTCGCAGGATTAAAATAAACCTTACGAATTGACCAATATGTTAAAAAAGGAACTGCAAAAAAGGGAATTAACAAGAAAACCGCATGAAGGGAGGGGGGGAAGTCATAGCTCGGCGGAGCAAGGTAAAAGATGTGAATATAAGATTTTGTATAAAAGATTGGTTTTGTTAATTTGTTGAATTTGGAAAATCGGAATAAAATGTATTTTAAAAAAAAAAAGAGAATGGTCTTAGTAGTTAGCTGTAAAGAAGGGAATAAACTACTGTTCACATTATCACTAACCATTCTAGTTGTGGTTGATGGAAATTAGAATTTAAGAATATCTGGTGAGCCATATATTCCCAACCCCACTGTAAATCCTGGAATAAGTCCCACTGAATGCAGTTGCACTTACAACTGCATGAATAGGATTGCACTGCCTATTTCGCAAATAAAACTAGCCAGATAAACAAACATACTGGAGGTAGCATTGCATTCTCCTTCTCTGTTTATTGGGCAAGTTTGTACATAAGTTGTTGTACTATATAAAAGAATTGCTTCTGCAAGATAATACTGTGACTTTTAACTTTTCCTGTTTTGGTTGCTTCTGTTTTATATTTCTTTATTTTATTTTCTTGTGGCTCTTCATATACGTAATTGAAAATCATATAAATTTGGGTGGGGGGTGTCATGTAGCATCCACAAAGCATTTAAGTCAGGAATGGGGAGCACATGGCCTCTTAATGTTATCAGACTCCCATCAGCCTCAGCTGACATGGCCAATGGCCAGGGAGGATGGGAGTTGTAGTCGAGCAGCATCTAAAGTTCCCTGTCCATAACTGAAGTGAACATAACATCCAAACTGCTAATATAACATCAGATATATAACACCAATACCTCTCCTACAAATGAAAAACAAAACAAAATAAATCTCCTGGATTTCCATGAGTTATAATTTTAATATATGCATTAATTATTAATAAAATACACACCAGTAGTTAATTAATCTGTATATCACTGGACCATCATGAAGTCTCTCTAGGATCATAAGGAACCTGTGGTCCTCCTTTTTTTGCTGGACTACAGTTCCCACCATCCCTGAAAATTGGCCATGCATGCTGGCTTGGGCTGCTGGGAGTTGGAGCTGGAAGTTGGATTGTTCCAAAGTTTCAGGCAGAGGTAAGTCTTCGCCAGTCCTGTTTATTGAAGTCCTTTCAACTGAGGATGTCAGACTGAGACTGCAATTCCAAGCATGTTTACTGGGAAGTAAGACCCAATCCATTCAGTGTGACTTACTTGCAGATACCGTAAACATGTATCTAAGTTGCAACCTGAATTTAGGGTCTTCTGCTCCCAGAGCAATCAATATGTGCTCCGCCTTTGTGCCACTGCCCCTCCCTGACATCACACAAGAGTCCTGGTGGGCAGTCAGTAGATATTGGCTCCAATGACAAATCAAGAACGAGGCTTCCCAGGAGGGATCAGATCCAGCAATAGTCCCCATGCCTTGTGTTGCTGGCAAAAGTACATATCCAACATGACTGATTAGGCAATTCCTGCATCAAACAGGAACAGACTCCAAGCTCCCGTCAGCAAGGGGCCCAAGGTGATCAGCTGTGCAGCAAGGGAGATGGCAACACATCAAGGTTCAGGACACAGATTTCATTCCTTATCTTATTGGACTAGCTGCACTGGGAGTTGCTATGGGACAAGATCCATGTTTGTGTACAGTGCAACTTCTCCAGGGTCAAGTTCCAGCTTCAGTCTTGCCAGTGACGCTGGTCCACTTCACATGTCACATAAATGCTGTGGGACCAGTTCCTTCTCATCATGAGCCTTCTGAGTTTCAGTGCCACTGCTAGTTAAATATGCCAGCCATTTGCTCAGAGCCCTGCAGATCACTGAAATTATGCACTCCTTACCCAAAGACCTGAGAGGGAATCTGAGAGGTTGTCCTGCCCATGCACTTTTATGGTTCATACCAGGAGAAAGAGGGTGAGCTCTTTTGAAATGGCTGTTCCTTCTTCCCCTTCTCACCTAAGCTCCTGTTTCGCTGTAGCTAATTTCCTGTTCACACACAAAGAGAAGCACAGGAGGATGGCTTATGGCTGCATCTAAGGCAACCTGTTCTCTTTCCTCAGAAGTGGACGGGAGCTGGGGAGGAAAGACTTTTGTGCCTCTCAGCTCCAGGTTCTGGAGAGCCTTTGGGCAAGTCACCCTCCATGGACCCTCCCTCAGTTAGGGCTCATCCACACTTCCATTTGGTCCGTGACATATAGGCATGGATCCAATAGGTTTTTATTTTGTCCTGCCATTTTCCCCAGGATAACCCGTGGTTTACTGCTGAATCAGAGCAAACGTCAATCAGGTTTTCTGCAAATTGACACTTGTTCTGATTCAGCAATAAACAGCAGATTTTCCCGGGCAAAGAAAAACCTATCGGGTCCTTGCCTAGAAGTCACGAACTAAAAGGAACAAAATGTGGGACAAAAGGAAGTGTGGGTGAGGCCTTAGCCTATCTCCTCATTGCAGGGGACCCTTGTTGTAGGCGCCTATGCAGAGGTGTCATTCCTCAATCCTTGACACTATGGCAAAAGAAGGCCAGGTTGCCTTTGATTCGATTTTCCTCCTTGAAAGATCCATCAATGAGGAAGTGGCAGGAGGAGGCTGTGTACGCACCAAACCTTTGAAGAAGTTCTAATGCACATGGCTTCTCCTCAAAAAACCCAGGGACTGTAGCTTGCCTCTCACAGAGCTACAATTCCCAGAACCCTTAATAAACTACAGCTCTCATGATTTTTTGTCAGGTGGCATGTGCTTTAAACATAGCCGACTCCACTTAAACATCAGTGCCCCCACTGATATTTTCTGTACAGAGGGGAAGGGTACCTGCTTTTTGCAAGGACAGTTCTCGATGCACCTGGTGGCCCACTAGAGGGTGTGTGTGCGATGTGGGAAACTACCGGTAATGTATGGACAAGCTTTCCAGTGTCTGCCTGGAAGCAAGCATTGGCACCATTGGGACACCTGGAACAAGAATGAAATCAATACCACCCAACACATGAAGATCAATGCTGTCTGGGAAACCAACCAGGCTATGCTTGCGCAAAGTTAGAGAAAGTGTGTTGGTTTCCCCACCTGGCTCCCTGTTGCCTCTTCCTTGCCAGATTTCACAAACTTATTTGCTCAGCAAACATTTGGAGAACCCTTCATTGAGCTCCCCAAATCATTATCCACTTAGTTAAAAAAACTGCAATATAATTTGTTACCATCAATGTGGTAGGATTTATAATAACGTAGGTCAGAGGGCATCTGGTGCTAAAACAAGTACAGGGGATGGGGAGCAGGTGCTGTAAGTCCCCAAGATTATAAAAAAGCCCATTTTTTCCTCTCATTGGAAGGAACTCAAAAATCACACTCTTCTAATGATTCTGTCAGTGCAAGCATTTCAGCTTTTCAGACTGAATGATCACCTCCCCCTATGTGCTATTCTGAGGGTTCTCCTGATACACACATGGGAAGGCATGGGGGGAGGATAGGAGTGACAACCCCACTGCACTACCAGAAGGTCTTGCATGGGCTTCCAGTAGCAGAACTCAGTATTTGAATCCCACCCTAAGGGTCCTTTATGTACATAGGTGATGCCAATGAGATTTTCAGGAATTTGCACAGGATTAATATTCAATGCAGAAGCCCAAAGAGGAGCACCATTGCAAGGCCAAGAGACATGCATAAACACACATATGTGTGTGACAGTTCATAAAGAAAGAGTGCAAAAAGTATTGTAGTGCCTCAGAATGTTTTGTGAGCACTTCACATACTGCACAGCTGAGCCGTAACTTAGGACCACATTACAACTGAAGATCAACCTTATCAGGGCTTTTTTTCAGTCAGAACCTACCGGAACTAAGTTCCGGCACCTATCAGGTGGGTGCCATTGCCTTTATAAGAGAACAAGGGAGGTGTTCATGGTGAGTTCCGGCACCTCTTTTTCTAGAAAAATAGCACTGAACCTTATAAAGGTCTACTCAGAATTGAGTTCCACTGTATTTACTATGCAAAAGCCTTTGACTGTGTCAACCACAGCAAACTATGGCAAGTTCTTAAAGAAATGGGAGTGCCTGATCACCTCATCTGTCCCCTGAGAAATCTCTATGTGGGACAAGAAGCTACAGTTAGAATTGGATATGGAATAACCGATTGGTTCAAAATTGGGAAAGGAGTACGACAAGGCTGTATATTGTCTCCCTGCTTATCTAACTTATATGCAGAATTCATCATGAGAAAGGCTGGACTGGATGACTCCCAAGCCGGAATTAAGATCGCCGGAAGAAATATCAACAACCTCAGATATGCTGATGACACAACCTTGATGGCAGAAAGTGAGGAGGAATTAAAGAACCTTTTAATGAAGGTGAAAGAGGAGAGCGCAAAATATGGTCTGAAGCTCAACATCAAAAAAACCAAGATCATGGCCACTGGTCCCATCACCTCCTGGCAAATAGAAGAGGAAGAAATGGAGGCAATGAGAGATTTTACTTTCTTGGGTTCCATGATCACTGCAGATGGTGATAGCAGCCACGAAATTAAACGATGCCTGCTTTTTGGGAGAAAAGCAATGACAAAAGCTAGACAGCATCTTAAAAAGCAGAGATATCACCTTGCCAACAAAGGTCCGTATAGTTAAAGTTATGGTTTTCCCAGTAGTGATGTATGGAAGTGAGAGCTGGACCATAAAGAAGGCTGATCGCCGAAGAATTGATGCTTTTGAATTATGGTGCCGGAGGAGACTCTTGAGAGTCCCATGGACTGCAAGAAGATCAAACCTATCCATTCTGAAGGAAATCAGCCCTGAGTGCTCACTGGAAGGACAAATCCTGGAGCTGAGGCTCCAATACTTTGGCCACCTCATGAGAAGAGAAGAATCCTTGGAAAAGACCCTGATGTTGGGAAAGATGGAGGGCACTAGGAGAAGGGGACGACAGAGGATGAGATGGTTGGACAGTGTTCTTGATGCTACCAACATGAGTCTGACCAAACTGCGGGAGGCAGTGCAAGACAGGAGTGCCTGGCGTGCTATGGTCCATGGGGTCACGAAGAGTCGGACATGACTAAATGACTAAACAACAACAACAACAACTCTCAGGTATATCGGTTTAGAATTGAACCCTAAATGTGACCTTGCATTTGAGTCTGCGTGTGTTTTCCTGGAAATTGCAGGTGTGCAGGCCGTGATCCTAAATTGTGGATGGAGGGAGGTTCAATCCTTTTCCTCTATGATGCTGTTGAAAACCAGCTGCCCACAGGTAAACTGCTATTTCATCTGAGAAGGTATCCCTGGATTCACTTTCAGTTAGATTCAACTAAAAGATGCGCTACAGGAACCAGTGCAATTAGTCCCGATAGCACAATGGGGCTTTCCCCCTCCTCTTCTCCCAGCATGCAACCATGCCCCCCCCAAAATAAACACTCAAGTGGTGGGGGAATCAGGAGGTGGGGGGACAGAGGAGATTATTCCATCAGACAAGCATAAATCCTGGCATTGACAGCGCCGTCTCCTTAGTGCTACTTTGAATTTCACCCTTTAAATTCTGCAACCTGGGAGCAGAACTAGATGTTACACTACTCCCCCCCCCCTTTGGACACCCATGGCTGCCATCGCTCGTTCCTCCATCCCCACCTCACCTCATGGCCAGTTTTTTGGGGGGGTAACCTAGAGAGCACTGAACCCTGGTGTCCCATAATACGCCATCTTCTACTGCATGTTGCCAGGATGAGATGAGAAAGAGACAGGGAGTGATGGCAGCTCAGCGTCTCTCATTAACATCTTGCTCCACCTGAACCCTCCTCAAAAACCCTCCCAGGTTTTTCTTTTGGCTTTCCTCCAAATCCTTTGGGAGTTTTGCCTGGGGGAAAAACTTCACATTTGCATCAGATTTCACTTGGCAAAATAAAATGTCAATTATTTTTGTTTTCATTAAGCAAATGCTGAACCTGTGTGAGGAGCAGCAAGCGAGGCCCTTTTTCTCTTTGTACGGAGCAGCAACTGAGAGGAGGGAGCAGGTGGCACGCAGGGCCACAGGCTCTGGCTGGAAAGGCATCTGGCTGAGGTATTTATAACCGCAAGGAGCCTCACATGAAAAGTGACTAAGAATCAAAGGGCTGTATTTTTAAACAAGCTTTGACGCAAGTGCGAACAAAGAGCTATAAATTAACCACCTACATCTCCCACGCTCTGTGCCTTTCCAGCCTAACAGGATGCAGGGCTGTTGAGGAACTAGGGCTGCCTTGTCATCAACACCAAAATAAGACAATTTTTTCACCTACTTTTCTGGAGGCCTACTGAAGCTGGAATTCTATATTTAAATACAGGTGTAAAAATTATTCATTTATTCAATTTCTGTCCCACCGTTCCCTCCCAAAGGAGTGCAGGGCTGAGTGGCAAGCATATTGTTAAAAGCAGTATCATTAAAAACAGTTTAAAAACCTTCTAAAATTAGTTTCTATAGCATTCTAAAAGCAGTTTTAAAAATTCTCTCAGCCAAGGATTTCAGAGTTGCCAAGAACAGTATCTCTCAGTCATCAAATACCTTTGTAAATCAGGGTTTGTTTGTTTGTTAAAAAATAAAAATCCCTTCCAATAAGGGAGACAGACATATCTCACTAAAGAGGCCATTCCACAAGCAAGGAAGAGCCACTGAGAAGGCCCCATCATGGGTCAACACAAACCAGGTAGCCCTTAGTAGTAGTAGCACCACAAGCAAGGCCTCACCTGCTGGTCCCATTGCTCTCTCTTGAAATCAAGTTCTTTCGGGAAGGCTACTGAGGGCACAGGTACTGGATTACTTTCAATGCTATATAGGGCCTCTCTAAACATCCTGTTTACAGAGCAATTAGCCTGATTTACTTGCATATAGCTTATGCAGAGGTTAGGTTATATCCATTCTTTATTGAGTTTCATTCTGGTTTGTTTGTGAGGTGGTTGTTATAACAGGCATTCATCCTGCATTCATCTTGAATTGCTTGCATGGTGTTTATACAGCCTCTGGATGGTCAATTGTTCCCCCACTTTCCAAAAAAGCGAAAAGTCTGCTTCTTTTTAAAATGGATTTGTTGTGCTAGGGCAGGGAATCCAATGTGGTTTTGGACTCCAACTGCCATCAGTCCCAGTCAGGGATGATGGGAAGTGTAGTCCAAGGCCACCTGAAGGGCACCACATTGACTCCCCCTGTGCTTGGGCGACAGGGCACTTTAATCCCCTTTAACTGCACAAGTTCAGTATGCCCTTGAATCCCTCCTGCAAAATAGGGGCAGTGAATATGAAGCATAAGTGAAACGTAAACAAATTCTGCAGCAGTTAATATAGATAAGAAAATCTGCATAAGAGTGCTATCTTATACAAGTCAAACTGAACTCAGTGGGGCGTACATACCTCACACATCATTTTATTTGTATGCCACCTTTCCATAGTTAAAATCATGTTCATGTTCAAGACAGCTTACAACATGAAAAAATTACATAATTACATAACAAAAATAGTCAGTTCGAAAGCACGTCAAAGTCCAAGTAGATAAATAGGGACCGCTACAGCGGGAAGGTAAACGGCGTTTCTATGTGCTGCTCTGGTTCGCTAGAAGCGGCTTAGTCATGCTGGCCACATGACCTGGAAGCTATACGCTGGCTCCCTCGGCCAATAATGCGAGATGAGCGCGCAACCCCAGAGTCGGTCACGACTGGACCTAATGGTCAGGGGTCCCTTTACCTTTACCTAGGGTTGCCTAGGGAAAACCTGGACATGTCCTCTTTTAGGGGACCAACATGCCCATCCGAGAGGATATTTACATTTTAAAGGAAATGTCCAGTTTTGGGGAGTTTTTTATTTTTATTTTTTAAAATAGAGACAAAAATAAAGATACAATGGATTAATATAAATAACAGCAACAACCCTCCCTGGCCCAAGGAGTCAGTAGCTGGAGTCAGTCAGCCTACGCTCTCCCAGGTCAAGGCAGGGAGCAGGTCTTCCAGGAGTCACATCCAAGACTTGCTCCCAGATAAGAGAGTATAGGATACTACTTTTTTCAGTTATCAGAGTTACATAATTAAGTCTACTTTTGCTTGTCATTGTCATGGGAAATAGCAAAGATATACGTGCAGCATGTATACCCTGGTCCCTAAAAGTTGCACCTCATTCCAGCTTCCAAAATTGCGTGAAATATTTTTGTTGTCATAAGGACTAGAAATGTTTGAGTGAAAGATGGAATCTCAGGTTGATTAATTCAGCCCCTCAAAACCTGTTCTCTATATATCACTTACAGCTTTGTCTCTCCCTGTTCCCTGTCTAGCAAGAAAAAAAGATTAAAAATTCCTTCCAGTAGCACCTTAGAGACCAACTAAGTTTGTCATAGGTATGAGCTTTCGTGTGCATGCACACTTCTTCAGATAGACTAAGGGGGAAAAAAGATTATCTTCCATTGCAATTTCTTTGCATCCATAAACCTATTGAAACAAATATTAATAAAACCACCATCAGGAAATCCAAATATAAAATAAATAAAACTTTTAAAAGAAATATTGGTAGCTAAAATCATGCTTGCTGCAACTGAAAAAGTTTTCAGCATGCATGTAAAACACTATGATGAGGCTGCTGACTAAAGCAGCGTTTCTCAACCGCTGTTCCGCGGCACACTAGTGTGCCGCGAGACGCTGGCTGGTGTGCCGCGACGTGCGGCGACGAGAAGGGCGATTTGCATTGTCACGTGCCTGGCGGCCTAGACATCACTGACCCACCGGAAAGGAAGCCGGCCGGGTCACGACGTGGGGCGAGCGCAGCTCTCAACAGCCACCACCACGGCCTCGGACGTGAGAGGCGGCCGGCGGGTGCTGCTGCTGTTTGTCTCGCTCTCGCTGCTTTTGCTGGCGGCGCCCGGGGCTTGATCGGCGCGAGGCCGCGGGCCGACAAGCAGAACAGCCTCCGGAGGGCAGCCAGCAGCGTCTACTCTACGAGGGAGTGAGAGGCGTCTTCGGCGAGGAGCACGTGCTGGCAGAGAAATCAGCGGCTTGTGAAAACCTTATTACAGGAGATTGCAACCAACACAGCAATTGGCAAGTGTTTCTTACAGTCATAATTCACTGAGATTTAGGACTTACCCCACAAACTAAACTGGGCTCTCTCTCTCTCTCTCTCTCTCTCTCTATATATATATATATATTTATAGTCAATATAGGCACAGAGTTAAATTTTTTAACTTTTTTAATGGTGGTGTACCTCGTGATTTTTTTCATGGAACAAGTGTGCCTTGGCCCAAAAAAGGTTGAGAAACACTGGACTAAAGAGCACAGGTGCTGCCGCCACACTAAAGAACCAGCTCCTCACAAATGTGGAACAGACATTCTGAGGCATTTGTAAAAGTGCAGGTTCCACAGATTGAAGGATCAGATAAATGTACATGTGGGGCAAGGTGATCACCCTTAATTTAACTGGTCCCAAGCTCTTGGAGGAACCATTTTGCACTGTGCATTTTCACAAGCAGCTTTGTCAAGCCTCAACCTGAAGGTGTCTTTTGAAAGCTCCACGGCACCAATGGAGTTATGCAGCCACTTTCCACCCACCGCCAGCTTCTCCAACACCAGCCCCTTCTGCCTGCTGTGGCAAGCAGGATTTGAACTGTGGCAAGTGGGAAAGAACTGATGAAATGGCAGGCGAGGAGGCAGAACAGCTGGTGGTCAGCATTTGAAGAGACAAGCAGCACTAGATTCACACTTGGCAATGTTTCAAATGTCAGCATTGTAGCCAGCACTGAGCAGTCCCTGTGCCAAAATCAAGACTATGATAGTTGCTTTTGAAGAATTTTCTGCCAAAGTCAATAACTGCAAGGTCCAAGCCACTAGGCTGAAATTTTCCCAAGGTCTTCATGTTTGTTACATGAAAGGCTAATTTTTAATTTTTACTATCAAGAGTGTTATTCGACTCCACCATCAAGGTTATCTTCATCCCCCTCCCAGGTTCACTGTGGAAAGGAAGCTGTACAGCAGCGCATAGAGCCTGGTGGAACAGCAGGTGCTTTCAATGCAGAAGGAATCAGGTTGAGTCCCTGGCATCTCCAGTTAACAAAATCTGGCACCAGCACCGAGGAAGACCCTTCTTTGCCTGTGACCTTAGGATGCTTCTGCCAGCCAGAGTAGACAAAACTGAGCTAGATGGAGCAAAGGTCTGAGTCCAACTCTGCATAAGGTATTTTCATATAAAAGCCAGTTCACAGGAACAATCTGTTTCCCACTCAGCTTCAGAGGGGCAGAGGAGTGCTCAAAACAAAAATCATCAAGGAAAAAAGCTTACATGGTAAAGAGTGGCAGAAAACCAACCAAATATATAAGTACAGTACAAGTATATGACAAGATTTTTTGGGTTAATATTACAAAGCCAATATAAATTACAGTGTTAAAAAGCCCACGCTGAAAAATCATGCTGGTTAGAAAGGCAGTATCTGCCAGCTAAAAGTACAGCATGAAGACATTAAACTTTAACAATGCAACCAACGAATGTCATTATAATGATACAATTACTATATATTATAGAGCTCAATGGGAGACTGTTCAACCCGCCCACTTCACTACAGGGTAATCATTTGTAAACTGCTTAGAGGTCTTTTGTTTAAGTAGCTAAATAAAGCGTTCGCACGGAGCACCCCGGTTGTTCCACAGACACCTGCAGCACCATGGCGTATCTCTTTCCACTGCCACCAACCAGGTAGTATATTCAGACTCAGTCAGGTTGTAACATATTAACAAAGATTCCATTTTTTTGTGAACGCAAACAAGTTTTAAATACTTTGAAACACTGTAATCCGATTCACCCTCTCTGTCTCCCCTCTATCTCTAACTCACTCTGACTCCTATGCCTCCCGCCCACAATAAACCAACTGAACTAACTGCCCAAACCCGTGTTGAGCCTTAAACCCAGTTAGGCTCCGCCCCTGAGCTTTCTTATTGGTCAGCCTTTAACCCTTTCTCTTTCTCTCCCAGTACGACATCTCCATAATGAGTGGGCAAAGGCCACACCAAGTACCTGAACACATCCTGGAATCAACACTGAATAGTGAAGAGGGTGACTTTCACAACTTTGTGTTCTTCATAGATCTTGGACCGGCATGGCCAACGGTGAGGGATGATGGGAACTGGAGTCCTAAACATCTGAAGGGTCATAGGTTGGGGAAAGATAGCAAAAATGGTGAATTCTCTGAGTTTTTGCTTTAAGATGCTAACCATTTCAAGTTCTGCAGTTGCTCCAAGTTTTGCTGGTCTCAAGCAGCTAGATATAATAATATTTCTTGACTGCAGGTGCATCTGTAAATAAGAACTCATTGAACTCAAGTTATTTTAGGCAGCTGAAATACATGCTGTCATTGCAGGCATGTTTTATGATACACATTATACAAATGTTAATTACAAACATTATATAAACATAACATATAACTGCTGAATCTCTATAACGTCAGCAACAGGACAAAAATACCTTCCAAAATAAAAGGGTTAATTTCATCAAAAATAACAACCTATGAAAAACACTCTAATATAAGTTTACAATCACTATGTGGTTTAAAATTCAGGTGGTAGCCATGTTGGTCTGACGCAGTTGAAATAAATAAATAAAATGTCCAGTAGCACCTTAGAGACCAACTAAGTTGGTTTCTAAGGTGCTACTGGACAATTTATTTATTTGGTTTAAATCAAAGATACCCAAAAGGAATGACAGAAAAACAGAAACATCACAAAGAGCCAGCCAGCCACTTCTCAAAGAAAAAAAAATAGACACAAAAAAATAGACATGTATAGGCCACTTGATTGTACAAAAACCTCTAAGCAGTTCACACAAATATAAACCAAAGCATTAATATTATCAATAAAAACAGTTAAAAACAGGTATCTGAAGATATTCAATAGACTTCAATAGCAGCTAAAAAAAACCACAAACAATGTGTAACATCCAATTGTCCGGATAGGCTTGCCTAAGCAAAAAATATTTTAAGCAGTCACCAAAAAGAGAGCAATGAATGAGCCTGACAGATGTCAATGGGAAGGAAGCTCCAAAGTGTGGGTATGTGGGTATTGCCATACAAAAAGACAGCTATCTTACAAATGCGACACCTATAAGAGAGCCAGTTCCTCAGACTGAAGCAGTTGAAAGAGCATATACTGCAATTTCTGGAAGCCCCACACAGAGTGCATGGTGGCAATCCTATTTTGAAGTCACCAGCGCCTGAACCTCTGTGGTCAAGCTCTCTTGATCCAAGAATGGTAATGGGTAATTCCACGCCAAACCACCTGATTTTAATACTCGGCCGTACTCTCGTGACTCATATTTTCTTCAAAATAATAATAATAATAATAATAATAATAATAATAATAATAATGCGTAGATACCTATGAGATAAGCTCAAAATAATATTTTAAGATTTTTTTGGTCCAAAATTGGGTGCAGGAGAATTTTTTGAAAATTTTGATTTTTGCGCAATTTAGCCTAATGCAATTTCTGCATCAGTGTAGGAAAAAACCCTCCTGTTTCACTTATTTTTCAACCGATTGGGCTTATTTTGGTATTAAAATAAAGATAGTTGTGGTCTCTTTCAAAATAATGTCTAAAAATTGTCTTAAGTGCCACAGAAAAGGGTGACTGACCATTCAAAGTGAATTTTTGTCATTTTATTCCCGGTAGGTTTGATAGGCCATAGCGCACAAACCACAACTAACACATGTTTCATACTTTTGTTGTAGAACGGGCTAACCCTGTACTTGTTATGTTTTAAAAATAAGGAACGTGTTTTTTGCAGTTATAAAATAAATTGATTTTGAATAAAAATTTATTACTTTTTTGGACAGGTTAAGGACTCTTTGAGCCTGAAATAACTCACACATTCATGAGAATAGTTAAAATTGTACCCTACTGCTGTAGAAGTGGCATTGGCGGGCAAGTTGCCAAGGAGGTAGCACACCTGGCGCTCCAAGGAGCACACCACAGCCGTCGCTGCCATCATAGCAGCAGCCATATTGGCCACCCCTGTGGATCCTGCCACTCAAGGCAGTTGCCTCACTTGCCTCATGGGTGGGCCAGCCCTGACACATTATTCAAATCAAACCAATTACATTCATAATCAAAAACATGTTTTAACTGATAGAAAAATGGACAGAATTGATCTGAATGCCGAAACTCTATACAACATGACTTGTCCTGTTTTTGTGCATGGAGATTCCTGTTCTCAGGATCTAGTTCAACCTTTTGGGGGCCAAATGTTGCACTGGTATATGGCCAAATCTATGGGGGCCAAAGTGTAAAAATGGGCATGAACATTTTAAAAAGAAATTTAATGACACCTTTGGGGGATCTTGTCATCACAACAGGGGATTCGTGGCAGCTGGTGTAGGAGGGGATCATGGCTAAAGAGGATCATGATCTACAGGGGGTGCTGAGGAACCTGTGGCACTTGCTGAACTCCAGCTCCCTCCCACCAGCATGGGTTTTCTGCGAGAAAGCGGCAGGAAATGTAGAAGTATTGGGGGGGGGGGGGGGCTGGGAGACTAATTGTTATTCCCAATACTGCCACTGGGTGGCAATAGAGTTGCAGTACATTGTTTCTTTAGAGTCTGTGCAAATTATCAATCAGTATCAAAATAGCAGGAAATCAGAAGAGGGGTCTAGCTTATATTTTTTAAAGTAGAAGCACTATAGCAGGGGAACTGTCAATGCCCAAACTGCTATGAATCTCATATAGACACTAGCAGACAGCTATGCCAGAGACTAGCAAAGTCTTTCTGCCATATGGGGATGAGCGCTGGAACAGAGTTTGTTTTTGTTAAACTGATGAGCAGATTTTAATTGGAGTCTAAAACTAAAGGGATTTATCCGCAGTCATAAAGAGGTAGAGGCCATTGACTCCTTGTGAATTTGCCAGTGGAAGCATGCTCTAAGTCAGGGCTATACATAGGGTGTGTTTCTGTGACCTCATCATACAAGTGATGCTGCATTGGGCACAGAATTGATCACTCTGAGAATTTCAGCTTGGTGTTGGAAAGCTTGAAACCTTCCTCAAGAAGAACAGAAAAAGACTCCACAAGGGCAGACATATTTATGAAGAAATCAGAATTCTGCTTTTCTTGATGTAGAATTTGAGTTACCTGGGAGCAGAATGTTGATTATTTGCTTTGGGGAACAAAGTATATGAATTTTTCAATGTTGACAGGAGCTAACCCATTTGCCATCTCACACAGAGCCCCTTTCCTTGGTTCCTCTTAATGGCTTGTCACCCAGGCTATCACCTCACCAGGAAGTTAGCTGGGCTATTCTAAGAATTAGAAATCTTGGTTAAATTTTAACACTTGCTGGATCCAGGGATTAGAAGAGTCTTGGCATACAACCTAACACCCCAAACTCATAACAATACATAAAAATATTTAAAACATAATCAGGATAAAAACATTCAATCATTGGTGCTGTTCAAGTGCCTGGGGAAACAAAAATGGCTTTGGTGCCAAAAAGATGGCAAAGTTGCCACCAGGGGAGAGCATGCCATAGCTGGGAGAGAGCATCCCATAGGTGGAAAGGTACTACAGAAAAGGCCCTTTCTCTCGTCGCCCCCTTGCAGACCTCCGTTGGAGATGGCATCTGGAGAAAAAACTCAGATGGTGATCTCAGAGTCCAAAGATGCTCATATAGGAAAATGTGGTCCTTTAGACATAATCTGGTTCAATCAAACTTGTTAAGAGCCTACTCTTGCATGTTCATGTCTTCTCCAGTTTGGCTATCGCAGTTTTCAATTTTAAAAACACACACAACAAAGTCTTTTCTCACCTTTAAGACTGCAAAGATAGGATTGAGACTATAAAGCGCAATTCCTAAAGGGCATTTGCAGATTCGTAGGCTTATTCAGAATATATATATGTATTCAGGCCAGGGCCGTCTTAAGCATATCCAGTGCCGTGGTGCAAAGCTCCATCCGCCCCGCCCCCCATTTCCCAGAGTTTTGTAGGGAGGATGGTACTGCCAGTGGGGCTGGAGGGTGGCTCCTCCAGCGGGGAAGAGGCGGAGGCTGGACGCGGCGCCTCCCTGCTCAGCTGGCCGCTTTGTGCCGCAGTGGCCATGGCAGACGGAGGCTCTGGGTGCAGCACTGCTTCAGTGCAGCATAGCGGAGGCAGGTGAGGGCAGCGAGCTGATGCTGGGAGGTCCAGCCTCCACCTCTTCCCTGGCGCCCTCCAGAAATTGGTGCCCTGGCGCCCCGCACCCCTAGCCTCTATGGGTAAGACGCCCCTGATTCAGGCACAAATGCTATGATTGATGTTGCACAGGTAAAGCCAGTCACGCCTTTCTGCTTCTCATCCCATGAGTTGGATTGGGTACAAAGTTTGTTTTCTGGGAAATGGTCCATTGATCAGCAGCTTATGCAATGTGTACCATGACTCTCAAAATACTGTACTGACCTCTGGCCTAGATTCCCTTAGATGCTTTTTGGAATAGGGGATGGGGCTTTGGGAAGCCCTGCACAAAACACAACATGGTTTGGGAACACCAAACGCTGTTTGTCTGAGGTTGTAGATTCCACTATGCTCCCTCAAAGTCAGAGACATCTGTTTACTTCGTGGCTGCAAACATACCAAACATCCAGAAGGCTTGCTTCCAGAGTGATATCCAGACATTGCATGCATCACTCTGATTTCTGAGAATCCCCACACTGTTGTGCGTGTTTTAAACCCACCAAACAAGTTCCTAGGCCCCACAGCTCCAGGGAAAAGGTTGAAAGGTTGAAAGCACATAGGTGCTGAAGCTCTTGTTTGCAAATAATAATAATAATCATGCTCTCCAACCTAGAAGCTCATTCTTTGAGTTCCTGTTCTGTGGAGGCTAGCTGTGGCTATTTACCAGTACTGGTGAAGAAAGATGGGGCAAAACTAGGCTTTCTTTCACCCAGGTCAAATACTCAGTTTGGCATACGTATATACGTACGTGCATATTTGTTTTTAAAGAGCATTAAAAGTAGGGAATATTTTATTTGAATAAAGAGTTGTATTTTTATTTAATATTTTAATTAATTCCTTGTCTTCTCTTTCAGCCCCCTTCCTTTGAGGAAGGCAGGCATGGCAATGTTTACTGAGCAGTCACCCACTCAGAGCATGCCAACTTGCCAAGTTCCTCTGAGCTCCCGATGTGTCTTTTACGCCAGAGATTTTTTTTTTTTTTTTTTTGCAGCATGGTTGAGCTGGAGAGACCAAGTGGCCTGACACAGGATCAGGCAGTTTCATGGGTGGGTGGGTGTTTTCCCCCTTCACATATTGCTAAGGAAAGGCAGCCCCCACTTCTCCCCACGGCTAAGAGGTCCACATGTCAAGCAGTCCCCACAGGAAAGGCTCTCCTTGGAGCCAAGGTATAATAATAATAATAATAATAATAATAATAATAATAATAATAATAATGGAAACTGTGAGAATGATCAGGCATGTTTCAGAGTGTAAGTCCTATTGAATGCAGAGGGACTTACTTCTGAGTAAAAATGCTTATACGGTAATTGCAGTATAAGACTGCGCAGTCTTTACCCACTTAAGGAAGTCTGATCTCTCCACCATTTTTAATTGTTCTCTGAGATGTGGAGGGGAGGAAAAAGGAAAAGAAGAAGAGAAAGGATATTCTATTATTCCCTTCCTTAGATTTAACAGCAAAGCAAGCAGCTGGCAGCAACAAAACATGGATGTTTTCAACTTTGCTTGGCGGTCTGCCTTCTCCCCTCCCCAGGATTCCCCTCTCCCTGCAAATGAAGCAGGGACCTTATGGCTGCCTGCAGCACCAGTTCTGTTACTAACCTAGTTGCAAAACCCAACAGGGGACCCCATCTTCAGCTTCACTGGGGAAAGAGGGAGGAGGAGGATCACTCACTTTTAGGAACAGAGAAGGCTGGGTGTGCAAGCAAACTCCCTTCTCTTTCTTTCTCTTCATGTCACACCTACTCACACACAGAATCACAGAATCTCAAACTTGTAGGGTTGAAAGGAACCATGAGGGTCATCTAGTCCAAACCCCAGCAATGCAGAATTTTTTCTCCCAACATGGGGCTTGAATTTATGACGCTGAGATTAAGAGTCTTATGCTCTACCGACTGATCTGTAAAAGGATTAGACAAACAGGGGCATCGCAATTGGGGGTGGGGCGCCCCGGGCTCCGCTCTGCGGGGGGCAGCGCGGCTGTGGCACTCCCTTGCTACTGTGGCGGCGGCGCAACCGCCATCACGGAGGCCCCGATGTTTCTGGCCTCGCCCCTCGCTTCTTCCTGGTGGTCCATAGCTCACTTTGTCTTCTTCCTACTCAGGCGGAGGCGGAGCAGCAAGGGGAGTCAGCGGAGACGCCCCTCGCCTCTCTGCCTGAGTAGGAAGAAGCACACGTGGCGCTACGGAGCAGGTTGCCAGCGGCGGTTGCGCCCCCGGCAATCCGCTCCGTAGCGCGATGTGTGCGTTGTGTATCGTGATGTGTGCGTCGCACGCCCTGCCCCCCGGTGGGGTGCCTTCTGGTTTGCCATCCCAGGCAGCCAGAAGGCTAGCGACGCCATTCATGGAACGTTATCAATGGTTGGTAGCCACAATGGGTATGTTCTTCCACAACAGTTGGAAGCAATATTCCTCTGAATCGTGTCCTCCCTAAAAGAGGGGACCTGTTGCGGTGAGACCTGGAGACTGACCTCCTGTGTTGTGGGTGGGTAAGATTGGTCAGCCACAACACCCGATTGGTAGGTCCCTCGATGTTGGGTTAAATTTGGCCAATGGGGTGCAGTCCAAACGGATCGAGGGACCTATATATGCCCATGCACGTGACCCGGAGCTTCCTCTTTTGGCACGTGCATTCGGAACACCTGCCCACCTCTCCCTACTTTTAGGGCTTTTGCACTTGACCTTGCTATGCTGTCGTGTGTCGTCCATCGTTGGGATAGTGGCACGGCAGGAATTTTCCCCACTTGGCTGATTGGCTATTGCCATTTGGGTTTCGCCTGCCGCGTAGCAAATCGTCACAACTTATAAGGTTGCGGATAGGCACTGGTTCAGGTGGTAGGGATGGGAGAACGCTCTCGCCATCCCTATGTGACTCCTTGCTTGTGAAATGCTCTCCCCCCAACACACACACTACTCTTGAGTATAATTTATTTGGATACAACCCATGGCCCCAAATTATTTCTGCTCTAAGGGCATTCCATCACTCTAATTCATTTGCCTCCCAGACTTCGGCTACTGTCTGGTCCACATAACCAGACACTTTCAGAGTCAGGATGTAGAACGTGTTGAATAACAAGTTTGTCCCTGTGCAATAGTTCTTCCGTGCACAGTAGCTGGTGTCTCTGAGCAGGTGTAGGCACCGTGGACCGTGGGCCTTGGCATCATGCCAGGGTCAGTTGCTAACTATTTACATTCCTGGCCTATTCTGGGAGCTGACTTGCCAGCAAACTTAGTGTGCTGTGAACTTTGGCCCTGGCCCTGCAGTTGCACCATGTTGCACCAGTGTTTTTTTCCCAGACAGCACTGTTTACACGTTGCCTCTTTCTCTAGCCAAAACCAACTATCCCAAGAACTTTAATCCCATTGCGTCCCTCCACCCTACAGCCAGATACTTGAATGTCAGCAGAACTGTTCCCTGACAAGGCCAGTTGTGGAAGCTGTTCAACTGGTGGACTCAACGTCTCGGGTCTTGGGTTCAAATTCCTACACAACAGAAGCAGCAAGAAGGGGAACAGGAGGGGGGAAGCAGACCCGGGCACTGCATCCAAACAATGGCTGAGGGAGAGTGGGATGTCTCCGCCCTTCTCCCAGTCGCACCACTGTGCTCCCTGAGAGTGTTGCCTGCCTAATCCGTCAAGATGACCAACACTAAGGGGAAGAGGAGGGGATACGTTACATGTTCTCAAGACCATTTCGCAAACATTGTGTTGTCCCTCTTGCCACCTACATGTGCATCTATAAAGGTGATTTTGTTGACATAAAGGGCATGGGCACAATTCAGAAAAGCATGCCCCACAAATGTTACTATGGCAAGACTGGAAGGATATACAACATTACCCAGCATGCAGTGGGAATTATTGTGAACAAGAAGGTTACGGGCAAGATTCTTGCCCAGAGAATTAATGTGCAAATTGAGTATATCAAGCACTCTAAGAGCAGAGACAGCTTCTTGCAGTGGGTGAAAGACTAAGAAAGAAAGAAAAAGAAAGAAAGAAAGAAAGAAAGAAAGAAAGAAAGAAAGAAAGAAAGAAAAGAAAAGGGGAATTTGGTTTGAACTAAAACCCCAGCCTGCTCCTCCAAGAGAGGCCCACTTTGTGAGTAGGGTTGCCAGACTCAGTAGAGGACAGGACTTCTGTGCCTTTAATTGCCCTGCTCTCTTTTGAGTCTGGAAACTTTAAAGAGAAACCAGCAGACCCTTTGCTTGGAAATTAAAAAAAAAGGGTCTGCTGTTTTGTCTTTAAGGTTTCCAGACTGAGAAAAATGGCAAGGAGCAAGAGCTGCTGGAACTCATTTCATATGAGTTTATGACATACATGTATATGAATAAAATGAAATATCATGTTGACTACCTAAACAAACAAACAACGGAAGCAGCAAGAACCTAAGGCAGAAGTAGTCACCTGATAAAAGGAAGGGGATACCTTGTTTTGGTGACTGGTTCAGGTGATGTTAATATCTGCTCTGATCAATAGTATATAGTGAGGCTGAAAGTTATACACAAGTGTGTATAATAGTCTCTTGTGTTTTAAAAAAAGTTGCACAAAGGAAGCCCCCTGGAAATCCCCTCTTATCCAGCTTCTGTAATTTCATCAGGATTTCCTATATCTTCACAGCATTGGTCTAGGAACTTGTGCTTTTTGTTGTTTCTGGGTCATTCCATATCGTGATCCAATTTTTTTACCTCATGTCATCCAATTTTCTTAATATTTTGTACTCTTGTTGAATGAGGAAAACTACCGGGTAAGTTTAAATCTAGAATTTTAGCATTTTATCTCATCCCATTTCTGAGTTATGAGGGCTTGAAATGTAAAAAAAATGTCAATTTTGGCCTTGTCTGACTACACAAAAACCTTGTCCAGCATTGAGATACGTCAAAACTAAAAAACACCAATCTCTTTAGAACTTCATGGGTTTTAATGTCACAAGATGGACTTTAAAATTTAAATTTAACTCACTCCAAGAAGACCCGTTTATCCTAAATAGAACCTAATAAGGCAGACATGTATGTAGAAAATACTATTTTACAATGTGGTCTCATTGAGATCCCAATATGAAATTTTGCAGGTAGATCTTAGAAATATTAAAAAATATTTTTTTAAAAAAATAATCATATTAATTTTTTGAAAACATTTTTTTTTAAAAAAAAACACTTTTTAAATTTTGTAACTTAAAATTTAAATTTAAAGCAAGTCTACCTTGATTTTTGGCTCGGGTGAAGCCTCCAGAGGAGTGCCATTGAGGCTCCCAAGTTGTGTGTAAGTGTATGCAAATATGCATGGGGGGGTGCCAAACTGGCTTCTTGACCCGGGTGAAAGAAAGCCCAATTTAACCCCTGCTATTAGCCCCATCTCAGTCTGCAGTTTTTGCCAAAGTTGGGAGTCATTTTGGGGGGACTGAACTTGCAGCTTTGTCCCAGTGGTGGTCAGGCCAAAGGATGCCAATGTAAGTCCAGCAATCTCCTCACTGTGGCCACCCAGATTCCCTGTATTGCAAGGGCAAGATGATCCTCAGGGACAATTCTATTATTCTAAGTATGCAAGCATTTGCACTCCTGCTATCCTAACCCAACACACACACACACACACACACACACAGAGAGAGAGAGAGAGAGAGAGAGAGAGAGAGAGGGAGGGAGAGGGAGGGAGGGAGAGGGAGGGAGAGGGAGGGAGGGAGAGATTTAAACTAGGGCATCCAGTGTTCAGTCACCAGAGGTGAATATGCAAGAAAGTTCCTGGCTTTTTTCCTGACAGAACACCAAATCCAAGCTGCATAAGGAGCCAGATCACTGGTTCAGGTAGCTCAGAACTGTCTTCCTCTGGATTAGCTGGCAGCAGCTCACCAGGGTTTCGGAAGAGAGTTTCCCCAAGCCTTACCTGGAGAGGCTGAGAACTGAAGTTGTGGCCTTCTACATGCACTGAACTATGGCCTTTCCCATTCAATAACTTGTATGCTGCATGAAAAAGACCCCCAGGTGGGTCAATCCTTGGAATATCTAGGTAAGGCTGGGAACAACTACCTGCAACCCCTTGGAGAACCATTGCCAGGCGGTTTAGAGCTGGGACGAGGAACCCAAGGCTTACAAGCTAATACCCACAAGAGGCTGAGCCTTTCTGTTGTGGGAGGGGACTCTGCAATCTGGCAGTTCAGCAAACACTGCCCACTTGGGCATGACCAGCTATTAGCTGCAGCTTCAAATTGATTTTTCTGACAGGTCAATGGTAAGGAAAAGGTTTCCCACCCTTGGTAGAACATTGAGCTAGATGAACAATTGCCTGACTCAGGTTCACATGCTGGTGGCGTGAGTAGTGATAGCAAGAGCGGTGAGTTCTGCCACCTTTCCCCCCAGATAAAGGCACTGCTAAGAGCTACAGTCTCCATTCCTCTGCCCATGCACATACTTCTTCAACATGACACTGGTACCGGGGTGTGTGTGTGTGTGTGTGTGTGCCAGCATTAAAATGCATGGGAGTGTGATTTATTTCACATGCTTGACTCTCATCCCTGCAATCCCAGCATATCTCAACAAAGAGAGAGAACCCATATCTTGAGCTTCCCAGCCTGGTGCGATCCACTCCCTTTTGACTTCTGCTACACCCTAAGTGATTTAATAGCAATTAAGTTTTATCCATTTTAAAGCTGTGTAAGTATTTTGAACCATGTTGATGCTGTATAAAAAATAGGGCATGGGCTATCTAGCCAGGTTCAGTGCTTTTCATTCCCACTGAATTCAACAGAAGTATTATGAATAATGTTTTCTACCATTAGAATTTATGGGGCATGGAATATAAACCATCTTGAGTCTCATTGGAGAAGGTATTGAATCAACCAATTATTTGTAATAATATGTCTCTCCCTTCTTTCCAGATTTAATAAGCCTCACCTTCTGTTGCCAGAATTTGTAGTGATGCCTTTGCAGGCAGTTTAATTCACAAACAGCATTGATACTGATGTTATTTCTGGTGTTGCTGGTAGTGCAACAACAGTCTCACCACCGTGGTATGTGATGGGGCTCATTTCCTTGTCAGGGTCAGGCTACTAATATGTAGCACTGACCATTTGTTCCTCCAAGTGGTTCTACTCTCTGGGGAAACAGAGCAGCAGGGAGTCCAGACTCTGTGACGGCAATGTTGTTGTTTAGTCGTTTAGTCGTGTCCGACTCTTCGTGATCCCATGGACCAGAGCACGCCAGGCACTCCTGTCTTGCACTGCCTCCCACAGTTTGGTCAGACTCATGTTGGTAGCATCGAGAACACTGTCCAACCATCTCATCCTCTGTCATCCCCTTCTCCTAGTGCCCTCCATCTTTCCCAACATCAGGGTCTTTTCCAGGGAGTCTTCTCTTCTCATGAGGTGGCCAAAGTATTGGAGCCTCAGCTTCACAATCTGTCCTTCCAGTGAGCACTCAGGGCTGATTTCCTTCAGAATGGATAGGTTTGATCTTCTTGAAGTCCATGGGACTCTCAAGAGTCTCCTCCAGCACCAAAATTCAATCAGCCTTCTTTATGGTCCAGCTCTCACTTCCATACATCACTACTGGGAAAACCATAGCTTTAACTATACGGACCTTTATCTCTGCTTTTTAAGATGCTGTCTAGGTTTGTCATTGCTTTTCTCCCAAGAAGCAGGCATTGTTTAATTTCGTGGCTGCTGTCACCATCTGCAGTGATCATGGAACCCAAGAAAGTAAAATCTCTCACTGCCTCCATTTCTTCCCCTTCTATTTGCCAGGAGGTGATGGGACCAGTGGCCATGATCTTAGTTTTTTTTGATGTTGAGCGTCAGACCATATTTTGCGCTCTCCTCTTTCACCCTCATTAAAAGGTTATTTAATTCCTCCTCACTTTCTGCCATCAAGGTTGTGTCATCAGGATATCTGAGGTTGTTGATATTTCTTCTGGCGATCTTAATTCCGGCTTGGGAGTCATCCAGTCCAGCCTTTCGCATGGTGAATTCTGCATATAAGTTAAATACAAGGCAATACAGAACCCCAATTACACAGCCAGAGTTAGGTCATAGAATCATAGAGTTGGAAGAGACCACAAGGGCCATCCAGTCCAACCCCCTGCCATGCAGGAAACACCATCAAAGCATTCTTGACATCTGCCTGTCAAGCCTCTGCTTAAAGACCTCCAAAGAAGGAGACTCCACCACACTCCTTGGCAGCAAATTCCACTGCCGAACAGCTCTTACTGTCAGGAAGTTCTTCCTAATGTTTAGGTGGAATCTTCTTTCTTGTAGTTTGAATCCATTGCTCTCTGGAGCGGCAGAAAACAATCTTTATCCCTCCTCTATATAATATCCTTTTATATATTTGAACATGGCTATCATATCACCCCTTAACCTTCTTTTCTCCAGGCTAAACATACCCAGCTCCCTAAGCCGTTCCTCATAAGGCATCGTTTCCAGGCCTTTGACCATTTTGGTTGCCCTCTTCTGGACACGTTCCAGCTTGTCAGTATCCTTCTTGAACTGTGGTGCCCAGAACTGGACACAGTACTCCAGGTGAGGTCTGACCAGAGCAGAATACAGTGGTACTATTACTTCCCTTGATCTAGATGCTATACTCCTATTGATGCAGCCCAGAATTGCATTGGCTTTTTTAGCTGCTGCATCACACTGCTGACTCATGTCAAGTTTGTGGTCTACCAAGACCCCTAGATCCCTTTCACACGTACTGCTCTCAAGCCAGGTGTCACCCATCCTGTATTTGTGCCTTTCATTTTTTATTTTTTTTGCCCAAGTGTAGTGCATTTCTCCTTGTTAAAATTCATCTTGTTTGCTTTGGCCCAGTTGTCTAATCTGTTAAGGTCATTTTGAAGTGTGATCCTGTCCTCTGGGGTATTAGCCACCCCTCCCAATTTGGTGTCGTCTGCAAACTTGCTCAGGATGCCCTCAAGCCCATCAATGAAGTAAATTTGCATAGGTTCTTTAGTTTACATTGCATATTCCAGATACGAAACATAGCTGCAGAAAAGTGGTTACAGAAACTGTTAGTACTGACAGCCCTGCAATCCAAAGGTTTTTCTCCATCATAGAAGTTAAGATCTGCAACTCCAGTGAGGGACCTTGGCACCTGAGCAAAACTTCGCTGATGTATCAAGGTGATGGAACCCTGAGCAGTGCAAGTAATGTGGCACCTCACCTGCCACAGACGTCATGGTGCAGAAAGGGAAACCAGCTGATAATCACAGACACATTTCCTCACCGTTGTTAATAATCACCAGAGGATTTATCAGCAGCAGATAAGGAGTTTGTGGCTTCTGGAAGATGAGAATTCCAGGAAGCAATCATTTCAGAAGGCTTTTAAGTAATTTATCTGCTTGCTAGCATACTGTGGTGCTGGATAGATGTGATTAGAGGTTCTACCTGTTCTTACCTATATCTTGGGACTTTTCTCTATGCCCACTAACATCTTCTCAAAGTGGTTGCTTTAAAGTTTAAAGACTCAGAACCAGTGAAGGCAGTGAAGGTCCTGTGTGAGTGTCTGGAGGCGGTTGAGGGATGGATGGCGGCTAACAGATTGAGGTTGAATCCTGACAAAACAGTTTTGGGGGGACGGGGTGAGCAGGTGTAGAGGACTCCCTGGTCCTGAATGGGGTAAAGGTGCCCCTGAAGGATCAGGTGCGCAGCCTGGGAGTCATTTTGGAGTCACAGCTGTCCATGGAGGCACAGGTCAATTCTGTGTCCAGGGCAGCTGTCTACCAGCTCCATCTGGTACAGCAGCTGAGACCCTACCTCAGGCATCCCCAAACTTCGGTCCTCCAGATGTTTTGGACTACAATTCCCATCTTCCCCGACCACTGGTCCTGTTAGCTAGGGATCATGGGAGTTGTAGGCTAAAACATCTGGAGGGCCGAAGTTTGGGGATGCCTGCCCTACCTGCTTGCAGACTGTCTCACCAGAGTTGTGCATGCTCTAGTTATCTCCCGCTTGGACTACTGCAATGTACATTTTCTCTGGGGTTCTTCCAAAGGTGGAGGCAAACTGTTGTTCCCCACATCCCACCCCTATGCTTTGCCATTTTCTCTCACCTTAAGCCTCTCTTCGCTGTAGGGCTGTGAAAAGCCCTTCCCAATGCAATCCTACTCCTGCTTTGCTTTACATCATGGCAAATTGTGTTCTCTTTCTTCAGGCACCTGTTTCCACCAAAGGGAGCCTGTCATCCCCTTTTGCTAAGCCCTTCCTCCCCAACTGGAGTAAACCTCCCTGGGGCACTAGGTGAGCCAGCCAATCAGAGAGGCACAAAGGGCAGGGCCAGACTGGCTGAGTGACAAATACTGAGGAGCATAGCTGCCTGGCACTCTGGAGCAGCCAGTCAATGAGCTGAGATCTCTCGAGGGATCAACACCTGCTTCACCTCGGCACCAGCAGCAGATCCACCCAGCCCCAAGAAGCAGGGAGAGCAACAGGAAGCAAAGGAGTTGCCAGGGGTTAGCAATTATCCTCCTTGAACCCAGGGCAGATTGCCATTCCTTTTAGGCTAAGATGCAAGCAGCTGGTCCCAGCGCAGGCACAATTCGTGAGTTCTAGTTACTGTCACAAGAACTACGTGGCAACAAAACCACCTCCTCTGCTGTATCTTGCTCCCTCCCACACTTGGGCTCTTCATGGCTCCCACCTACAGCCCCCAGGGCAGCTGGACTCCTCTGGCCACGCTGGCCTTGCTATGGACTTCTTTGGCCTGGATCGAGGGCAAGCCTGCGTGTCCTTCCTGTCGGGTGCCGCCTCTGGAGCCCAGTGCTGAGAAAGCCTTTCTGGTCGAATTAGCCAAGCAGCAGATCCTGCAGAAACTAAACTTGAGCGAGAGGCCCAACATCACCCACCCAGTGCCACGTGGGGCAGTGGCCAACGCCCTACGCCGCCTGCACCTGGGCAAAGCCCGGATGGACAGACTTGGGCACTTCTCCAGCTGGCAGAACCCCGAGCCTGATGAACAGGGGTACGAGATCATTAGTTTTGCAGAGACAGGTGAGTCTTCATAGCTCTTCCTGGTGCATGGCCCAGGACTTGAATATTATGATGGAGAGAATGTAAGTCGGATGTGCCAACAGCTCCCCCCACCCCCCGCAAATAACTGCTGCATACAAAGTGCACTTGAGAGCAGAGACTTGTAGTTATTCATTGCACTGTAATGGGAGAGCTGGGTAGATTCCGACAGTGTGCTGAAAAATATCAACTGCAGGGGGAGGAGGGCAATGTGTGTGGTAGTGGTGAGAGTGGACAGGTTGCTAAATTTCTCATTAATCCAGTTTTCTGTGGCATATCCCAGGCTGCAGACATATGTTTTTTTTCTGAGAGAGAGAGATGAGTGAAGATGGTATTAGTAGAAGTGGTGTTGCCAGCAGTGTGCATGTCCATGCCATGATCACTTCTTTAAAAACCTGCAAAACTTGTTCCACCAGCAGTTAAAAAAATGAGTCTGTGTGCCTCAGACAGTGATGCTGACGCCTCTATCATACTACCTTCTCCTCTCTTAAAAATGACCTCCTGTCACCTTCTGCCCTCTCTGCTTAATGTGCAGTATAGGATGGGTTCACTGGAAGTAGCTAGTAAACAGGATGAAGCTTAGCTAGCGTAGCATTGCTACCCTTTTTATGCCTTTAACAGTGGGGGGGGGGAGCTTCAGCCTGTTATTTACTATTCTTCCGAATGGTGGCAGCTGGAGGAATATCCCACACCACTGTGCTTGCTGGATGCCTAATTTAATTAACTACATAAGATGGGCCCTGATGGATCTGGCCAATGACCCATCTAGTCCAGCAACCTGTTCCCACCTGGGCCAACCAGGTGTCCCTGTCGGAAGCCCACAAGCAAGCAGAACCTGTGTACAACAGAACTGTCCCCACTTGTGGTTCCCAGCAAATGGGTATTCAGACCCATACACCCCAGGCAGACACCACAGCTGTCACAAACACCCACTTCTCTGACCCCATTCTTTCTGTGTGCTCCTGAGAACTTAGGGACCAAGTTCATCTCAGTGAGGTGCACTCAGAAGAGTGTCTAGATCAGGGGACTGCAACTCCCATAATCTCTTGTTCATTGGCCATGCTGGTTGGGGGCGCTGATGGGAATTGTAGTTCAGCAATATCTGGAGGATTGCAGGTTCCCTACCTTCCCCACCCCCATTTGGGCAAGGAGTGATTGGTCATACTGTGGTATTAGTGATAAGCACTCAGAATTTTGATGGATTTATTTAGGTATTTGCACAATTTTTTGCTCTTTCTACTATGGAATGACCTTTGTGACCATTGCATGGCAGAAATCCACCTGGACCTAGTGTTGCGGGCTCAACGTGTGTTTGGCTGCAAATAAAAAAATATTTACCAGAAAAACCCACCCATGTTTGGCTGGTAGGCCACCCAATGCTGAGTGAGACTAAGCAATCAAGCTTCTTGGCATATTGTTCTAAGGTTGTTGGGTCAAGTGGTTTTAAAAAATATTCCAGGCTATCCCACCAAAAGGGGGCAGTGATGTTGCTCATAAGGAATGTGGAGGAAATGGCTTTTTATAATAGAATTATAGTGGGGGTGGAAGAACAGCTGGCGAGAACCAGTGTGGGGTAGTAGATAGGTTTTCATTTCAGCATACTCCTCCTTTTTTATTATTTTGTTCTTTATTTATTTGGGATTGTTTGTCTGTTTCAGCAGAACCTGTCTTCCCACATGTTTTGTACAGGGCTTGAATTTTTTGGCAGCCAATGAACAATAACAATCTATTAGAAAGAACATTATTGCTTGGTTTAGAGCCATGCTCAATTAAGAAGGGCACCCTTAGGTGAATCATGGTATTCACCATTAGGGTCAGGCATTATTCCCCCACGTGTGAAAGGGGGGAATAGAGCTGTTCACACTAGTCCCAGACCCTGCATCCCTACCTTTGTTGGTTCCATCAGCATGACCAGGGTTCCCTATCATTAGGAGGGTTCTCCATGCATTCAACCAGATGCTTGAAGCACAACGCCCAAAGGTCAGGCGCTGCAGCTGGCCAGGATGGGGACATTGGGGGTGCCTTGTGGGGCTCTGCTGCTCCCTCCACACGTTTGCAGGAGAATGCCGGAAGAGCACTTGGCCTCAGCCTATCTACCTCATGGGGTTCTTCAGAGGCATAATACAAATGTAGAAAATAAATGTGAAGTGAGGGCAAGGCAACTCTGGGACATATTTTTGACCCTAATTAAAGGACTCTGGTTCAGGCATGGTGGTAGCTTTTCTGGGGCACGTCAGGATTAGCATTCCTAAGATTTTCATATGATTGTCTTCCCCTCTACAGAGCCCTCTGGGGTCCTACAGTTCCAGCTGACACATCCAAAAGGCCAAGACATGCACATCCTCCAGGCTGAGCTGTGGCTGTACCTTAAGGCTCACCAGAACATCACGCTGCAGGTCTACCTGGCAGGGCAGCAACGAGTGGCCCTTGGGGAGCGGCAGCAGCTGGAGAGCAAAGGCAGCAGCTGGCACACTTTCTCCCTCATGCCAGATCTGCAGAGCTTCCTTGAGCGTGAGGAGACGGCGCTGTGCCTGGAGCTGCAGTGTGAGGGCTGCCACCCCAGCATCGACTCTTTGCTGACTGCTACCGGCAGCTCCCAACAGCCCTTCTTGATGGTTAAGGCCAAGATACGGGAGCCTGGCCACCGGGTAGCTAAGCGCAGCCTGAGCTGCGACCAGAACTCTGACCTGTGCTGCAGAAAAGACTATTACGTAGACTTTCGGGACATTGGTTGGAATGACTGGATCTTCAAGCCAGAAGGTTATCAGATAAACTATTGCATGGGTGAGTGCCCAATGCACCTGGCTGGCTCACCTGGGGTAGCAGCCTCCTTCCACACAACTGTCTTCAACTTGGTCAAAGCCAACAACATCCAGACTGCTGGCCGTTCTTGCTGCGTCCCCACACAGCGACGGTCCCTTTCTTTGCTCTACTTTGATCCCAATAGCAACCTCATAAAGACAGACATTCCTGACATGGTTGTTGATGCTTGCGGTTGCAGCTAGGAACAGGATTCTAGCCACAGGGAAAGCTGAGAGGGGCAGAACAGAAGATGTAAGACATTTCCCACTACTCCTATTCATGGGTGTAGCCAGGGTTTTTGTTAGGGGGGGGCAGAACCGGCATGATTGGTCAGTTAGTTATTTCTATTGTTTTACTTGATCTAGGGGGGAGCTGTCCCCCTGCCCCCCCTGCCCCCCTGCCCATGCTCCTATTAGACACCCATGTGACGGTCATGATGCTCCTATCTAAGCTGGGTAGCATGGTGTGTTGGACTCTCTTCATAGAGCAACAGTGGTTTCTGCAAAGAAGAGCAAGTTGCAGGAAGCCTTAACCAATCCTGCCCTCTTCAGGACAAAAGCATTCACAGTAAAGCACATAAATAGTGCTAGGCAGGGCTACCAACAGGGTCATTTGGACTTGGGACACTATTATATTCAGGTTCCACTCTGGAAGTGGCAACTCAATAGCCTCTCTGATCTCTGCTTTTCCCACCACCACCACAACACGCACAGCAGATTCAACCCCTATCTATGGCCCTATGGGATTAGTCCAAATGCCAGCTGGGGGAAAGCCAGCATAACATATCCCCCAGGAATGTAGGTAGTCCGCGGACAAAGGACATACATGCATGCATGCTTGTCTCAATCCATTCAGTTCATTTTTAATATATGCTATTGATGCATTCAGGATTCCAGAATGCGATTGGAGAGAATTAACCACAGAAACCCCTTCAGACCTGACCAGATACAATGGGATAGAATTTGGGGTTCTTGGCTTTGGGTAGTTTAAGAATTCTCATGGTTATGGCTCTCACTTTCATTGTGTTCCCGCCTGTGTCTCTGGCTGGACTAGAAAGTGTTTACTTGGGAAAAGCCAGCAATGAGTGCACAGAAAAATGGGGATACTAAAGAGTCAGAGCCACACATTCAATCAGTAACACTGATGCCAAAGGTCCCCTTGATGCCATTAATACCTTTTTTATTTGTGCATGGATGTTGCACTTATGTTAATGTATCTATCTATATTATTTTATTTTTGAATTACATCAATAAAAATGATGTGTTTTTTAAAAAAGCATCCAGCATGGTTTAAGAAATGTTTTTCATCCACAAAACTGTCCAGATATGGGTTTTTTTAAAAAAAATAAATAAATTCATTAATCAACTTTTCTTTGATGTACATCAAACATATAAATGAAGTACAATACAGTGTTCAAAACACACCCATTCAATATATATATGGAGAGGAAGAAAGGGGAAAGAGAGATTTCTTCCAGCCTTACAAGAAGACAACAGAGATTGAATTTGGGACTCTTTGCTGCTGAGCAAAAAACAAAAACCTCTTAGCAGCAGATGTACTAACCACCTTAAGGTTTTAATGTCATTCTACCAGTAGCCCCCACCCCAGCTAAGAAAGTAAGAAAAGTGCTGCTGGATCCGCCCAAAAGGCAATCAAGTCCTTATCCAGATGCCAGCCATCCAGATGCCTAGGGGGAGCCCAAAAGGACGCAGGGCCTGAGGGCAACAGCACTCTCCTCGCCTGTGATTCCCCACAGCGGGTATTCAAAGGCAGTGAAGGGACAGTGCAGCTCTCATTTCTTTCTCTGTTCTTTGGTGCTTCTCTGTTCCCAACATTCCTGTGTTAGTACTGAGCACCAACCCATTATTCCAGGCCATGTTACACACATGCACTGAGGTCTCTGAGTCCAGATCATCAAATTCTCTGTCTTTCATCACATTGCAAGAGAACCATTGCATGCAGGTTGTTCTACTGGGGCTTCATACTGAAGTTAAACTAATGGCATTTGCAAGATACGTTAGCAAGTTTGCCTGCGACTATCAGTTACAATTATTCTGTGGCGTTTGGGGGCATAAACAAGAGCCCACGTTAAAAGTTCCTGCAGGAGACTAAGAGTAGAGACATGCAGTATTTAAAAGCACTGGAAGTGATTAGATAAGGGCTTTGCTGCACTTGGCAGCATACATTTCATTTTCCCTTATTTATTAAATATATACCACCCTTCATCCACAGATCACAAGATAAAAATACAGGATAAAAGTACAAATAAATAGAACCAAAAATCCAAAAACAAAACAATGCACCCCTCACTGTCATCTCTAGTCAAAGGAGTGTGGCAGGTTTTCAAAACAATACAAATGTATTCTAAACCTGCTTACTAGAGGCAAAAGTCTAACAAGTATGTTGTTGTTTAGTCATTTAGTCATGTCCAACTCTTCGTGACCCCATGGAGCAGAGCACACCAGGCACTCCTGTCTTCCACTGCCTCCCGCAGTTTGGTCAGACTCATGTTGGTAGCTTCGAGAACATTGTCCAACCATCTCGTCCTCTGTCGTCCCCTTCTCCTAGTGCCCTCCATCTTTCCCAACATCAGGGTCTTTTCCAGGGAGTCTTCTCTTCTCATGAGGTGGCCAAAGTATTGGAGCCTCAGCTTCACGATCTGTCCTTCCAGGGAGCACTCAGGGCTGATTTCCTTAAGAATGGATAGGTTTGATCTTCTTGCAGTCCATGGGATTGAGTCTCCTCCGGCACCATAATTCAAAAGCATCAATTTTTCACCAAATGCAGTGATCATGGAGCCCAAGAAAATAAAATCTCTCACTGCCTCAATTTCTTCCCCTTCTATTTGCCAGGAGGTGATGGGACCAGTTGCCCTGATCTTAGTTTTTTTGATGTTGAGCTTCAGACACGCTCTCCTTTTTCACCCTCATTAAAAGGTTCTTTAATTCCTTTTCACTTTCTACCATCAAGGTTGTGTCATCAGCATATCTGAGGTTGTTGATATTTCTTCCGGCAATCTCTATTCTGGCTTGGGATTCATCCAGTCCAGCCTTTCGCATGATGAATTCTGCATATAAGTTAAACAAGCAGGGAGACAATATACAGCCTTGTCGTACTCCTTTCCCAATTTTGAACCAATCAGTTATTCCATATCCAATTCTAACTGTAGCTTCTTGTCCCACATAGAGATTTCTCAGGAGACAGATGAGATGATCGGGCACTCCCATTTCTTTAAGAACTTGCCATAGTTTGCTGTGGTCGACATAGTCAAATGCTTTTGCGTAGGCAATGAAGCAGAAGTAGATGTTTTTCTGGAACTCTCTAGCTTTCTCTATAATCCAGCGCATGTTTGCAATTTGGTCTCTGGTTCCTCTGCCCCTTCGAAATCCAGCTTGCACTTCTGGGAGTTCTCAGTCCACATACTGCTTAAGCCTGCCTTGCAGAATTTTAAGCATAACCTTGCTTGCGTGTGAAATGAGCACATTTGTGTGGTAGTTGGAGCATTCTTTGGCACTGCCCTTCTTTGGGATTGGGATGTAGACTGATCTTCTCCAATCCTCTGGCCACTGCTGAGTTTTCCAAACTTGTAGATGGTATTTAACACCAACAAAATTAGCCAAAATGTAGAAAGGGTCAAACAAATATTGAAAACATAAACAAACAGAAGGGTCATTTTTTCATATTTCTAGAAGTCCACCACCTTTCGAGGGAGTCTGTTCCACTGTGAAACAGCTCTTACTGTCAGAAAGCTCCAGGGCAGCCCACTCTGCTCTAGTGAGAAATTCCTCATCTTGCCTGATAGCTTAGATACGCAGGCCTCAAGTTGCTGTACCTTTCTCTTCCAGCAATACAACCACTTGGTGCAGGTGTAGTTCTGCATATTCTCAGGCAAGAAGATAAACATGGCACAAGTGTTGCAGGCTACTGCAGCAGAGCTCCCTCGCTGCCCATGTCTCTTGTTCTTACATACACCGTGAGACAGTACTCCAGGCCTCCCCTTCAAATCCCCCTGCTAATCACCCTCATGTATTTTGAAGGATAGCTGTAATTTAGTTCACAAACTGGGTGGGTTCTTATTAAAATGGAAACTGAACTGAATTGCTCTCCCATCTCTAGTCACCACCACTACTGTTATAAAGCACCCACCCTGTCTGCCTGCTGCAACAGCCAGCGGTACTAGGGCCGACTCCGGATTTGTATATCTCACAGTTGGGGCCAGAGCAATTATGATGGCAGTGCTGGTGATTTCTGGTGGTTGGACCCAGAGGTGCACTCAGCGCCAACCCCCTGGGCAGGCAGGTAGCCCTGTAAGCCACAAGGGTGGGTTTCATCAGGGTGAGCGGTACCAGAAGGGGAATCCTGCTATGGACATCTTGCTCTGGAACTGGGCCCAAGATTGGACAGATCAACTGTTATCTTACAGGCTGGTACAAGTCCAAAGACAAGTCCAAAGACCTACACACTGGCAATAAATGAAAATGTTCAACTGAGTACCAGACCAAAGGCATTATACGTAGTTGTATAAAACCTTCTCCCAACTTTTAAAAACAAAAAGGAGCCTTGGGAGGCTGTGATCAGGAACAGAAGAGCGCCATGGATTTGGGGGGGGACGACAGAAAGACAGCTACCCAGTTCCTATGGCTCCCCAAGTTTTTTTTATGACACTCCTTCTTAAAGTTTAATGCCTCTTGCTAAAAAAACTGCCTCCCTACTTTGCCTAACTTAAACATAGCATGCTTTTCAACGTTAAAATCATCTTGAGAACATTACATGAATCTGTGGGGAAACAAAAATTAGTTTGTCATCAAGTGTACAGTTGATATGGAGCTGCTGCCAATTCTAGCTATTTGCCTGGCATATCTGTAGGAGAGATGCATTTCCAAATATATGAATGTCTAACTCACACATTTTTAGATGCACGTTTGGGGGAAAACCTTAGGTATACACTTGAGAAACATAATGTGTAAAGCAGTCCCCAGCTCTGCGTGTAGCCGCTCTATATTAATATATTCATTCACTTCTATAGTAGTTCCCTTTTGAAGACCTCCTACAAATTGGCTATCTAACAACTTGGAGGAAAAGGCGAGGCTCATTGCCTTACCCAAAACAAGTTGTGCACATGCCGCTTGGTTGCACTGCTATGCGTTTTAGAGTCCCTCCGCTGCCCAGGCACAGAACACAGCTCAAAGTCCAGTGTTACATGGCAGCACAGAGGCATCTTATCAACCCTCTAGCCAGACCTGATCCCCTCTCCCATGGCCATGGGCCTACTGCTTGGCAGAGTACAGCTCAGAGAGCAAAGGGCAGCTTTCATCAGCCAGGACACTTTGTGCACAGTCCACTGCTCAGGTCTTGCCGTTCATGAGGGGATCACAATGTGATCCTTGCTCTGGCCCATTAGAGATGAGTACAAATCCTGACAGTTCCCCCCCCCCCATGGGCTTGTCTTCACTTGCAATGTGTACTTTCAGTTCTTTTGAATGCAGGGTTCCCATCACTGCCTCACCACCCTTCAGTTCCAACCTCTTGACTCCCAACTGTAACTGCTGTCCTCCTTTTAGGGCGACCAGCGATACATTGCCAAAGAAGAGAACAAAAGAGGATAATTTACATAAAATTTGCATAATTTATATGTACAGTTGCAAAGAGACACAATTTTACTCCAATCTGTACACTTCCCACAACCCACCTGAGCAGGAAATTAGAAAGTCCCTCATAGGACTGACCATGCCAACCTTAACTGCTGAGGAACAAGAATTCATGGACAGTAGTATTACCCCGGACAACCCCTTTGAAAAAAACCAAATCTACCTGTCGGGGAATGGACAGAGGAGGAATGGTGGAGACCTCCACCCCAGCCTGAACCTTCCTGGCAACCTACCATGGGGGGGGATCAGATTCCCTGACACCTGACACTACCTGAAAGCCAAAAATATGCAACTCATGGAAAAGAAAATCACCAGAAATGAAAAAAAACCAAGCAATATATAGTGTTTTAGTTTTCAATGGTTTCTTGTTTCTTGTGTATTTCCTTTGTTTGTGGTGAATTTTTGCATATAGCTTGTTTCCCTTTGGGTGGATTTCCTTGCTTTTGGAGATTATCACATCAGATATAAATGAAGCAATACCACCAGAAGTTCAAAAGCGAAGAAAACCACCAGAAATGAAGCAGTTCCAAATGAGGCACAAAACAAGCAAAACCGCCTCCAAAGAAGGAAATTCAGCAGAAAATGCAAAATGAAGCAAAATCACCAAAAACGTGAAAACCAATGGAAAAGGTTAGGGCTGCCGTGTTTTCCCGAAAACAAGACACTGTCTTATATTTCTTTTCCTCAAGAAAATAAGCCTATGGCTTATTTTTGGGGTGTGTCTTATTCCAGCGGTAAGGGCTCCGGGCGTGGCGTGGCATGGCAGAGGGCGAAAGCCTCCAGCAGAGAAAAGAATGCTGCAGCGCTTCTCCTCGCAGACGCTGCTAGCTGGCAAACCCAGGAAAAGAAAAGCTGCCGCCGCAGCGAAAGAATAAGCAGCCGGCTTTGCTTCCTTGTGAAAGGGATGCTGCGGGGCCTCGGGTGAACACAGTGTAGAAGGCTAAAAGAAAAGGAGTTATTTCAGCTCAGGAAGGGGAAATGAAGCTGACTGGATGAGTCCAAGAGGCTCCCTGCTGCAGAAGTCTGATTTTGACTAAGGGGGCATATGTGCCTGTGAAAAGGAGGTGGGGCTAGACAGGATTTAGACTCCCATGAATAAACTGAATGACCAGATAGAGCTAGAGTTACATTAAAACCAACTATACTATAGGCTAGCAGGGGTCCCCAGACTAAAGTTCGGGGGCTGGATGCGGCCCAATCACCTTCTAAATCCGGCCCGCGGACAGTCCGGCAATCAGCATGTTTTTACATGAGTAGAATGTGTCCTCTTATTTAAAACACATCTCTGGGTTATTTGTAGGGCATAGGAATTCGTTCATTATTTTTTTAAAAATATAGTCCGGCCCCCCACAAGGTCTGAGGGACAATGGACCCTGCTGAAAAAGTTTGCTGACCCCTGGGCTAGGTCTCCTAGTCCAACTGGGTTACTTCATAGAGCAATTGTAAGAAGTGGTGGCTGATGCCCATTGGAACTCGTTAAGGTGGAAGGCAGGGAGGCCAACAGTATGTCGGGTCAGAACCAATGACAGGCAGAGCCAACTAATTCTCATTTTCTTCTCATCCTCCTTCCTGCTGAGTTCTACAAGGACAACACTGAGACTGAGGGAGGAAGCTGACAGCCAGGACCACCTTCTGAATTGGTTGTTAAGTAAAAACACAGGTGGGCTTGGACTTGGAGGAATAAAGACAGTGCCCCATTTGCCCTAATGGACCAGCCAGCAGGGGCCAGTGGGGTGGCACAGGCAGGATGGCATTGTGTGCCTGGCATCCCAACACTGAGCATTGCTGCTGCTTACCTGTACTGAGAGGAGCAAAGTGGGGGAACCTCAGTGCAGGGTGGGCAGTAGCAGAGTCAATCTAATACTTTTGCTGATGCACCCGTACCACATTGGTCCCCATGCCTTCCACTTCACCCTCTCAGTAAGTTGTTGTTGTTGTTGTTGTTGTTGTTGTTGTTGTTGTTGTTGTTGTTGTTTAGTCATTTAGTCGTGTCCGACTCTTCGTGATCCCATGGAGCAGAGCATGCCAGGCACTCCTGTCTTGCACTGCCTCCTGCAGTTTGGTCAGACTCATGATGGTGGCTTCGGGAACACTGTCCAACCATCTCGTCCTCTGTCGTCCCCTTCTCCTTGGGCCCTCAATAAGTGGTAGAGGTGCTCAATTTTGAGAAGGCACATGCACAAGGCCAGCTGTGGCTGGGACTAGCCTCCACTAATTGTAAGAGAACTGTTCAGTGGGAAAGCACTTATCAAACGTCAAACAGATAAACAACTACACAACTTTCTGAAGAAATCTGAAGCCCAGGATCAGGAAATTGTTAATGTTTCATGTTTTGCTGTGTTTTTATTACGTTGGATAGGGTTGCCATAGTCCACAGTCCTCCTTTTCAGTGTTATAATTTCTACTATTTCCCCCCTCCCTCCTCCCCCAGCCCACCTCCAATTCTGTCCTGGCAAATGTGTCCTCTTTTTTGCTCATCAAAATATGGCAACCCTATGTTGGAAGCCATCCAGAGTGGCTGGGGCAACCCAGTCTGATTTAAGTAATATGTTGTTGTTGTTGTTGTTGCTGCTGCTGCTGCTGTTTGTTGTTGTTATCATAAATTCATAATCCATTCACTGAAATAGGCTTTTTCAAATGATAGCTTCCTATGAATGGTTTTAGAAGATAGATATGGGTAGTGCATACCTTCACACGAGACTCTCCAGATTACTGATGTTGGGCTGGGGTCTATATGTGTCATGTCAGTACATTAAGAAGAATGGTCCAAATTCAATGAATCTGAGAAACACTCTCACGTCATGGTCAGCACCAGCACACAGCATGGTCAAGCAATGACCCAGAGTCCTTGGAAGTCAAGAATTTCAGCAATTCATTTTCTATATGTTTAAAATACATTTCTATCCTGCCTTTTTATACAGCTCTTCTGGCTGGTCTATCATTACTCACATGGCCAGTGCTGAAGGAGGATTAAGGACTGCAGCCATGAGTGAATGGCACACTCCCACTGAGGAAAAGGGTGTCTAGTCAGGGAGGAGATGCCAGAGGTCTCTTGAGCAAGCGCCCACAAAGAACTGGAGCCAGGTGGTCTATGATCCAACTACATTGTTCCAGTGTACCAGAGAATGTGAGGAATCTGTCATTAGTGCTTTTGGGTTAGTTCATCCTTCCAGCCAATTCACATGGCGCTGAACCAAGGGCGTACCCACCACGGGGCAAGTTAGGGCAGCTGCCCTACTCTAGAAGCAGGGCTGGTGGGCAGAGGCGGAGCACAGCCCGGCGGAGCGCGAGTTCGCCATTCCCGCCGCGCCGCGCCGCACCCTCCCTCCAGCTCCCCGGCGCGCCCTCAGGCAAGGCCAAGCGCGGCGGGGAACCAGGGAGCGCGGCGCGGCGGGCGGGAACGCTGAACTCGCGCTCCACTGGGCTGGGCTCCGCCTCCGCCCACCAGCCCTGCTTCTAGGGAGGGGCACAGCCCAGCGGAGCGCGAGTTCGCCGTTCCCGCCCGCCGCGCTGCGCCCTCCCTCCAGCTCCCCGTCGCGCCCTCTGGCAAGGCCAAGCGCGGCGGGGAACCAGAGAGCGCGGCGCGGCGGGCGGGAACGCTGAACTCGCGCTCCGCTGGGCTGGGCTCCGCCTCCGCCCAGCAGCCCTGCTTCTAGGGAGGGGCACAGCCCAGCGGAGCGCGAGTTCGCCGTTCCCGCCCACTTTGTGGCCCCTCCCCTTCCGTGCCTTGGCCCCTCCCCTTGCCCCCCCCCCTAGTTTTGATCCTGGGTACGCCCATGCGCTGAACTCTAGGGAAATCACAGAGAACATGATTAGATCAGTTGTAGCAGTAGGGTACATTGCCAAAATGGGAAGGAGACTGGTGGGATGAACAGATGAGATGGTGGGTAGAAAAAAACATGGATTGCAGCAGGGGTCAGAGTTTAGTTGTTTATGGTGGGGCGGATCTGTGATCAGAGTAGTGTGCCTGAAGAACTCACTGACATACTGACCTACGAGCCCAGGGAATGGAAAGCTTGGAGTCACTAAGCCTTTAATCCCCCTTGTTTCTGATCTGCTTTACTCTTCTTAAAGTGACAGAAGAAAGCTTAAAGGAAGGGGAGAGTGGGGAGGAGGCACCCACTTCTCTTTTCCTTAGAGCGACCACCTCCCCTTGTAAAGACACCATGCAAGCCTGCCCCATGAAGACAAAACAGTCTGGATTTTTTCGGGGTGGTACACACCATCAGACATGAACATAATACAAGAGGAAGAACTGGTGCTGTGGATCCCTCTGTCCTTTCCTGATAGTACCATCAGGGTTTGCCAGAAAGAGAATGCGTGACCTGGACAAACAGGGCAGTTCAGTAATCATGGGACAGGCACTTTCAGACAGTTGAACTGGCTCATATACAAATCTAGACTAAGGGGATTAGCACCTGGCCAAATGACATGCATCAACCACCTCAATTTACAGGGGCTGCTGGGAAAATCCACCTGGAACTTGACCTTAGTCACACTGCACTCTTTATCTATGGCAACTAACTCAAGTGAAGGTTCCAAAGTTCTGAATAGGCCTCGCCCTACCATACACAGCCACCAGGGCCGTCCCTAGGCCCGGGCTGGGTGGTGCAAGGCGCCAGGGCGCCTGGCCATCAGGGACGCGGAAGGGGCGCCGAACGCTGGTGTCTGCCTCCGCGCGCCTCTGCTGTTGAGTGGCTTCAGGCAGCTCTCTGGAGGTGCGTGGGGAGCGTGAGCCTGGGGCCGCCTGTACAGCTGAGAGGTGCAGCGCGGCAGCCCCAGGCTTGCGCTCCCCGTGCGCCTCCGGAGCTTCGTGCAGGGAGCGCAAGCCTGGGGCTGCCTCCACCGCGCCTCTCAGCTCCCCATGCGCCCCTCCTGCCCGCCTCACTCATGGGGGGGCGCCGGAGGGATCTTGGCACCAGATATGGTTAAGATGGCCCTGACAGCCACAGCACTAAGAAGTGACTGAAAACCTCTAGAAAGAAACGCTGTGATCACTAAAAGTCAGCACGGGTTTCTGAAAAATAAGTCATGTCAGACTAATCTGATCACATTTTTTGGCAAAATTACAAGACTGGTAGATGAAGGGAGCACTGTCGATGTAGCCTATCTTGATTTCAGCAAGGCCTTTGACAAGGTGCCCCATGATATTCTTGTAAAGAAGCTGGTAAAATGCGGGCTAGACAATGCTACCATTCAGTGGATTTGTAACTGGCTTACTGACCGAACCCAAAGGGTGCTAATCAATGGCTCCTCTTCATCCTGGAGAGTAGTGACTAGTGGGGTGCCACAGGGGGTGCCACTAGTCTTGGGCCCAGTCTTATTCAACATCTTTATCAATGACTTGGATGATGGGCTTGAGGGCATCCTGAGCAAGTTTGCAGATGACACCAAATTGGGAGGGGTGGCTAATACCCCAGAGGACAGGATCACACTTCAAAATGACCTTAACAGATTAGACAACTGGGCCAAAGCAAACAAGATGAATTTTAACAAGGAGAAATGTAAAGTACTACACTTGGGCAAAAAAAAGAAAGGCACAAATACAGGTTGGGAGACACGTGGCTTGAGAGCAGTACATGTGAAAAGGATCTAGGAGTCTTGGTAGACCACAAATTTGACATGAGTCAGCAGTGTGATGCAGCAGCTAAAAAAGCCAATGCAATTCTGGGCTGCATCAATAGGAGTATAGTATCTAGATCAAGGGAAGTAATAGTACCACTGTATTCTGGTCAGACCTCACCTGGAGTACTGTGTCCAGTTCTGGGCACCACAGTTCAAGAAGGATACTGACAAGCTGGAACGTGTCCAGAGGAGGGCAACCAAAATGGTCAAAGGCCTGGAAACGATGCCGTATGAGGAACGGCTTAGGGAGCTGGGTATGTTTAGCCTGGAGAAGAGAAGGTTAAGGGGTGATATGATAGCCATGTTCAAATATATAAAAGGATGTCATATAGAGGAGGGAGAAAGGTTGTTTTCTGCTGCTCCAGAGAAGCGGACATGGAGCAATGGATTCAAACTACAAGAAAGAAGATTCCACCTAAACATTAGGAAGAACTTCCTGACAGTAAGAGCTGTTTGACAGTGGAATCTGCTGCCAAGGAGTGTGGTGGAGTCTCCTTCTTTGGAGGTCTTTAAGCAGAGGCTTGACAGGCATATGTCAAGAATGCTTTGATGGTGTTTCCTGCTTGGCAGGGGGTTGTACTGGATGGCCCTTGTTTTCTCTTCCAACTCTATGATTCTAAGAGGAGAAGCAGAAGTACCACAATGTCAGCGTGGCCCCACATGTGCAGCATTGAATACAACCAAGAAAAAGCAGAAATTCCGCTCCTGGCCCAAGCCTTCTTTCCCAGATTCATTGAAGGTTCCCCTTGTGGCAGGAGGGGACCTGTGGGGAGGCGACACGAAGAAGGAGGGAGACAATGTTGATAATTAATGAAAAGGCTTGGAATCAAGAATAAGAAATACGCTATAAACATATTAAGAAGCTATGGAAACCAGGAAGAGGAGATCTGAGGAAGTCAAAATCACAATGTTAAGCAAGTTAGAAATGGATTTATTTATTTTTACTGTTTGTTTGTTTGTTTACGCTGGAGGAACAGCTGGGGGGAACCCAAACCTCAATGTTCCTTCTATCTCCGGGCCTCTTGGTGGCAGGGGGGGCGGGGGATGGAGGAGGGGGGGAGGACAAACTCAGCCTTATAATGGACTACCTTCGGTCTCAACACCCGCAGGATCTACTGGTGGCAGAAGTGGACTTGTGGGGGGAGGGAGGGAAGGTGGATGGATGTGTGGTGTATGTTTTGTTTTGTTTATATAAAACTAATAAAAAATATTATAAAAAAAATATGAAGGCACTTGCTCTGCTATTTCGCTGCTCTTTTTCCCTTTCTCTCACCACCAAGATCGTTCTGATTTTATAGTTTTAACTGTACTGAGTTTCTGTATACAGTTTAAAGGCGGTAATTACCGGTAAAGGTAAAGGTAAAGGACCATTAGGTCCAGTCGTGACCGACTCTGGGGTTGCGCGCTCATCTCGCATTATTGGCCGAGGGAGCCAGCGTATAGTTTTCAGGTCATGTGGCCAGCATGACAAAGCCGCTTCTGGCAAACCAGAGCAGCACATGGAAACGCTGTTTACCTTCCCACTGTAGGTACCTTCCTATTTATCTACTTGCATTCTGATGTGCTTTCGAACTGCTAGGTTGGCAGGAGCTGGGACCAAGCAACAGGAGCTCACCCCGTCACAGGGATTCGAACCGCCGACCTTCTGGTCAGCAAGCCCTAGACTCAGTGGTTTAACCACAGCGCCACCTGGGTCCCTTACCGGTAAGCAGCATATAAATTGTAAAAATAAAAGAATAAACTCACACGCCTGCCTCAGGTTGCAGCGTTGGTTTATGAGCTCGTGCGTAGGGTGGCCAGGTTGCAACCCAGTGAAGAACACGGGATTACCTTTGCACACTTGCAAAGGTAGCTGTGCGGACATGGTTGCTTTACCTGTACCTCCTTGCCTACCTTTGGCAGGAAGCTGGACTTCACATTTGCCCAGCTGTAGATGGGAGAGGACTCAGCAAAAGACATCAGGGTGGCTGGGGCTCTGCCAACAGCCCAAGAGATGCCTTGTCCTAACACCAGGCCTATTCAAATAACCCCCTCAAAAGCACAACCTGGAGCAAATTTTCCATCTGTCAAATGACCACGTTGACCTTGCCTTTCATCAATACCACCTACCCAAATAATTACTTATCTGAAGGACTGGCCTGTCCCTGGCTGGGCCTTTACCTTTGCTCTGGTTTCCAGAGCCTTACAGTCACCTTTGACTTGTTAGGTTTATTCTTGGCAAACAAAATAATGAGAACATCCATGGGAGAGCAGCACATGCGAGTGGTAGGGGGACCTTGATGACCCTCTACAATCTCACCATAATATCTTGGATCCAAGCCCAGGAATGCAGCATCCATGTTCAAATGGTGCAAGAGCATGAGGCAGGCAGGCAGGCAAAGACCACCCTCAAGGTCTGCTCTAGTGGGCCTCTCCTCAGGGCAATCCAGCCTCAACTGCCCCAATGTGTTTTAATCTGATAGTATTATTTAATGCATTTTTCAACTATGTAGTTGCAAGTCACTTTGGTAGGATTTTTGGATCCTGAATAGCAGGATATAAAATGGTAATACTTTTTCATTCATTCAGCCTTTATTGGCATAATATGGAATGGTAATAAATACATACCCTCCAACATTTTTCTGATGAAAATATGGATGTCCAATTCCATTGTAGTAGTAGTAGTAATATCCCCTGCTCACCTGACTGGGTCGCCCCAGCTACTCTGCTTCCAAAACATAGAAAAATACAATACTGTATAACATTTTAAAAACTTCCCTATATAGGGCCTTCAGATGTCTTCTAAAGGTTGTATAGTTACCTATCTCCTTGGCTTGGGGGGTGCATAACATCATACACTCCAACATTTAAAAATGGGTCATTCCGGGGTCAAATCAGAAGCCAGGGCAGCTTCTGTAAATCCGGAACTGTCCCTGGAAAATGGGGACACTTGGAGGGTCTGTAAATAATAGATGGGTGATTCAGAGCCCTAATCCCAAAGGATGGATTCACAAATATAGATGTATATACACACTTTTTGGAGCCTGCCCCATCACTAAGAGCTAAAAATGGGTCTTGTTTTCAAAATATGGCAAGGGAAAATTGAGGAGAGGGTGACACCCTGAAATAAGAATACTCTGAGTGGAACTCTAGCCACCAAAAGCAAACTTTTTAAAAAAGTATTGCAATGCTTCTGGAAAAAAAATATTCTCAGGTTCAGACAAGGGTCCCTCTTTTTTTAATTGGCCCTGATCCTGTGCCCTTCACAGCAGCATGGCACACAGATGATAAGGTACGGTTTCTAACATGCCTTGAAGAAATATTTACCTGCAAACCTGGGTTCAAAGCCAGCTCAAGACATATTGTTGTCTGAGGTGAAGGAAAAGGTTCCATCACTCCCAATTCCAAGCACTGAAGCCAACTAGACTGGTAGCTGATTCTGACTTCAGCACTGGTGTGAGGTCAGCATTATGCCTCAGGATAAGAGGCTAACATATGGGGTGGAGGGGAGGCCATGTAGCTGATGAAGCTCTGTTCACCAACACCTCACCCACCCCCAAGTCTCTGCCACCTGAGGCAACTGCCTCATTTGGCCTAATGGTAGGACCAGCCCTGCCTGGGATAAATGCACTGCTGACTGGGCCCTGCCGATTATGGGGCAAGAAGGAAGAGAGCATTTGCAGAGGAACTGCCAGGAAGGGGAACATGAATGCAGCTGTCTCTCAAGCACATCATAGGAAGCTCAGACATACCTGGCACTGGACTTTGCCCCTTTGGAAGCCTGATCTGGTCGCAATGTGTTATGTCATTTTCCTGACAGGAGTGGAGTGGGCAAAGGCCACATGTGCCTGAAATAGCCACATGTCCTTCTGCCAGGGAAGGCCCTTTGCCCTGCATTCAAGTGCCATGGCAACAAGAGACAAGAGCAAGGACCCAGCAGCCAGAGCAAGAGAGAATGGCCTTGGAGGTAAAAATAAACAGGATAAGGTCCCCCAAAGACTTTGCCTCCTCCCACAGTGTTTGTCCTTGCACATGTCTGAATGCAGGGCTGAGAGCAAAGACCTACAGGGCTTTGTTTCCCCAAGGGGGTGGACAATGGAGCAGGGGAAAGTGCTTAGTGGATTGAAGCTTCCCAGGTGGAAAGCCAGGTCTGGCTGAGTCTGCCTCCAACTCTGAAACAAAAATGTGGTTTAAAGCAGGGGGTGAAAACATTTTCCATCTTGAGAGCCACATTCCCTTGCGCGTATACCAAGGGTGGGGATTGGCCATTGCAAAAGTGGGCAGCACAATGGATAGAACTGGCTTTCCTACAGCAGGTTACATTCCATCCATGAAGAAGCCAGGGGTTGCATCCAAGGTAGTACAGTGCTACCTTGGTTTAAGAACAGTCCTGTTTACGGTTTACTATTCGGTTTACGAACTCCACAAAACTGGAAGTAGTGTTCTGGTTTGCAAACTTTACCTTGGTCTACAAATGGAAATCAAATGGTGGAAGGGCACTGGTGGCAGGAGACCTCATTAGGGAAAGTGTGCCTCGGTTTAAGAACGGATTCGGTTTAAGAACAGACTTCACGAACAGATTACGTTCGTAAACCGAGGTACCACTGTACTAAGGACTCAGCTACATTGGCAAAGAAAAAGTGCTTTATATGTGTTGTTTATGCATGCTAACACTGTCCACATCCTTGGAGGGAACAGATGGAAATTGATCCCATGCAACTTGACTAGACAGACTTCTAGCACTCCCCCGCCCCGGCCCTGCTCCCACGGTGGAGTCTACCTCTTCCCAAATCTGAGCGACTTTATCGCAAAAAACTTTGCAAAATCGTTGCACGAGATCATGTGCCCGTACTGGGCCCCGATGGAGCAGGTGGTTCCACTAAACTGCGAACCACCTGAAAAAGTCTCCTGCTGCTGTTTTCTGCAGGTGCAATAGAGGTGGTGAAGAAAGTCTTCTTCGCCGTTGCTACCGCCACTTGGTAGACTCGACACTGAGCTCTAACCCAGGGGTCCCCAGACTTACCGGCGTTTGGGCCGGTTCCCACCGCGCCGATCGCACGGCGGGCCGGAGGGCGGGGGAGCGTGCGCCTGTGCGGGCCGGCGGGCGGGGGAGTGCGCGCCCGTGCGCATGCGCACGGGCGCTTACTGGCGCGGCGGCGCGCTTCCAGGGTGGGAAAAGCGCTGAAAATCCGTTGTGCGCATGCGCGTGGGCCTCTCCCGACCCGGAAGTGCACCAGAAATGACATCTTCCGGGTTGGGAGAGGCCCATACGCATGCGCACAAAGGATTTTCGGCGCTTTTTTCCCAACCCGGAAGAGCGCTGCCGAGCTGCGCACCGTAAGAGCGGGCGGCAGCGGCGGGCAGCGGGGGTCGTCGCGGGCCGGATTGGCAGGCTAATTGGGCCGCATCCGGCCCCCGGGCCGTAGTCTGGGGACCCCTGCTCTAACCCATGTCCGGTCAGCTTCAGAATGAGTTATCCGCCACCGGCGCTCTAGCCGTCTCAGCGATTGTTTCATTGCCCTCAGATCCGTGGAAAACCATGGGGCTGTCCAGGCTCCATGCAATCGGAGAGGGCGCTTCGGAGCCAAACAGTCAATAGCCCTGGTTAACTCCACATTCAAGCGGGCCACCAGGGAATCGGCTGAAAGGCCATCAACATGTGTTAAAGCATTCCCTACCACTCTCTGGAAACCATTTGGATCCATCAGGTGGCGGGGGCAGACCATCCAAATCGGTCCCACCTCCCTGCATAGGGGAAGGGTTGCCGAGAAGTCCAGTTGCACCAGGTAGTGATCTGACCATGGCACTTCTTTAGTTTCACTTTTACTTAGTGTCAGATCACCAACATCCATAGAGGTAAACACCAGGTCCAAGGCATGTCCGCGGCTATGAGTTGGGCCAGACTTATTCAGGGACAACCCCATGGAGGCCATGCTTTCCACGAAGTCCCGAGCGGCCCCTTGTAAGGTCGTGTTGGCCTGGATATTAAAATCCCCTAGGACCACCAAACTAGGTGTCTCCAGGAGAATGTCCGCCACGACCTGAAGCAGCTCGGGCAGGGAATCCTTGGTGCAGCAAGGAGGTCGGTACACCAAAAGGAATCCTGTGCTGCCCCTATTGCCCAACTTCCAGAACATGCACTCAGAAAACTGGGTCTTCCCAACAGGACGCCTAGTGCAAACTAATGACTTCCTAAAAATCACTGCAACCCCCCCTCCCCGCCCACAAGGCCTGGGTTGCTGTGCGTAAGAGAAACCTGGTGGACACGCAGCAGCTAAAACAGGCCCATCTGCTTCATCCAACCGAGTTTCTGTTACACATGCCAGGTCAAGTCCTCCATCCACGATCAAGTCATGGATGGCAGTGGTCTTATGAATCATTGATCTGGCATTGCACAGCAGTACCTTCAGGTCGTGTGGGTATCTCTTGCTGATTCCAGTATCCATCCGGTCAAGACCAGACCCGGAGGCAGGGATACTCCTCAGACAACGACTAAGCCTGCCTTCTCGGTAATGACATGGTCTGGTCTTAGCGTAACTCCTCCTCCTCCTACCCGTGATCACTGAGATCGGTTGTCCCAGTGCCACTGGGTGGTTTATAATTTTTAAAGTGAAAAAAATGCAGACTTATCACTGTGTGTTCATAATACGAATGACTTACAATACTATGAACATTTACTCAGAAGTCCCATTAGGCTGAGTGAAACTTACTTCTAGGAAAGTATGCACAGGACTGCAGCATTAAAAACATAATTAAATTGGGTCAATGAGAACTAAAAAAAAATAAAGAATCAACATTCCTAATGAGTTAAGGAGACTCTTCACCATATTTCTGAAACATGTATGTGTTTTTAATCATTGCAAGCTGCTGAAGAAGGAGCCATTAGGTTGAAAATTATCGGGCAAACTTTAAGCAAGTAATGACTAAACTATATGTGTCTGCTCAAATGTAAATTCCTTTTTTATATATAAATTTTATTTTCAGTTTTTCAAATTTACACCACATACACATAAATTAATAATAAAAATATCCTCTTGGATTCCTTCTGTTAGGATTTTTATACTGCATCTCCCTTCCAACTCCAGTTTTTCATTTTCTGCTTTCCTTTTCCTTAGTCAATAATCTGAACTATGAGTTTTAAATTATTCCCACTAAGGAATTTAATTGCTTACAATCATTTTTCAAATGAATTACATATTTTCCCATTCTTTGTTAAAAGTAATTTCTTCCTGGTTTCTAATTCTTGCCATAAGTTTTGCCATTTCAGCAGAATCCATTAATTTTAACGGCCAGTCTTTCTTGAATAGGATCAAATGTAAATTCCATTGAGCTCAATGAATAGGTAGGATTGCAATGAAAGGCTGCGGTTCTATTACAAACTTGAAACAGATTTTCTAAAAATTGTAGAAGAAAATGGTGCATACATGTTTGTATATATTTTAACCCCCTACTTTGTGTGGACTAACTGTGACCAGCGCAAATAATACACTTGTAATTATGTATTCGTTGTCATCCTGAATTGTAAGAGAAATACAACACATTATTAAGTTACTGTATCTCATTTGGAGATATTTCTGATGTTGGGAATAGATTCTTTGCAATGGGTAAACTCATGAAATCCTAGGGTGGGGAGGTGAAGGGTTTCAGAGTTCTGGGAATCTTGAACCATGTGGTTTCCTGGTTGCCCCAGGAGTAGAGATTACAAGAATGCAACCCAGCTCTGGCATTGCCCAAGAGGCAAGGTTTGATGTGCTATTGCAGCCCCATGTGGCATCACAACACAGTAGGTATTTGCTTACCCTTTATACACGAACACACACAACGTGGCATTTGACTTTGACTCAAGATGGGCAAGGAAGGGGCAAAAACTTGTCACCACTTGCTCCCCTCCACCTGCCATTGCCTGCCCCTGTTCTGCTCCACTGGAGCTCCTTCACCTGGAATCCTAGTTCTCACAAACAGCCAAGTTAGAGTTCCACAGCATCTGGAGAGCCATAGGTTCCTCACCCTGTTCTTTGCTCTGCTCTGCTCTGCTCTGCTCCCACCACACACACACACACACACACACACACACACCAGGACTAGGCGAGAAGCCTTCTCCCTAACACCAAGTTGCCTAAGCAGAGGGAATTGCATTGTCTGGCCTGGAGGAAGACTTAAATCCTGTGAGCCTCAGGTGGAGTCAGAAATGAAGCAAGCTTTCGCACTGTGTATCCACTGCAGACCTACTTCTTCTGAAAGCAAGGAACAACCAGATGTCATGTCTGACATTCACATTGTACCTGCCCTGCATTTTTGACCTCCTACTGATGGCTCAGTGGCTTCCTTGCCCTGTTGGACAGGCCTCTAAGGAAGAAGTTCAGTCAAATGAACAGCAGGGGCATCTAAAAAGGGTCCTTCCTAATGCCGTTAAGTCCAGAGCCTAAAATGAAGAAACTGCACCACTGTACCTGTCTGTCTCCACCACCCCACCTGCTGACCTCATTAATCTGGTGAAGGTGGAAATAAACGAATATTCGATCCAGCACGATGACCCATAATGGGAGCATGGCTCTCTATTGCCCTCTACTGGTCAAACATAAAAATGAGCCGGGGAAAAGACATTTTTATGGTTCTGCTTGCCTTTATGAGCTGGACATGTTAAGCACCTTTGGCCAGCGAGTGCCAACAGGGTTGTTACCAAAACGAGACCATGGAGGCGCAAGAGGGAACTGAAAGGTTTTCAGAATTACAAATTGGCTCCCCACCCTGCAGAAACAACCCCCCCCCCATGCAATGAGCATGCTCCGTGGCCACAGAATGCTGACTGGCTGTTGAGGGAGGAAACCCAGAAAATGGGAGGAGAAGGGTTGGAATAGAGGGCATGCTTGGAACATTTCACAATGCAGAATTTTGCTGCGGGTCCCACTTGTAAACTAATTAGGCACCGAATTTGTGAGGCCTAGTCAGTTTCTCATGAAAACAGGTTTGAACATGAATTGTGGAATAAACCCACACCAACTTTCATTCCAGTTTCCCAGCCTTCAAGGTGTATGCTGCATTGACATATTGAAAAAGGGTGAACAGGCTGAGCTGGAATTCAATTCAAACTTGTGCCCTGAACAGAAGTACCATGTTTGGTTCTAAAATTTCAGAGTCCAATGGAGTCATAATATTGCAATCTGGAAAACAAATAAGCTAGTTAAACCAAGATCTCTCAGTGAAAAACCGCATTCAATGTCCTTAATATATACTAGTTTGGATCACCTCTGTGAAAACAGGAGTGCAAAGCAGGTCTGCAGAATCAAAGAGAGAAGTGGCTTCAGAAATGGGATTGGGAAAAGTGAGCTTAATAGTTGAAAGGGGTAGGAAGGGAAAGCTTTAGTGGAGCTGGCAAGCCGGGTGAGCAGAGGCACAGCTCCTAGTTGTATTTTCAAGCCACACATTCAGGATTCCAAAAGTGAGAGCAAGAAGAAAGCTTAATAATGCTTGCCATATCTATATATCCAATTTGAAGAAAACATATGGACAAGATATATAAAAGGAAAAAAACAAGAAATCTCCTGTATAGCTCAATCTAACATAAATATGGCGCCTTCTCACAATATCACATATAAAATTAAAAATTTATATTTATATTATCTAACAATTAGCATTCATATGTCCAGGTGGATCACACGTCAGTATACAATGTGCTGAAATGAGCTGGCCATTTGAAAATACTAAGTAGCAGGGGCTATTGTCTCCCTGTTTATTTAACTTATATGCAGAATTCCTCATGCAAAAGGCTGGACTGGATGAATCCCAAACTGGAATTAAGATTGCCGGAAGAAATATCAACAACCTCAGATATGCTGATGACATAACCTTGATGGCAGAAAGTGAGGAGGAATTAAAGAACCTTTTAATGAGGGTGAAAGAGGAGAGCGCAAAATATGGTCTGAAGCTCAACATCAAAAAAACTAAGATCATGGCCACTGGTCCCATCACCTCCTGGCAAATAGAAGGGGAGGAAATGGAGGCAGTGAGAGATTTTACTTTCTTGGGCTCCTTGATCACTGCAGATGGTGACAGCAGTCACGAAATTAAAAGACACCTGCTTCTTGGGAGAAAAGCGATGACAAACCTAGACAGCATCTTAAAAAACAGAGATATCACATTGCTGATAAAAGTCTGTATAATTATGATGCTGGAGGAGACTCTTGAGAGTCCCATGGACTGCAAGAAGATCAAACCTATCCATTCTGAAGGAAATCAGCCCTGAGTGCTCACTGGAAGGACAGATCGTGAAGCTGAGGCACCAATACTTTGGCCACCTCATGAGAAGAGAAGACTCCCTGGAAAAGACCCTGATGTTGGGAAAGATTGAGGGCACTAGGAGAAGGGGACGACAGAGGACGAGATGGTTGGACAGTGTTCTCGAAGCTACAAACATGAGTTTGACCAAACTGTGGGAGGCAGTGCAAGACAGGAGTGCCTGGCGTGCTCTGGTCCATGGGGTCACGAAGAGTCGGACACAACTAAACGCCTAAACAACAACAACAACAAGTAGCAGGGGCACTAGCTCCTGGAGGCCGAGCCCTTTTGGGGGTAGGGGCTGGACCCCCCAATGTCCAAAAAGCATGGAGGTGAAGCACAAAGCCAACTGTAGTGTGGCTCTGGCAGCCAGCTCCTCCTCCTGCTGCCATGGAGGGGAAGGAGGGCTGAAGCAGCCTCCTGCCAGTAGCAGTGCCAAGAGGAGGAGCCACCGGATTTGGCTCCACCCCTTGCTCCTCCCAAAGCCCTGAGGCATAATGTTGCCCCCCCCCCCCAATCACCTTTGCAAGCTGGCACCACTGCCAAGTAGTTCTTTTTATTTTCCCTCCATGGTCTGGGGTTGGGGATTTCAACTGTCATGACCATTCTTTGGATATTCTTCTGCTTCTCCCACAACAACCACAACTGGGAATGCAACATTATTTCTGATGGGGCTCATGGGCAGAAATTTAGCAAGTGAAGCCTTTCTGGGATAAAGATGAAACAATGTTAATATTTGTTTCTAGAAAATTGATTTCTTGGGTGTTTTCTACAAATAATTTTCTACATATAGGAAACAGATAAAGAATCAGTAGTTCTCTTTTTTTTCTCCCCCCCCCTTTCCTTTCCCTTCAACTCCCCCCCCCTTCTTTATGGTCTGTAGTTTTTTAGCCTTGATAAAAAGATATCCGATATTAATCTTTGTATTTTCCCAAAAACTTCAATAAAAAAGATTGTAAGAAAGAAAGAAAGAAAGAAAGAAAGAAAGAAAGAAAGAAAGAAAGAAAGAAAGAAAGAAAGAAAAGCTTCACCTAAATTCACCAAACACCAAAAGAATCTTTAGAATCATAGAATCATAGAGTTGGAAGAGGCCACAAGGGCCATCCAGTCCAATCCCCTTAAAAGCAGGAAACAATATCAAAGCATTCCTGACAGATGGCTGTCACGCCTCCGCTTAAAGACCTCCAAAGAAGGAGACTCCACTACACTCCTTGGCAGCCAATTCCACTGTCGAACAGCTCTTAATGTCAGGAACTTCTTCCTAATGTTTAGGTGGAATCTTCTTTCTTGTAGTTTGAATCCATTGCTCCGTGTCCGCTTCTCTGGAGCAGCAGGAAACAACCTTTCTCCCTCCTCTATATGGCAACCTTTAATATATTTGAACATGGCTATCATATCTCCCCTTAACCTTCTCTTCTCCAGGCTAAACATGCCCAACTCCCTAAACCATTCCTCATAAGGCATCATTTCCAGGCCTTTGACCATTTTGGTTGCCCTCTTCTGGACACATTCCAGCTTGTCAGTACCCTTCTTGAACTGTGGTGCCCAGAACTGGACACAGTACTCCAGGTGAGGTCTGACCAGAGCAGAATACAGTGGTACTATTACTTCCCTTGATCTAGACGCTATACTCCTATTGATGCAGCCCAGAATTGCATTGGCTTTTTTAGCTGCTGCATCACACTGTTGACTCATGTCAAGTTTGTGGTCTACCAAGACTCCTAGATCCTTTTCACATGTCCTACTCTCAAGCCAGGTGTCACCCATCCTGTATTTGTGCCTTTCATTTTTTTTTGCCCAAGTGTAGTACTTTACATTTCTCCTTGTTAAAATTCATCTTGTTTGCTTTGGCCCAGTTGTCTAATCTGTTAAGGTCATTTTGAAGTGTGAGCCTGTCCTCTGGGCTATTAGCCACCCCTCCCAATTTGGTGTCACCTGCAAACTTGCTCAGGATGCCCTCAAGCCCATCATCCAAGTCGTTTATAAAGATGTTGAATAAGACTGGGCCCAAGACAGAACCCTGTGGCACCCCACTAGTCACTACTCTCCAGGATGAGGAGGAGCCATTGATGAGCACCCTTTGGGTTCAGTCAGTCAGCCAGTTACAAATCCACTGAATGGTAGCATTGTCTAGCCCGCATTTTACCAGCTTCTTTTCAAGAATATCATTAGCGGTATAATAAAAATAATAATAAACATGGAAAAGAATTGGCCTACATATCAACAATTATTAATAAAAGAACATGGTGTCTTACAATTAAAACCATATGATGAGATTAAGGAATACTGCAATAGCTGGCTACAATATCGTCAAATAGCCCATCTGTTTAACGAAGACAAAAAAATAGGTTTTGAACAGAAAACATCTAAACTGCAAAGCGAATTACTGTAGCCAAATAAAAAGATAATATCGAAAATGTATAATTTACTCCTTGAGTGGGAATTGAAAGATGAAGTAATAAAAGAAACAACAATAAAGTGGTCACAAGATTTGGGTAAGACAATACACTTAGACAGGTGGGGGAAATTATGGAGTGTTGACATAAATTTTACAGCTTGTTATGTGATAAGAGAAAATATAATGAAAATGTGTTATCGCTGGTACCTTACCCCAGTGAAATTGGCTAAGATTTATTTTAAAATATTCAAATCTTTGTTGATGATGTAAAGTAGAGGTGGGAACAATGTATCATATGTGGTGTGATTAATCAATTGTGATTAAACAATTTTGGACAAAGATACATGAAGAGCTGAAAAGAATATTTAAGAGCACAATTCTTAAAAAGCCAGAAGCATATTTGATGGGCTTAATAATCAATGATATTCCCAAAGACAAAAAGAACATATTCCTCTATGAGACAGCAGCGGCAAGACTACTAGTGGCAAAAAATTGGAAACAGGAAAAATACCAGAAATATCAGAATGGAGAACCAAGATTTGTGAATTTATGGCAATGGCAAAATTAACGGCTTCAATTAGAGGCAGCTCCAAGCAAAAAGTTAAGAGAGAGTGGGAGTGTGTAGAGCCATATATGGAAAAATATGGAAATGGAAATAAATTTTAATATAAACATAAAAGGAAAGTTTTGCAAGGATATAAGATAATGTTACAAAGGAAAGAATTATTAAGTACAAACAACTGTTAATACAACAAAAAACAATAATATAAATACCAATAAGATCACGCATGGGTGAGGGGAAGTTGGGGGGGGGCGGAAGTAGAAAGTGGTATATGAAGAATTATTAAGAACCTTTAAGAACCTGATATAAAAGCAAAATGATATATGTAATTGGAAACATGTTGACTGGTTGTGGCTGTAAGCTTTTTATTTTCAAATAAAAAAATTAATAGTAAATAACATATAATATATAATTAATAGGTGCCTTTTGGGACAACTAACAAACCCACCCTTTTCTACCCAAAAGAACACTGCAAATTTTTTTTACAGTCAAGCAGTGTATACATTTTATGAAATTATGAAATAAAAGGTTAGGCTGAGAGATAGGGACTGGACAAAAGTGAGCTTGTAGGGTCTGATTCTATCTTGAGTAGCTCACACACTTTCCCCTTCCTAGCAGGGGTTCACTCTCACATGTGCCTTATATTCCAGTGACATGTATATAACAGATTCATACTGCACTGACTGAGAGAGACTGTGGATTCTTTGCATGGGTTGCAGAGCCATTTGTAACCAGCAGAGGGCAGCAGGCGCTGTGGCTTACCACCTTTCAGATGTTGTGGTCAAAACATCAGAAATACACCGAGCAACAGCGGGGTAGGGCAACTGTCAGGAAGGAAGAACTATTGTGAGTACCAGCTTGTCATGCTTTAGCACTGTTAAGATGAGGACAGCTGTGCTTGCAAAAATTCCTTCTTCTATACAGCTACATTGAGATTCCTGTGTTGCAGAGGGTTGAACTAGATGACCCTTGGGATCCCTTCCAATTCTAAAATTCTATGATTCTATGAAAGGTGCAGGAACCTACTCTATTTAGATCTGATGACTCAACAGTGACACAGGAAGCTTGTGGCCCTCCAAATGTTGGTCCTCAACTCCCAGCAGTCCCAGACAGCATGGTCAATGGTCAAGGATGATGGGAGTTGCAGTCCACTGTCCAGCAACATATGGAAGTCCACAGGTCCTCATCTCTGCCCTACAACCTGGCATTACTGTCACCGTCTTTTTACCTGCGCCTTCCCTGGCCCTTTAAGAGCATGACAGCATGCAGAAATTAAGTAGGGAAAGCATTCCCTGTTCATTCTGTCTTCATGCCAGGAAGCATTTTATCTGCCTAATTTCTGTGTGTTAGGCTTGCTCCTAAGGAGGCAGAAAAACATGGATACCCAAGGTGGCATCCCACTTGCAAGTCTCCAGTTAAAGGCACAGAACTCTTGCCCATGCCACCCACTCCACAAACAATTATGGCAAACCATGTGAAATAGACATTAACATGGTAATATGTGAACTGGTAATTTCACATATAAATTGAGCAAGGGAAGCTTTTTCTGGCATGGAGAAAATGTTGTAAAAGCTTCACTGGGTTAATTTGCAAACTACCTTGAAAATATTTATAAGGAAGAATTATAGAATTGTAGAGTTGGAAGAGACCATGAGGGTCATCTAGTCCAACCCCCTGCAATGCAGGAATATTTTGCCCGGCTGGATTAAGACTCTCGTGCTCTACCAACTAAGATATCAGGTCTATATATTCTTAAAATATATGCATCCACACATGCATTTACTTCTGGGAGTCGGACACGACTAAATGACTAAACAACAACAAAGGCACAAAGCAGAGAGTAACCCAATTATGCTAAATCCAATGTTGATTGTACCAAATCCAGAACCAAAGCAGAAAGGATCTTAAAGAAGGTACCTATGTTTTTAGAGTTACTAGTTGCTTAACCAAAAAATGAATAAATCTATCTTGCTGCAGTGCGTTTAACAATTGGGATCTAAGCATGTGGACCAGAGGGGACAGTTTACTTAGATCTAGAGCACCTGGTTGTCTAACCTGAGAGAGAGAGAGAGAGAGAGAGAGAGAGAGAGAGAGAGAGAGAGAGAGAGAGAGAGAGAGAGACTGCTTGTGTGTACTGGAATCTCTAGGGCAGTGACAGGGAATCTGTGGCCTTCCACATGCTTCAGGATTCCCATCCCAGCAAGCATGGCCAATGGTCAGGGATTATGGGAGCTGCAGTTTGAAAATGGGATGCTTCCCATCCTTGTTGTTGTTGTTGTTTAGTCGTTTAGTCGTGTCCGACTCTTCGTGACCCCATGGACCAGAGCACGCCAGGCACTCCTGTCTTCCACTGCCTCCCGCAGTTTGGTCAAACTCATGTTCGTAGCTTCGAGAACACTGTCCAACCATCTCGTCCTCTGTCGTCCCCTTCTCCTAGTGCCCTCCATCTTTCCCAACATCAAGGTCTTTTCCAAGGATTCTTCTCTTCTCATGAGGTGGCCAAAGTATTGGAGCCTCAGCTTCACGATCTGTCCTTCCAGTGAGCACTCAGGGCTGATTTCCTTCAGAATGGATAGGTTTGATCTTCTTGCAGTCCATGGGACTCTCAAGAGTCTCCTCCAGCACCATAATTCAAAAGCACCAATTCTTCGGCGATCAGCCTTCTTTATCGTCCAGCTCTCACTTCCATACATCACTACTGGGAAAGCCATCGCTTTAACTATACGGACCTTTGTCGGCAAGGTAATGTCTCTGCTTTTTAAGATGCTGTCTAGGTTTGTCATTGCTTTCCCCCCAAGAAGCAGGCATCGTTTAATTTTGTGACTGTTGTTACCATCTGCGGTGATCATGGAACCCAAGAAAGTAAAATCTCTCACTGCCTCATCACCTTCTTCTATTTGCCAGGAGGTGATGGGACCAGTGGCCATGATCTTAGTTTTTTTGATGTTGAGCTTCAGACCATATTTTGCGCTCTCCTCTTTCACCCTCATTAAAAGGTTATTTAACTCCTCCTCACTTTCTGCCATCAAGGTTGTGTCATCAGCATATCTGAGGTTGTTGATATTTCTTCCGGCAATCTTAATTCCGGCTTGGGATTCATCTAGTCCAGCCTTTCCCATCCTTGCTCAAGGGCATTTTGAGAGTCAGAGAGCAGGGCCATCCTTTGAGACATGATCTTTTGAGAACTACAAAGCTCAGGGTTCCTGAGCTGAATTCGCACTGTTGTTTCTGCATAGGCAGAATGAGCCAACGGAGGGTGGCATCAAACTGGCAGCAAGAGGAGGGACAAGCACTATAAGAATTGAGGACATTTGGAGACCACAGGGCCAAGTGAGAGCCACTGGAGGATTTTTCCAATTCTGGAACATATGGGAATAAATGAATTATGCCTGCAGTCTCCAGAGCACATTTGTAAGAAGTGCTGCCAGATCCCAGGAAAAAGTCGAAAGAGCATTTGCCACCTTCATAGTAATACTGTATATATACAGATTTACCTGTCCTACTGCCATTTCTGCCTGCAAACAACAATCAGAAACGTGAGTAAACTTAAGCCAAAGGGACTCAGAGAAATTAAAGGGAAGCCTCCACTTTTTAAAAACAGAGAAGGCCTTTGATAGGAGCTGGAAGTGGGCCTGTATTTAAGGTTGTACCAGGCCAATCAATGCTTGGGCACTCTTAGGACCAGTCTGGCCGGCAAAAATCAACAGGTAACATTTTTCACAGAATGGAGTTAAGCATTGTCCCTTGCTAAGGGCTGCAGATCAAGCTGCTGTTTAAACAGTTCATAAAAGAAGATAAAGTCCAGTGCTATTTTTCCTTACCCACTTTATAGAAGTAGCATGGAAGCTTTGAGCTACCATCACCAGGTTTGTGTTATGTTTGTTGCCCCACAGACAGAAACACAACAATCCTGCTAGCACATTTATTTGGACAGCAGCAAAGAGCACAGACAGTGGCACATTTGCAGTCTGGGCTGTTGCAGTCTGGGCTGCAGCTCTCTGGAAAGCTGAATCAGCACGCCACCGGTCACCTGCAAAAACACACACTACAATCACTGGAGAAAGCCAAGAGCCTATCCCACAGATGGACTGCTCAGGGGTGATACTTAGCCAGCTCACTCAGAGCCCCGCCTCCTTGGTTGTTAAGAGGCTGCTGGAAATGCCACTCAAGTGCTGTGTGTGGAAGGGACTCTGCAAGCATTCAAAGCCACCCACAGACACAGGCAGATCTGACAACAGGGAACTGAGCTCAGTGCTGGGTGTGGCTCCCAAATTGCACAGGAACCTTGTGCCAGGCAAGGCTCCAGAAACAGTTTTTTCAAAGTACAAGGCCTGAGCAATTGGCCAGATGGATAACTGGTCCTTATACCCTAAGGTGGTGGTCAGTTCTAAATAAACTTGACTAGATATTAGGACAAAGTTCCTGCGGCACTTATGCACCACAAGAGAACCGCCCCCCGCCCCCACACACGAAGAGTCATGGAACTGTTAAGAGTGCTAGGAACTGAAGCTTGTGAGGAGTAAACTACAGTTTCCATAATTTTTTGTAGGAAGCCAAGTGCTTTAAATGTACTATAAATGTACGGCGTGTTCAAAAAGATCACATGGATTCAAAGTAAGTGTGCTTAAGAAGCAGTAACTGCTTTGTAAAAAGGTGGGGTCTTTTCCTCATCTGTGCATGACAAGCAGCATCTACAAAAGCTCCCTCTGCTATGCAGCTATTAAATTTAAATACTGTAATGGAATTTATTGATAATTATAATTTATGGGAACAGGCATCTGGGTCTCCTTTGCATCTGCTCCTCCCACAACAGATTCTTACCTGAATAACAATAGCTTGTATATACACTGTATCCCAAGGGAATACATTTTTTGCATACCTCCAACTATACATAGATATACAGTGGTACCTCGGTTTATGAACACAATTGGTTCCGGAAGTCTGTTCATAAACTGAAGCGTTCATAAACTGAAGTGAACTTTCCCATTGAAAGTAAGGGAAAATAAGGGATTTCTGGGAGAAGATTTATAATGAATTAAAGAGAGTGTTGAAAAACACATTTATTAAGAAACCAGAATCCTTTCTATTGGGTATAGTTGGGAAAGAGATTCCTAAGAAAAATGTTAATTTTTTAATATATGCTACAACGGCGGCAAGAGTATTACTAGCCAATAATCGGAAGACCCATGAATTACCAACAGTGGATGATTGGCAAATGAAAATGATGGAGTATATGGAACTGGCTGAGATGACCGGGAGAATCCGCGACCGGGGAGAAGAAGCGACAGAAGAAGATTAGAAAGATTTCAAAATTTATTTTAAAAAATATGGTAAAATTGTATATTGAGATTAGATTTAGAAGTTTATAGAAACTGCGGGTTTGGGAATTATGTGAAGTAAATTGATGTATGAGAGATTTGAAATCATAAGGAGTTTTAAATAATGAATTGGAAATTGCTAAAGATAAAAGAGTATTGAACCGCAGACGGAGGGAACTCGAGGAAGTTCCCCCCCCCATACAATGTTAAAAGAAAAGGATTTAGCATTTGGATTTTTGTATTTGTCTTTTTAATGTTGCTTTATTGTGTTTATTGTTATTTTCATATTGTTGTGTTTATTGTTATTGTGTTTGTTGTTATTTTTATATTGTGCTGTTTCTTTTTGTTGTAAAATCAATAAAAAATTATTATAAAAAGAAAGAAAGTAAGTAATGGAAAGTGGTTTAATCTGTTCCAGATGGTCCGCGGAGTACTTAAACTGAAGTGTTCATAAACTGAAGCGAACTTTCCCATTGAAAGTAATGGAAAGTGGATTATTCCATTCCAGATGGGTCCGCGGCCTTCATAAACCGAAAATTCGTAAACCGAGGTGTTCATAAACCGAGGTTCCACTGTACATGTCATGTTCAATGCTATATAAGTCACATTTATAATCACATTGCAGTGTTTCTCAACCTTTTTTGGGCCACGGCACACTTGTTCCGTGAAAAAAATCACGAGGCACACCACCATTAAAAAAGTTAAAAAATTTAACTCTGTGCCGCCCTATATTATAATTATGACTGTAAGAAACACTTGCCAAATATTGCTTTCCGGCGGGTTAGTGTAGTGTATTGGCGGCCGCCAGGCTCGTTTGCACTGAGCTTTGGGAAAGAGAAGGAGAAATATTGCTTTCCGGCGTGACAATGCAAATCGCCCTTCTCGTCGCCGCACGTCGCGGCATACCAGCCAGCGTCTCGCGGCACACTAGTGTGCCGCGGAACAGCGGTTGAGAAACGCTGTCATATTGTACTACTTTAGCTATGTGTTTAATAAAATATTTAATTCTTGCATTGTGAAAAATGAATATTCAGGTGAAAAGTGAAAAACACGAATTGCAAAAGAACTAGAGCTTACAGAACAAAACCAACTTCAGATATGAAATCAGCACATTGAAATTAGGTTAGAACAACTGCAGGTGTCAATGCAACAAAATTTTTGTTCCCCAGTGTAATTGTTAAGGGTACCTGCAGAGTGTTTACATTGTAAATGGATCATTCAGGTTTGCTGTTTTCTCTGCACACAATTGTCATGTGGGCTTTAACACATTCATTTTTTCAGTTTCACAAGGGGATGTTGTTCACATTTTTTAAACTGTAAAAGAAGGATGCTCCTGCGCCAGAAGGCAAGGTGTTCTTCTACACCTTTCCAATTCCTCCATGCATGGCATTCTTCACCAGAGCTTAGATGGCTTTGTGTAGGATGTATTACATCAGGGATAGTCAACCAATGGCCCTCCAGTCCCATAAGCCCCAGCCAGCACAGCCAACAGTGAGGAATGATGGGAGGTGTAGTCCAATAACACCTCCAAGGCAGCACATTGGCAAATTGCCTATATAGCCCCTTTCCTCCTCCAAGAAGCACAAGGTGGAGAACATGGTTCTCTTCCTCCCCATTTTATTCTCACAACAACCCTGTGAGGTAGGTTAGGCTAAGTTTAATGGCTAAGCAGGGATTCCAAGGTCCTAGTCCAACACTCTATCCAGTATACCACAACAGCTCTCATAAGAGCCATAAATCACCCACATAAGCCTCTGGCCATAAGCCTCTGGTTGTCAAATGCTGGGGAGAAACACAGGACAAGTCTTTAACAGATGCGACGTCAGGGTGCAAATATCCACCCAGTGCCCCCAAATTTCCACAGATAGTGTTGGGGTGGCCATAGCTGCACACTGCCAGCCATCACGGGGGGGGGGGCACAACTCTCCCCCATGCCACTGCAGGAGAGCGATCCGCACAGAGGCTTCTGAGTGAAGTTGCGTGCCTCCCAAGCCTCCGCGGGAGGAGAGTGCAGCTTCCCTCTCAAGCCTCCTCGGGAGGAGAGCGATCCCCGCAGAGGCTTGGGAGGGAAGCTGCACGCCTGCCAGCCTTATGGTTGGCGGGGCGCAGCTGGAGGGCGTGCAGGGAAAGGGGAGGCCACTGGCAAAGCCATGCAGCTCCCCCGCTTGCTGGGGCGCCCCGGAGAGGCTGGCACCCTGGCACAATGCACCAGTAAGCCCTATGGAAAAGATGACTGCAAGCCTGTCTCCCTCATGCCTCGTTTTTTGAGCTTCCCAGAGGAGCATAATTGGCTGCTTATCCACCCAGAGCACAGGACTACATGGCTTCTTGATTATCTAAGAATGGAGCTCCAATGCTGCTGGGCAAGTCAACACCTTAACTTCTTCCAACAGTTTCACAATTTCCATAAATTGGATCCATGTGATACATCAGAGGTGGCTTTATTTTACATTGGGCGAAAGATTCCTGGATTGTGGGGGCTGGACTAGATGACCCTCATGGTCCCTTCCAACTCTACGATTCTATGGTTCTATGATTCTGAACACAATACAGTTTTAATTCAGTGTTAGCTTCCTTTTAAAAATCCAGATCTGAACAAAGGCAGGCCTGTAGCCTCAAGTGATACTTTTTTTTTTATTAGAAGCAAAATCTCCCCTCACACATTCAAATCACATTGGACAAAGTAAAGACACATTGCTAAACCAACTGGAGTCCTAGGCATGCTTACTTGATATTCATTCATTCCTATCAGGGAAAAGCCTTTCAGAGCAGCTAACACTTAAAACACAAAAAGGCATGTAAAAGGCATCAAAATAAAAGCAGAACAGAATAAAGATTACATAAGCCGGTGGAAAAGCAGTGTTTGAAAACACCACAATTAAAAAGACCTGGGCAATTTTTTTAAAAAGGTCTGGCACTGCAAAGGCTTGGCACCATAAAAGCTACTTCGGGGGACAAGTTTCGAGCTGGAGGTGCCACAACTGAAAAGGCCCTTGGAAAGCAGCTCCAGTTTGATGGTGGTGCTGGGTCTCCAACAAAGAGCTTAATCATCAGACTCATGTGGGAGGATGTGGCCCTTAGGGTAGTCTTGTCACAAACTGCTTAGGGCTTTAAAGGTTAACACTGGTGCCTTGAACTGCATCTGTAAATGCACCTCAACCCACTGTGGATGTTTTCAAACCAGCAAGGTGTGTTTTATGCACCTGGTTACAATAAGTAACCAAGTTGCAGTATTTCAGAAACTGTAGTTTTCAAACTGTCTCCTAGGGCAGCCCAACATATAACACATTGCAGCAATCTAACTAGGATGTTGCCAGAAATATAAATGACTTTCCAAACTACTCCTGTTCAGAGGAGGCTGTATCTGCCCCCCCCAAGATGGGGATGGATTGAACAGCCCCCCCCCAGACTATGAACCTGGGGGGGGGCGTTAAGCTTGATTATCCCTCATCCAGGCCATTATTGGCCCCAGACACTGATTTCGCACCCTCACAACCCCTCCTGAATTGGAGTGCAGCAGGTGGGGGTCAGAGGAAAGCAGTGGCGGCAACCCCTTTGGCTTGGCTGCTCCCTCCTGTTGGGGGGGGGAGGGAGCTCTGTGTGTCACATGACCAGCCCTGCACCCCCAAATCGGCTTGCTCCCCCCAGGTGACCTGTCCCTGGTACTGAAGCAATATCCAGTCAGCTTCTGAACCATGGAATGGGGGGTGGGGGGGGGAGGAAGGGACACCTTCCTATTTGCCTCAGGCAGCAAACTGCCTTGGTCTGCTCCTGGTTGGGCGGCCTCATCCGCATGGGCATAGCCAGGTTTTATTAACCTCAATTGGTTAAGTATTTTTTATTGGTTGACCTGATTTGGGGGGGGGCAGCTGCCCCCGCCCCTTTGGCTACGCCCATGGCCCTCAGCATACTGGGGGTCACTCTCTCTCTCCCTCTAACCCCCAGCCTCCACGGCCTGACAAGGCAATTTCTCATAGATGGCGTCGAGCGAGGGAGGCCACCCAAGAGTCTGGGTGGGCTTGTGCTCCTAAGCCGTTTCTTTCAATTGCTTCTATAGGTTTGGGATGGGCCTTGAAAACAGGACCGGCCTCTTTGCGCCCTCTCGCGCTCCCCGGCGTGTGCCCAGATGCGCAGGCGGTGTGCGTACACACCCACACCCCACAAATTAATAAAGTAATAATAATAATAATAATCTTAAAATCCATGCCGGGTTTTCCAAGCCGCTTTGGAACTGTAGGCAACATGCTGTGAGGACTGCGCTCGAGAGGGGCTCCATCTAAAACCTCACACAGGGCTCAACTTACCCTCCTCCTGTTGCTAAAGATCCCGTTTAAAAAAAAAGAAGAGGAAAAAAAGCCGACAACTTTAAAACTTTAAAAAGGAGGGGCAGGAGGAGGGGGAAACCACCCAAAAGCTTTGCCGTGTAGGAAAGGCGTGGAGTGGGTGGCGCGGCGGCGGCGGAGGGGGGGGCTCTTTCTTTCCTCCCCATCCCCTCCTGACAAGTCTGCGTGGTCCCGAGCAAAGCCCTCCTTCCACAAGACAGCAGCGCAGACGCAGCGGCTGATTGGCTCCATGTGCAAAAGCTCAAGAAAGCATCGGGAAAGTTTTGAAAGAAAATCAAAACTTCCTGCTTCAAGGTGGTCCCGGGCTGCAGTCCGGAGAATCGAATATTTATAACGCGTGCTGCGTTATGTGTGCGCGCGCGCGCAGGGAGAGCTGCACCCCACGTCGCACTTTTTAACAGCTTTAAAGCGTACTCTTGTTATTCTTGGCATTTAAAAAATAATAATTGTAAAACAAACCAAGAAAGGCGAAAGAAGTGAAATCAAGATGTGGAAAATTTGGGGAATTTGGTGAAAGGCTAGAGCGATCTCTCCTTACTGCTGGTTTTTTTGTGCTTTTTGAAAAGCGCTCTCCCTTCTCTACCCCGCTGGATGTTGCTCTTTTGGGAAGAAAAAGACTACAGGAAAGCTGAGATTTCGGAACCAGGTCCAGATCTTGGAAGTGGAATCCTCCGTAATGAAGTAGACAAGGATCTCCGGATTTCTAATGACTCTCTAACAATACCGCCTCAGTCTTTGAAAGGTATGCTTTTTCTCTCTCCCCTGTCTCCAACTTGAAACTGATTTTTTTTTAAAAAAGTTAAAATAAAAATCCTCATTCCTCATTACGAATTTTTTTGACATTGCATGCAGTCTTTGCCTTTCAAATGGTCGTAGCGTTTGTGACAAAGAAAAAAGAAATTGGGGGGGGGAGCAGTAGAGATTTTATTTTTTTCTGAATCGATAAAGAGTGCACAGTGGCAGGAATTGTTATTCACCCTCAAAAGAACTTTAGAAGGGTTATCTGCAGGGAAGGAGCTTGTGTGAAATCTCATCTTCAAAAGAGTTCCCATTTGAGGAGAGCTATGCAGCAACTTCCTAACTTGTAACTTTTGCGCAGTTGGTTAAAGGAATTGTGGATTCTTCTCATTCCTTACCAACCAACTGAAAACAAAAATTGTAAGTTTGCTCTCCGTCTGGACCCCCCCCCAAAAAAATCTAACCGTTTCTGACATATTTTGGCCCAACAAGTCAACAGGAGTCATCCATGATCTTCATCCAAATTCCTGGAACTGGTTCAGATCCAATTAAAATTTGAGGCAGAATCAACTTTGCAAATATTGTTAGGAAGAGATTATATCCTCCAAATGGAGCACTTTATCTGGGTTTCTTCATTGTACTGTAATTGTATTTACTTTTCACACCTCAGTGGTTAAGTGGAGGTTGCAGGATCAGGCACTTGGGAGTATCTGGGGGCTCCATGTGTGTATAAGAGGGATGGTGACACTTCTGTTAAAACTTTTTCTTAAGCAGGCAGGCAAACTTCAAAGGCTTTGAGGGGGTATGCTGCAGTTGTTTAAATTAAATTATTAACATCAGGGTGGATTTCCCCGCCAGCTGGGGTAAATCAAGACAGCCCTCTTGTTGTGTGGCATTTGGTATCATTGGCATTCTTTTGTAATGCTTGAAGGCCAAAGCTTTGGGAAATGATACAGGAGTGTGTAACATTTAATAGATCGACAAAAGGGCCCAAATATTAGATCTTTAAGCCATTTCTACAAGTGACACTTAAAATCTGTCAAACATTCTAGATCTGGTAACATAGCATATGGTTTTACGGCAGAGATTTCCAACCTTTTTGAGTCCACAGCTCCCTCGACTTACTACATTCTTTCTGCGGCTCCCCTGTGGGGCTCAGGAGCCCAGTTATGTAACCCCTTGTCTGCAGAGCCGGCAGCCCCTCAGCCCTTTTCGAACACCCTCCCTTGTAGTGTGTTCCTTCAGCCTCCTCCTCTCTCCTTGGGAGTTCTCTGGGCAGCAGCCCACCCCTTGTCTCTGAGCTGCCCCCCCACCTTCCTGGACTCCCACTTGTCTGTCCACTCCCAACAGGTTGGATGGGCTCCTTCACCCACTTTCTTGCCTACTCTGAGGCCACCACAGCTCCTGGGAACCAGCACCCCCTGGCCAGCCCCAGAGGCACTATTCACCTGGGGAGCTTATAGCCAGGGAGGCAGAGACACAAGAGGGCATCAGAGGAGGGAGGGGAGGAAAGAGGGACAGAGGCCAGGGTTGCCTGCAGCACCCCTGACTATCATTCAAGACACCCAAAGGTGCCATGGCACACTGGTTGAAACCCACTGCTTTATGGTAACATAAACCCACATTTGCCAGGAATATATCTACATGTTAAAAATGATTACTTCTACACTTTCTATCCCATGTTAAACTTGTAGCCTATTCTGGATTGAATGGCATTTGTAAGATTTAACCTGGTTTCAACCATGTTTCCCCCTCACACCTCCTGACCGAAGGGAATTGTCTTTTGGTGAAAGGGGTTGGATTAGCCACCAAATAATCCTCACAGGAAGCCATGTTGCCTAAACTGGTTTAAATGTGTAGTGCAGATGTGCCCTTAATGAATGGGGAAACCTTGGTTACCCCAGTTTTGTGGAGCCAGTCCATTATTCTCTTCAGATCCTCCCCCCTTCAGCAAAAAGGAAAAAAGGAACCCCCGAGCGTGACTCATCTCTAACATTCTGTGACACAACAGAGAAAAGAAGAGAAACAAAGCCCTCCGTGACAAGCTTGGAAAAATAATTAAGAATCCATTTCCCCTGTCTGCTGAAATCGGCAGCTGGAATGACCTGTGTGGACTTGTTGAACTGCTAAAGGAGATTCGGTTGCTGGGGATGCCTCTTGACTTTGCAGCTCAGATTAACAACAATCTGCCTTGGGTGATGGATAGAGGGGGAGTGTAAAAGGGATGGGGCTCTTCTGAGCACTGAAGGGAAAAAGTGGGGGGGGGGGCGGAAGTGGGGAAGAGGTCTTGTGGAAGTTTCTTGCCTCCTGGAAAAATCCACTCAGGGTTTTGTAAGAGAGATGCTGGCTGCAAGGTTTGGACACACAAGGAGAGAAAGCTGAGATCAGAGTGAGTTTGCTGCTTGCAAATTGTTTGGTGAAGGCTGTGGGCGAACATCTGGCTGAGTGCTGAGGAGTAGGATGAGTTAGCTGTTGATGCTTCACGCTCCAAAGGCCAATCTGTGCTTCAGTCGGTGCAGGCATGGCCAAGTGTCAGCTCACAGCAGCTTTATGTGGTCCCTGGTGGCTCCACCAAATTTTAATCAAGGCGTGGTAAAACATTTTGCTCATGGTTCCACTTGTTTGGGAAAGAAGCAACAAGACTTTAGCATATTTCAGATTCTGTTTGTTGTATCACCATCTCAGGCAGGTTCGTCGGGATTGGATTGGAAAGTTGCTCTGTGACACGCAAATAGACGTCTTCTGCCCTTGCAGTTGTTAGTATTGTAAAGGTTGCTAACATTTGTTAGCAGAGGTTACCATAAAGAACTATGGGCTGACCTTTTGAAAACTGGACAACACTAATCTTTTGTACATTGTAGGCATCTGCATATTCAGCAGCCGTCTCCTGTTTATTCTATTAGGCTTGTTTACTGCAGACCATCACAGGGTATACCTAACCACTGAGGAGACCACAACTTAGTACTGAAATACTACTGTGCAACAGGAATGTTCCCAATATGTAGACTATAGGACTTCTCACTGTAAAAATTAACATAAAAGTTCTTGTTCTTGTTATTTTTACTATTATTTTAACTCCATCTATCCAAGCTGGAAAAAAAGATTTTAAACACTGTACATGGAAGCCTGCATCAGTTTGGAGTGTGTTTAGTCTGTGTAGGAGTTAGTATCAGATTTTTAGATTGAGGGTGTGCCCAGCCTTTAGTTCCCAGCTGACAGTGGTCTGTTTGTCCCTTGTAAATGTTTCCTCTTCCTTCGCTGTCTTCTCCACTGTTGAAACGTAGCGGCTGGTGTTCATTACACAGTTAAACTTCATAAAGTGTTGTATGTATTGATGTTGCTACAGGCATGAATAATGTTCAGCTATCCAGTGAAGGACTTGAGGTTTTTCCTCTGACAATCCAGCCATATGTTCCTACAGTTTTCCCCTCTCTCTGTTCTCCTGCACCACTTAATGGTTCTGTCTTCAAAGTCTTCCTAGTACTATATAGAACCTTTAGCCTCTACATGTAGCTTCCTACCCCGTTGCCCTTGCATGCGTTCTTCGCTGATGCATTTTAGCCACACTGTGAAGAGATGCCCTTGCCTACCTCTTCAGCCTGAAATTGAGTGGAAAGTGTTTGTTTGTTTGTTGCATTCATATTCCCACTTTTTTCTCCAATAAACTCATTTAATCCCCACAACAACCCTGTGAGGTAAATTAGGCTGAGAGCTGATGCCTGGCCTGAGGTCATTCAGCGAGCTTCATGGTCAAGTGGGGATTTGAACCCTGGTCTCCCAGTGTCCTAGTCCAGCACTCTAATCCTGGGGTCAACAAACTTTTTCAGCAGGGGGCCGGTCCACTGTCTCTCAGACCTTGTGGGGGGACGGACTATATTTTGAAGAGAGAAAAAATGAACGAATTCCTCTGCGCCACAAATAATCCAGAGATGCATTTTAAATAAAACTACACATTCTACTCATGTAAAAACACGCTGATTCCCGGACCGTCTGTGGGCCGGATTTAGAAGACGATTGGGCAGGATCCACCCCCCGGGCCTTAGTTTGCCTACCCATGCTCTAATCACTACACCGCACTGGCTCTTGGGTTATGAACCCACATTCTGAGCTCCCATCGGGGGGGGGGGGGTTGGCACACCCAGCCAGCATTCCCAGGGCTAAGGGGTGGGGAAGAAAGTGGGAGGGTGACAGGGCACTTTGGGTGTTATGTGGGAACCACCGCCCTCGGCCAGCTGCTACACCGTGCAGGCAGCGTCCTTTGGGGTGAGGCTGAAAAATTCACAGGCCCCGGGCAGCTTCCCAGATTCAAGGCCTAAACTGATTATTTCATGGGACAGAGACGCTGCAGGATCACCACCTAGGCAGCTCTGCTACCCAGCCCCTGAGTTGACTTCTAGGTGCCCTCTCTCCTTGAAGTCAGTTTCCCAAGTGAGTTGTCAGAAAGGAAAGAATTCAGCCCCAAAGGCTTAGCTTTGCCACCTGCGGAAGATGGATTAAAAGCACCCATGCACACCCATCTCTGAATTTTAATTTTCTAGGCCAGGGATGAGGAACCTGTGCCCTTCCAGAGGTTGCTGGACTACCACTTCCATGACCCTTAGCTATACTGGCTGGGGCTGATGCTGGATGGCCCTTGGCTATGTCCATATCTTTATGCCCCCCTAAATCCATCAAAATCATTACAAATCAAAACAAATCTGAGGTTCTGCCCCCCCCCAACAAAAATCCTGGCTACACCCATGCTTTAGGGTCACATGTTTTGCCACTCCTGTTATCATCCCTTGGCTTTTCACACACCATCCAATGTTTTACAGATGAAAACAGGGATAACCGGGAGCACTTAAAATACCACTATTCTTACACCAAGGATTGCCGTCTGTCACCCACCAACTATTTTTTCAACTAAACAATCCCCCCATCTGATCAAACATTGCAGAATATCTGCCATATACCCTAGTTCTGGTTACAGGTAGGTAGCCGTGTTGGTCTGGATCGAAGTAAAATAAAAAAATTCCTTCAGTAGCACCTTAAAGACCAACTAAGTTTTTATTTTGGTATGAGCTTTCGTGTGCATGCACACGAGGGAGGGGGGATCACTCAGTCAGTCAATCACCCATTTCCACCACCCTTCTGAGTGATCCCCCCTCCCCATCCCCACCCCTCCCCACCCCTTCTCTACATAAGTGCTTGGAAACTTCCATTTCACTGTATCTGAAGAAGTGTGCATGCACACGAAAGCTCATACCAAAATAAAAACTTAGTTGGTCTTTAAGGTGCTACTGAAGGAATTTTTTTAATATACCCTAGTTGTTGATTATACAATAGCCTGACTTGCAGTGGCTTTTGAAGCAAGTGTGTGTGTGTGAATAAATTGACCATAACTGCTACCTTTAAAAATAAACACACATGCTCCCCCCCCCCCCCGAAAAATCTATTAAACATTCTTACATCTCATTTAAATGGACCTTGGTTCATTTTGAAGGGCTGCAACTCAAAAATATTTAGCAAAAATATTTATTTGGGCAGGAAGTTACTGAGAGATGATGGTTGGAAGGAATCTTGTGTGTGTGCGCGCATATGTATATGTATATACAAAAATTATGCATTTTCCACACATTTCTTATATACTGTACACCCTACATTGCCCATCCCATATCACTTCCCTTAGGACTTCCCAGTCCATCTCTCCATGGCATTCTATGCAACCCTTACTCTGCTGCATATCCTGCTATACCACCCTATTTTATCTCATGTGTTTCCTTTATTTAATACTAACTGCAGCTCATATGGCTACTCCTACTTGCAGGTTAAATTGAGTATTATATCTCTCGAGATATTCTCCAAAAGACTTCCACTCCTTTCTTATCTGTGTTTCACAATTGTTTCTTATAATTCTGTATATTCTATCAATTTATTCTGCCATATTTCTTTTGTTGGTATTTCTTTTTCTTGACATTTTTTTCACATAAACTATTGTAGCCGCAGTTGTTGCATATACTGTAAGAGGTTGAGTGTCTTCTTTGCAATATCATCACTTATTATCCCTAGTAGGAAGGCCCAGTGGTGGAGCTTCATGCTCTGGCACCAGGGGGCGGAGAGCAGGCGGGGGCAGGGGAGCAGCCACGATGGCACCCCACCAGGATCGCGCTGCCGGGGGCGGTGCGCTCCCCCGCACTCCTCTTCCTCCACTAGTGGGAAGGCCTCAGGTCTTTTGGGAAATGATCTTTTAAAATTCTATATGAATCATTTTCCAGTACTCTCTAGCATATTTACATGACCACCACATATGCATCAGAGTGCCTTCTACCTTTTGACACTTCCAGCATAACTTGGACCCTTTTACATACATTTTTACCAGTTTGTTGGGTTTCAAGTACCACCTGTATATCATCTTTTGTAAATTTTCCTTGATAACAGGCTGAGAAATTCATAGTTTCCCCACATAATTTCTCCCAGGCAGACATTTGTATATTATTACCAATATCTATTGCCCATTTAGTCATTGTCACCTTTGCCATCTCGTCTTTGGTCTCCCACTCCAATAACAGTTTGTATATTTTAGAGATGAGTTTATCATCATTTCCTATTACATGTTTTTCGGATTTTGAGCTAGTATAGTGGTACCTTGGTTCCTGAATGGCTTAGTAGTCGATCAAATAGGCTCCTGAATGCCACAAACCCAGAAGTGAGTGTCCCAGTTTGCGAAGATTTTTCAGAAGCCGAAGATCTGACATGGCTTCCGCTTGAGTGCAGGAAGCTCCTGTAGCCAATCGGAAGCTTCAGTCGAACGGACTCCCAGAACGGAATAAGTTCAAGAACCAAAGTACCACTGTATATTATTCTACATGAAGATGCATGTTAACAAATTTCTCTTAAAATCATCCCTAAAAGGCAAAATAGGTACAGGTACAGGGGTTCTTTCTGGTAAATTATCTAATCTCAGATTAGCAGACAGATTGGAATTTAGCTTTCTACCAGATCTCACACTTCTCCGAATGTACTTGGTAGTGGCAAACCAACAAGAAACCTTCATTGCAGCTCCTCGTTTGCCTGCAGTGAAACAAATTTGCAAGCCTGGGTTCAGACATAACTAAACCATAGCTTAGGCATGGACAATGTGGTAGTGGCAGCAGGAGAAGGACCTGGGGAGGAAAGCAGCAGCTATGATCTTTGCTCTGGGAACCACACTTTTGCTCATTCATGCCAAGCCATGGTTTAATTTAATGTTACATCCAAATTGGATCTTTGTATGCTTAAGGACTGGATATGGAACAACTGAGTGGTTCAAAATTGGGAAAGGAGTACGACAAGGTTGTATATTGTCTCCCTGCTTATTTAACTTATATGCAGAATTCATCATGCGAAAGGCTGGACTAGATGAATCCCAAGCCGGAATTAAGATTGCCGGAAGAAATATCAACAACCTCAGATATGCAGATGACACAACCTTGATGGCAGAAAGCGAGGAAGAATTAAAGAACCTTTTAATGAGGGTGAAAGAGGAGAGCGCAAAATATGGTCTGAAGCTCAACATCAAAAAAACCAAGATCATGGCCACTGGTCCCATCACCTCCTGGCAAATAGAAGGGGAAGAAATGGAGGCAGTGAGAGATTTCACCTTCTTGGGCTCCTTGATCACTGCAGATGGTGACAGCAGTCACAAAATTAAAAGACGCCTGCTTCTTGGGAGAAAAGCAATGACAAACCTAGACAGCATCTTTAAAAGCAGAGACATCACCTTGCCGACAAAGGTCCGTATAGTTAAAGCTATGGTTTTCCCAGTAGTGATGTATGGAAGTGAGAGCTGGACCATAAAGAAGGCTGATCGCCGAAGAATTGATGCTTTTGAATTGTGGTGCTGGAGGAGACTCTTGAGAGTCCCATGGACTGCAAGAAGATCAAACCTATCCATTCTGAAGGAAATCAGCCCCGAGTGCTCACTGGAAGGACAGATCATGAAGCTGAGGCTCCAATACTTTGGCCACCTCATGAGAAGAGAAGACTCCCTGGAAATGACCCTGATGTTGGGAAAGATTGAGGGCACTAGGAGAAGGGGACGTCAGAAGACAAGATGGTTGGACAGTGTTCTCGAAGCTACGAACATGAGTTTGACCAAACTGCGGGAGGCAGTGGAAGACAGGAGTGCCTGGCGTGCTCTGGTCCATGGGGTCACGAAGAGTCGGACACGACTAAACGACTAAGCAACAACAACAACAATGCTTAAGGACTAGAAAATGACTTTGAGGAGTATTGCTCAGAGACTTCAATGCAGCTGAGGGCACCTTTCTTTTCCTTACTGTTCAGAAAGGGTCTTAATTTTAAAAAAACTGTCCACTTTCCCACATTTTCCCTAGAGCACACAGTATCTGCTAGAAAGGTAACTTTCTGCAAAAAAAATGGAGACTTGGAGTAGCTCAGCTTTTTCTGGGTTTTCTGATGGATTTTTCGGAGCAGTATGCAACTTGAAGTTTTCCTTGCAGGCATTAAGCTGAATGGGCAGGGCCCTTAAAGGGCAAAAGAGGGCCAGTTCTATATTTTTACATACCGTATATTTCCCCACTATGAAAGTAGGGAAAGGGTCTTCTGCCTCAGCCATCTCTGTTGTGTTGTGATCCCTTATTTGCTAGGCTTTACAGTATGTGTTACTTCCACTTACAGTGAGGTGTTTTGTGGTTTTTTTAGCTTTGTTTCGTTTTCGTTTTCAATGTTAGATTGCTACCTATGCTTTACTATGGACCACCATAAGAGAGGAGTTCCTTTCGGGTGACTAACTGGTATGTAAATATTATAGTGTGACCTGAGAATCAAACTGTGATTATGACTGAAAAAAGGGAGATATTGTAGATACGTCCTGAGAGTAAACATGTAGCCTCATGGGCAGCTATGTGAAAGCAAAGTCAGAATAGTTTGGCTTGGCTAAGGAAGTTCACCTACATTCCAGGTCCAGGCTAACATGGCTGCCAGACCTCACATCAAACCAGCATTGATCTATTTTCTAAGTTAGATGGGTTCCAAGCTATGTTCCTTCGGTCCCTACTTCAGGTCCCAAACTGTGTTTCTAACTCAATTCTATTGTTGGAAACAGGTGAACGCCCACTCTCCACCAAAGCTGCCTTGAAATACTGGCTAACATTCACAGTATTTGGCCTGGGGAAGGGGATATTTTTTCATCTAACCTATGAAGCATCTATCAGCTCATGGTTGAAAACTATGGCCCGAAAAGTCTCTTCAGTTGGTCTTTTACATCATCTGGGCTATGATACTGCCCTTAAATCCCTGAGGCAGAGGTTATGAGATATTCCACACAGTGATCCTATGTAACCTGTGGACCGTTTGCATCTGGAATCCACTACAGTATGGCCATTTTATTTCATGAATCTGTCTGTACGTAACTATCGCCAATTGTTATTCACCAAAGCTAGACCAAATGTATTTCCATTAGAAGTACTAAATGGCAGAGTGTCTGGTATACCCTATCGGAATAGGCTCTGCTTATGCTCTCAGGGTGTGGACTTTATGAAGCAGATCCTACTACACTGTGAGTAGTTCAAACAAGCAAGGGATCAATTAATTAAACCCCTATTGGTAAACTTAACTGGAAAATCTGAAACCTTCCACCTTAAGTACCTCATTAGAGATATGTCAAATGATACTACTTTGGACATAGCTAAGTTCCTCTTGGAAGTATTAAGAAACAGAAACCTACATGCTCTGGATGAAACATAGTGACCGCCTTGGAACCCTTTCCCTGAATTTCTGTTTTATTTTGCTTTTGAAAATGTTTTTGTGGGTCTTTGGACTGAAATAAAGAATGTGTGAGTAGGGAAGGAGCAGGTCCACACAAGTCTACAGTGTGCTTTTAAGATCCACAAGGTGAGGAACCCTATTAGGTTACCTTGTTTACTCAAATGTAATGCACAACTTTTTTGGCCAAGTTATGTTTTGAAGATTAGGGGGTGCGTTACATTGGATGGCACATTAGATTTGAATAAACAGTTGAATCCACTGAGGTGATGAGAGAAAAGTCTGCCGTCTGGCAAGTTTAAAAGGCTCTCAAGATCTGGCCGGTGCTTCGGTGGCGGACTGAGCGCACCATCCTCCTCTAGCCCCCTCTGTCTGGCTCTCCTTGCTCTGAATGGCTGGCCTTGATGGTTCAGGTGGCTCTTGCGGGGCTGATTTCCCTGAAAGCAGGTGAGGGAGGTTGGCTGGCCGGCAAATGGTCGCAGAGTCGCCCTCCCTGCGCGAGTCTGGGTGAGGGGCATGGCAGGCATGGAGAAACGGATGAAGGCCTTAGAGTCCCTCTACTCTTTCCAGGAGCAACAGGGGCCTGTTGAGTAGGGTTAGCCGCATAGCTGCCAAGTTATCCCTTTTTTTAAGGGATTTTCCCTTATGCCGAATAGGCTTCCTCGCGAGAAAAGGGAAAACTTGGCAGCTATGGTTAGCCGATGTGGTGGCTTCCAGATATTGTTGGACTCACCAGTCCCAGCCACCAAGGCCAGTGGTAAAGGATGCTGGGAATGGTACTCCGAAAATCTCTGGAAGCCACCACATTGACTGCCCATGGACTAGAAATGACTGTTTGGTCTTATTTCAACCTCAAAAAAGCATTTTTAAACATTCATACTTGTATGTACTTGTATGAATGTACACAAATGAAAAAGGATTAGGGCAGGATTCTCAGCTTACTGGGGGGGAATCTACAATCGTAGAAAAGGCATGGAAGGAAGAGTTACAAAACAAGAAAAGGAATTAGGAAGAGCTGGCTAGTCTGTATTTGATCTTTGCATTAGGGAATGGGTCATCATTTGAGGCTTGAGGACACAGGTGGCGAACCACCTTCCAGACGTTGCTAGACTACAACTTCCATCATCTCTGACCATTGGCCATGCTGGCTGGGGTTGATAGGAGCTAGAGTGCAGAACATCTCGGTGGGGGGGGGCACCAGGATAGCCACCCTCTGCATTAGGATATTGGAAATTTTTAAGTTATGGGTCTTGACCAGGATTGCTGCAAGTTTTTTGTTCTGCATCTAGCTGTAGAAAGGAAATATATTTTAATAAGGACAGGAAAGCTGTGATTTTACCACAACATAGGCTGCTTGTACATTAACTGCTCCTGTATTCCTTAAGGTGGGGGGAATGAACCTTTGCTGCTTCCAAATGTTGGACTACAACTCCCACCTACCCCAGCCAGCACGGCCAATGGCTGGGGGGGGGGATAGGAGCTGCAGTTCAACAACATCTGGAAGGGCAGAGATTAACTACCCTTGCTTTTAACGTATTGACATCTGAGGCCCCGGCTCAAGGAGAAGGGTGGAAGTAGTAGAAAGGACTTCGTAATAAGGAAAATGCTGCCTCAGCCAGTTGTTTCAAAACAGCCCAGCCTCTCACTCTCCCCTGTATGGGAAGCTCCTCTGCTTTGATCTCTGTAGAGGAGAGAGCACCGCAGTCTGTCTGATTTCCAAGCCAAGACCTGGCAGCCACAGCAATGGATGCCACACTCATGTGTTTTCAGGGCTAGAATGGCCCCTGGTAGTTCCATTCAGGGCCCCTCCTCTTCTTCTTCCCCAGGCCTTTGCATGGGGCAGCTTACAGAGCCCACTCTGTGCCCAGGGCATGGTTGTTTATTTGTGTGCTGCTTGGGTCTGCTGGTGTTTGCCAGTTGGCTTGGGGGCAGGCCTTGAAGAAGGTGGGCGGTGATGTTTGCGTGTTATGAGCACAGCTGGAAAGTAGAGACGAAGCCAGTGCAGGTCAGCTGGCTATCTTACACAATTTGTGTGCAAGGGAAGCCTAGCCTGAAACATACACACACTGCTCTTTTTTGCTTTTCCACCCCACTCTCTTATACTGTATACACGAAGCTGCATGCTCTCCAATGGATGGTTCTGTCAGTTTTGGTTTTCTCTGTTTTTCATCTTTCCAGTCTTGAATTCTGTTCTCCACCTTTCTACAGCAATTTGGGGTGTGTGTGTGTGTGTGTGTTTTATTTTTAAAGATCCACATGGAAGTTCAACTTTTTAGTGCTACTTACTTCTATTTTTATTTTTATTTTTAGCAATTTTGCTGATTATTTCTTTCCGCCTCTATGAGTCCAACGCAAGTAAAAATGCAATTTAAACTTGCATAACTTAACATATAAGCTGCTGTGTTCTGGCAACACCTAACTGAGCTTGAATTACAACTCCATCTTTTTTGAAACTTTATTCAGGAGAGGAGGGAAAATGTCTACTCTTCTGCCAGTCATTAATCACCCTGAATGTGCAAAACAGTAATTGACACATTGAGAAGGATAGCCACTCATTATCAGAATGCTCTGTGATAATACAAACTTTAAGTAACAAACTTTTTTTTCTTTATTAGGAGTTAAAAGAATGGCTTTCTTTTAGTCTTCCCAATAACATTTAAAGAGTGGAATGGTTATTCTTGTCCGTGGTGTTAAGAAAACACAATGGATTAATTAATCCCGAATAAAAGGCATGGATTAGTGTAATGGCTCTTGTAAGCCTAAAAATTGAGAGAAATCTTCTCGTACCCATTATGAGCATTTTCACAGAAGAGACTTAAAGTGGCTCTTGATTTAATTGTGTTTGCAATCTGAGTGTGAAACCCATACTGGCCAGAATGCATATATGTATTACAAATGCCTTTCTTGAGATTTGTCTCCCACATTTTAAACATCCAGCTGTTGATATAAATACAGTGTGAGAGGCTCAAAGATAATTTAAAAGTTAGAGTTGTGTGTGAGGACATGCAGTAAACCAGTGCTTTTCAAACTGTGCTCTGACAAAACTTTGGGTTCCCTTTGAACCTCACAGTCATGTTCACAATCAAATAATGCTGTGGTTTTCAAACTTTCCTTCAGTAAAAGAGGTTTTGACTGGATGGTTGCAGTAACACCAAGTGAATGATGTATTGTTAAATGACAGGAAAATAGGCTTTGAAGATAAAAGGTCCAAATTTCAAATAGAATTGTTGGAAGGCAGAGTGAAATTGTTATCAAAAATGTATAATTTTTTGTTAGAGTGGTTTACGAAAGATGAACTGACAAAAGATGTGATGATAAAATGGGCAAGAGACTTTGGGTACAGTATTATGACGCGTGGTTGAAATTGTGGAGTGAAACATTGAAATTTACTGCATGTACCGCTTTGAAAGAAAATGTAATGAAAATGATGTATAGATGGTACCTAACACAAGAAAAATTAGCTAAAATGTATAGAATGAGTAGTAAATTATGCTGGAAATGTAAAGATAAAGATGGTGAATTTTAACATATGTGGTGGACATGCGAAAAAGTAAAAAGATTTTGGAAAAATTTTGGCTTGCTTTTTTGCCACATTTCTAGGCATAGGTCTGTGCTTTTAAAGCTCCATGTCTGAGCACTTTTTCCCCCCTTTTGGGCTCACTGCTTTTCCTGTGAAAACCGCTGAATCGGACCAAAAGGCAACCTGCAGAAAACCCTAATTGCCATATGTTCCAATTTAGTGCCAAAGAACTGGTTTTTCTGGGGAAAACTGTGGCCTCCCCTCCAAAAAAAGTGCTCGGATCCTGACCAGAAAAGCACGGACCTGTGCCTAGAAAGCATGGAGCAAAAGGTAAGTGTGGATGAGCCCTCAGACTCTGCCTCCCACCAACTGCCCTCAGCTACCATGGTCAGCAGTCAGGATTGATGAGAGTTCTGGGCCACAATTTCTGGAGGACCACAATACAGTGGTGCCTCGCTAGACGAATTTAATTCGTTCCACAGGTCTTTTCTTATAACGAAAAATTTGTCTAGCGAATGCCATAGGAATGCATTGAAATTTTTTTGATTTTTTTTTTTTTGCCCATAGGAACACATTAATTGAATTTCAATGTATTCCTATGGGAAACCACGAGTCGCTAGACGAATTTTTCGTAAAACGAATTCGTCTAGCGAGGCAACTTCCGCTTGAAAAATCCTTTCGTTAAGCGGAAATTTCATTAAGCAGGGCATTCGTTAAGCGAGGCACCACTGTATCCCCATCCCTCATCGAAAGCATTCAGTGCCAAATCTAAATCTGCAAGTGATTGTGAATTATTATTTATTCCTGGTTCATGTGCTGTTGTGAAAGACCCTTCATCTTGTGCACACAAAGGCATTTTGTACACCAGAAGCATACTTTGTGGCTGGCACTTGACCATTTTCACATGATGTTACCAGGCAAAGGGCTTAGTGTTGAATCTCCAGTGAAATGATACCTTGCTTAGCAATGCACCTAGCAGAACATGCTATCACTGATCTCTGGAAATGGGTTTGTCACCTTATTGCTGCTTCATTGAAGATGCAGTACTTGCTATTATCCAGTAACCCACATATTGCCTTGTTATAGGGAACATGGGAATCTTTTATCTCACCGTTCCTCCAAGACAGTGGTTCTCAAAGGGTGTGACACATCACACTGGTGTGGCAGGAGAGGATGGCAAGTGGGGAGGGAATATTTGTAATTTCAGAGCCTTTGTCTATGATCTTTGAGAATTCTTGGAGAACAGGTGAGGTCCCTGCAGACTGGAGGAGGGCAAATGTTGTCTCCATCTTCAAAGGGGGAGTGGGGAGAAGACCCAGGTAACTACCAGTTGGTGAGTTTGACATTGATACCAGGGAAGGTCCTAGAACAGATAATTTAACAATCGGTCTGTGAGCATTTAGAAAAGGATGCTGCGATTACAGTGGTACCTCGGTTTATGAACACAATTGGTTCCGGAAGTCTGTTCATAAACTGAAGTGTTCATAAACTGAAGCGAACTTTCCCATTGAAAGTAATGGAAAGTGGATTAATCTGTTCCAGATGGTCCGCGGAGTACTTAAACTGAAGTGTTCATAAACTGAAGCGAACTTTCCCATTGAAAGCAATGGAAAGTGAATTAATCCGTTCCAGATGGGTCCGTGGTGTTCGTAAACCGAAAATTCGTAAACCGAGGTGTTCATAAATCGAGGTTCCACTGTACTAAGACCCAGTATGGGTTTCTCAAAAATAAGTAATACCAGACCAATCTGATTTCTTTTTTTTATGGAATTACAAACTCGGTAGATCAGGGGAATTCTGTGGACATAGTGTATCTTTATTTCAGTAAGGCTTTTGGCAAAGTCCCCCCTGATATTCTAATGAGGAAGCTGGTAATGGGTTGAATGAGGTAACTGTTAGGTGGATTTGTAGCTGGTTGGCAGACTGAACACAAAGCGTACTCATTAATGGTTCCTTGTCAGCCTGGAAAAAAGTGACAAGAGGGGTGCTGCAGGGTTCTGTCCTGGGCCCATTGTTCAATGTCTTTATAAATGACTTGGATGAAGGAACTGAGGAGATGCTCATCAAATGTGTAGATGACACCAAACTGTAAGGGATAGCTAATGCCACAGAAGACACAATCAGAATATAAAAAGACCTTAACAGATTGGAGAACTGAGTGCAAACTAACATGAATTTCAATAGGAACAGGCAGGAAGCACAGGCAGGAAGAACCAGATGTACAAATATAGGATGGGAGACATCTGGCTTACTACGGTAGTAGTACATGTGAAAAGCATCTAGGGGTCTTGATGGACCACAAGCTTAACATGAGTCAACAGTGTGATGCAGCAGCAAAAAAGCTAGCACTATTCTAGGTTCCATCAACAGAAGTATAGTGTCCAGATCAAGGAAAGTAATAGTACCACTCTATTCTGACTTGGTCAGACCACACCTTGGAATACTGTGTCCAATTCTGGGCATCACAATTTAAGAAGGATGTTGACAAGCTGGAATGTGTGCAAATGATTAAGGGTATAGAAGCCAAGCCTTATGAGGAACATAAACATTCTGTCAATAATGCTTTGATGGTGTTTCCTGCTTGGCAGGGGGTTGGACTGGATGGCCCTTGTGGTCTCTTCCAGCTCTATGATTCTATACACACCTGTAATACATTTAGTTTAAGTAACTTTTAGCCACATTTTTCTGAGTGCAGTAAAAGATTATAGTGACAGCCTAGCAGATTGCTATTATTTCAAGAAAGCATAATAGATACAGCCATTTAGAATCATGTTAGATTTAATGAAAAAATATTTTTATGTCAGTGTAACCGATGAGGTATTAGTGTCTGTGCCTGCCTGATTTCATGGTTTCTCTCTGTCTGCTTTCCCAATTTCTGTAATAAGTGTAAGCCTGCAAGTGAGGACTGTGCCATTAAATATATACTGTATATTTCTATGGTGGCTAGAAAATTGTAGGTATTGTAGATGATAGATAGATAGATAGATAGATAGATAGATAGATAGATAGATAGATAGATGATAGATATGGCAGCCCCAAGAAAACGCCTTCTAAAGAAGCCAAAAAGCCAGCAGCAATGGAGCAAGGCAAGCCCTCAGTTAGTAGGAAAGCCACAACGTTCCATAATGTGGATACACTGCAGAGAAGGCCTGTCCTGTAAAGGATAGAATATGGATCAGTGCTTCCCTCCTAGATCTGACAGGATGGGGAGGTAGAGGGGGCTGCAATCAAGACAAGTGAACAGTATGCAGCTGTGCCCAATGGCCCTGGAACTCTCCCTTTCAATTGGTTCACACCCCCTCATTTATGCACACATGTGAAATTTCGCAAAATCAAACGCTCACATGTCCAGGCAAGATTGGAAGAATCCCAAGTGCTTAATTTTCTCAAGTGAAAGGCACCAGTGCTAAGGCATGTCTGGAAGTTGCACCTTTTGATCCGAAAGGACACCAATGCCACTGGTGTGTGACTCATTCGAGGTTGGAACACAAACTGCATGTATAATGCCCCAACCCCACCACTTGAAGGCTAATACCTTAAACAACCTTTTTATTCTTCATTTCACTCCAAGGGTTCATCCACACCTGCTTGTCCCATGCCTAAAAACACAGGTCCAAGTGGTTTTTCCCTTGATCTGCTCCTTTCCCAGGGAAAATCTGCTCTTTGGCTCTAAGCGCTTATCTACACTTACCTTTCCTCCCCTTTTCCCAGGTATGGTCCATGCTTTAAAGCTCTGTATTCGAGAGCTGGGTTTTTTCTTTTGCCCTGGAGCTTTACCGAGGAGCTTCAGAAAATGAAGCGGGATCTTAGATGGCTAGAGCGAGTATGGTGGCGTGCCCGCAACGGAGCCTCAAGAACATCTTATAGGATGCTTATGAAAAAGCCTATGAGATGGCAGTGAAAGCTGCAAAGAAGTCCTACTTCTCAGCTTCCATTGCATCCGCTAGCTCTCGCCCGGTGCAACTTTTCAGAATAATTAGCTCTCTAACAACCTTAGAGGAACAGCCAATTTTAAACACGAATTTGACCCATAGCTGTGAGGCATTTGCGAGCTTTTTTGCAGAGAAAGTCTTGCTGCTCCACCATGACCTCCCTGCCAATTTGGATACAATAACAGAACTAGAAGCCCCTCGACCGTCTTTGAGTCCAGTATTGGACCACTTCGATCGGATACTCCCTGCCGATGTAGACAGATTCCTCCGAGCTGGAAGGCCCACCACTTGCTCCCTTGACCCGTGCCCATCCTGGCTTATTAGAGCGTGTCCAGGTGAGGTACGGGCACGAAAGCTCATACCTATGACAAACTTAGTTGGTCTCTAAGGTGCTAAAGAATGATTTTTTTTATTTTTAATTTTTCCCAGAGAAGTTGAAGGAAGCTGTGGTGCGTCCGCTCTTAAAGAAAACATCTCTAGATCCTTAGATCTATCCAATTATTGCCCGTTTCGAATATTCCGTACCTGCGTAAGATAATTAAGAGAGTGGTTGCCGAACAGCTGGGTAGGTTTCTGGATGAAACATCGGCTCTAGATCCATTTCAGTCCGACTTTCGCCCTGGTCATGGGACTGAGACGGCTCTGGTCACCCTAACAGATGATCTCCGTAGACAGCTGGATCGAGGCGGGTCGGGACTGCTGATTCTTTTAAATCTGTCAGCAGCCTTCGACATGGTGGATCGTGAACTTTTAAATTTAAATTGTATTTTAACCTGTATTTAACTAATTGTTTTTCTTTTTTACGTTTTGTTGTGGTTCTGTTACGTTTTGTTGTGGTTTTGTTACGTTTTGTTGTGGTTTTGTTGGTGTCAGCCACCCTGTGCCTGGTTTTGACTGGGGAGGGCGGGGTATAAATAAAAATTTATTATTTATTATGTAGCCAGAGTGTATAATGCTCACTTTGGTCTTTGAGGCAGATGACCTCCAGTAAAGCCTGCAAGGATGGTCTAGTGCCATAGCTTTTAAAGTATGTGGCAGGCTCTACCTACCTAAGGGGTTTAGGTGGGAAAGATGCTGCCCTCTCGTGTCTCCTAGTCCAGTTTTCCTGTATGCCTTGAGCCAAGATTCACAGTAGAGCCAAGGCCCTGGCCTCTCATGACTGATGCAGCCCAGGGGCGTGTTTGGGAAGCCAAGGGTCCATTCTCATAGGGTATCTAGTTGTAATATTCACCAGCTCCAAATGTCGGGCAGAAGGGATGTGTTATGAAGACTTTCTGTCACAAGGTTTGAGAAACTCTGGATATGCTACTAGTATATCCCAGCTCTTGCACCTGCGACTTGAGTAACTAGGAAGTGGCACTGTTTAGTGGTGACGATCACAATTCATTCACTCAGAAGCCTCCTGATCGCATCACAACTCAGTTCTGAACTCACTGGGTGGCCTTAGGCAAGGCACGGTGGCCTCACCCTGCTACCTGCAATTAAGATTGACAGATCTCTCGGACTGACCTGAAGTTTTGGAGTTGTAGCCGCCGCCTCCTCCTCCGAGACTGAGTCCTCTGGAAAAGGGCAAAACCTCAGGAGGCAGGCCAGGCAGGCTGTCTTTTGCAGGGCTTACCTTCAGCTCTCTTAAAATCATTAGAACTGTAGAGTTAGGAGGGACTCCGGGGGTCATCTTAGGACATGAATCTTTTGCCCAACATGGGGTTCTAACCCACAACCCTGAGATTAAGAGTCTTGTGCTCTGCTGACTGAGCTTGCCCATTCTATTGTTTTAAACTGTTCCCTTTTGCCCCTTGTTCCCTTTCAATGGACTTCTTTGCAGTGTACCAACTCGGGAGGGAGATGGGGAGGTTGACATCATGGTGGCGCGTGATGTTACAATGTCATGCATGACGCCCATATCTAAACACTGGAACTGGCTAGACATTGTAGGGCCTTCATCCTGGCTCAATGCCGTGCTCTCCCCTCTGCTGTTCTCTCATATTTGGAGAGATGCTGTCCCTGTGACTCTGGCCAAATTGAAACTATAGAACACGTGCTTCTTTTATAGAGATTTACGCTTTGACCTTATTCTGCCAATGATCCAGAAATATACTGGATGCTCTGATCAGTTTCTTGCCACTCAGTTGCTCCTTGATAAAAAATCCTGGTACAGTGGTACCTCGCAAGACGAAAGTAATTCGTTCCGCGAGTCGCTTCAGCTTGCGATAATTTCACCTTGCGAAGCACGGTTTGCTGCGGCCAAAAAAAAAAAGCCACAAAAAACTTCGTCTTGCGTGTCACCAAAAACATCGCAAAACGCTTTCATCTTGCGAGTTTTTTGTTGCGCGAGGCATTCGTCTTGCGAGGTACCACTGTATAACATACAAGGTGACCAAATTTTGTGCAGCAGCAATCAAAATATGGCATATAACAATT